>NC_065444.1:167779377-168091496 GCF_917563875.1 Diabrotica virgifera virgifera
GAACTTTAAAATGCCTACTTACACTTTGACAAATATCTGACAGTTTACAATTTATATGAAGTAAAAGTAAAATTATTCCCTATTATGGAAAAATTGTTAAGATAAGTCATAGAAGGGACATGAAAATATAAGGAAACCATCTTAAATTGTGTTTTATGTTAAACTAAATTAAAATTCAAAGGGAAGACGAAGAATTAACTTACAAACGAGATAATTATATTATACATATAGGGTGATCCATGATTGTCTCTACTGAAAACTTATGGAAATAGAAAAATAGAGATAAGTTGATAATTGTAGATGATTAGATAGACAAAGTGGTAAAATTTTATTAAAAAGTAGCTACAAAAAAAATGTTTTATTTCTAAAAGATTTGCATTCTCATGCCATGAAACACGTATATATACATTACGTTAATATATACTCCGAAAAATCGCAAACGTTGCGACTACGGTGCATATCATAAATTTTAATCAATTTCTGTATGCAGAACAACGAAAAATATTCGTTGCACCTTTGGAATTTAAATTATAAAAGATGCTAAAAAGAGATAAACTTTTATATTTATGTACGTCTTACTCAAAAGCAACTGAAACTGTCATGTGTGGTTGCACATTATTTTATAAGAAAATTTGAATAGATATTTTTGCCTCGGGTTGGAAATATATCTTATCTCTAAATAAAAATGCTAAAACAAAGCACACGGTTTAAAGCATATTTTACCTCGCATTATATTTATCGGCAAGGAATATTTTATCTTTCCATAATACGTTTCAAATATTGAAGTTTTATTCTTGTTATTGCTGTCAATACCCTACAATCTTTATTCACTCTCAGGAGTGTCTTATTATGTCATATTCTATCCATCCGTGATACTTTTAAAATGCGACGGTAGATCAACGTCTCAAAGGTCTTAAAGTTTTTTATGCTATTCTGATTTTAGGTCCCTGCGTGAATACCACATATAAAGTGGAGAACACATAGGGCTTAACTTACGGATATTTATAACATACTGCAAATCCCGGTTACAAAAAAACTTTTTAGTTATGTTAAGCACCCCTTTGTACAGGTTACAGTACACGCCTAAACCACCGATATATGGTTAACAACCCTTTAGATGTTATATTGTTTTAACACGTTTACATTATTGTATTGAGATTAGCGTGATGTTTATAATATTTCTGGATTAAATATTAGGTATATCCGGTTCTGAAATTTCAGGTAGCAAAGTCGAAATACTTTGATCTCCACAACTTTTATAGTTTTGAGAAGAAACATTGTAAATTTAAATATTAAACCGAAATATATAGAATAAAATTATTGAAATGAAAGTTCAATTTAAATTAAAAAAAAAAGATAGAAGGTTAAATTTGACAAAATGGCAGGTGGTACTTCTGACTACAGGGGTCCATCAATTAATCCCGATCAGCAAAACATTACTTATTCTACCATCACTAAGCAACAACCATTAACAAAATTCCCAACAAAAAACCAGGCCATAATTTTACCGGCAGTAGACGGAATAAGAACAGAAGAGTACATCATTGTACTGTTCTCATCCAAAATGTCAAACGGAAGAATATGCATCTATCTTTCAAGCATAAAAGTCGTAGATCATTTTCTAAGTCAACATGATGAAATTAAAAATGGAGAACATACAATCAAAGCACGTAAACTAATTACACCCGCTAGTAGATTAGTTCTATTTCAAGTATGTCCATCTATACCCCATAACATAATCGAACAGTCTTTAATCAAACTTGGTTTTAAATTAATGTCTCCGACTTCGTTCCTTAGAGCTGGAATAAAAGAACCGCAATACAGCTATGTATTTAGTTTTCGAAGACAAGTTTACTTTGCACCTACAGACAATTTTACTGTACCCGACTCCGTCGTAATTGATTTTGAAAATATTTCGTTCCTAATTTTTCTTTCCGATAAACTAACTTGTTAGAAACGCCATCAAATTGGCCACGTTTCCTCGGATTGTACCTCAAATCCCTCTTATCCACAAAATACTCAAAAGCCCCAAACGAAGGAAAATTTTCTTCCACAAATACCATCTACTAGCCCCGAACAAAATCAAATTACACATGTAAATGACGAATCTCGAGAAGAAATGGATGCTCAAGTCAGCACTGATATCGATATTAAAAATAAACGATCTCACTCGGAAGTGTCATCCCCAACTTGCTCCACTCCCATAGAAACTATACCAACAGAATTCACGAAACCAAAACCAGTGCAAATTAAAAAGAAGACAAAAATTATCAAATTAGACAAATCCACTTCAGAAACTACTAATATTGAGTCATTATTACAACCAGCCAAACAATTTATCCAGGATGCATCACCACCATATTATGTACCTACTAAATTACACCCAATTACTAGCATTCTTAGAAGACGTTCACAGTTCTTCCACCCCAGTAGAACTGGCCCTAGAATACACACAGGATATACACGGGTTGGGACATATGCTAACTGAAATATATCCCATGTTGAACGAAAGAGCAATTAAATCTAGAATTAAAAGAATCAAGAAAAAAATACTTAGTAAAATATACCAAGATATTAGTATTCACGATTAAACCTCTGAAGATACTAACGCATCACAGGAAAATACTCCTTCCAACGATAAATAAAAAAAACATAAAGTTAACAAAATGGCTATTATTCAGTGCAACATTCAATCCGTATTCACACATATAGAAATGCTACAGCTTTCAATTAAAGAAACACATCCACAAGTTATCTGCTTACAAGAGACAAATTTCACAACAAATAAAAAATACACATTAAAACAATATGAGGCCTACCATAAAATTAGAACAAACGCTGGTAAAGCTAGTGACGGCGTATCCATTTATGTTAATTCGCATTTGGAATCAGAGGAAATGCCTATGCAATCAGAATTGGAGGTTGTAGCAGTTAAAATAAAATTTTCAACACAATATTCTATATGCAATGTATATATTCCATCAGATACCGAAAGCACTGCCAAACAACTCGAAATGTTAATTTAACAAATCCCAAAACTTAGAATAATAGTAGGAGACTTTAATGCACATAGTACAACGTGGGGGTGTCTATCTACAGATAAAAGAGGTGATACTATAGAAAGATTTTTAAGCTTAACCGACTTTGTCTTGCTTAACTCATACTTATGATAGCGATAACTGGCCTATATTAATAACAAACTATGCATCAGACAAAAATACTGAAATATCCTTTCCAGAAAAGTGGAAAATCAATAAAGCAGCTTGGGAAATTTATCAAAATTTTATCAAAAACTCTATACCCCACTTAGGACCATTGGAAACTGATATTGATTTCATCGTTGAAAAATTCACTACAATGATTATAAAAGCTGCAGAAGAAACTATAGGTAAAACAAGCAGGTCAAAACGTAAACAGACGGTCCCATGGTGGAATGCTGAATGTCAAGATGTACTGAAACTTAATAACATGCCTTCAACGTATTAAAAAACACCATACAGAAGAGAACTTAGTTAATTTTAAAAAACATAGAGCTAAGGCAAAATATATAATGAAAAGAACAAGCGTGAGTCATGGAAACAATATGTATCCTCAATTACCGATGATACCCCACATCTGAAGTTTGGAACAAGATCCGCAGAATTAAAGGTATTTCATATACTTACAAGATAAACTCTCTTAATATGAACGAAAATCAAATAACTGATGAAGCACAAATAACAAATGCCTTAGCAGTTTCGTTTCAAACATACAGCAATGACTATGTATGACCCTCTATTTATTGAACGTAAAAGAAACTCAGGGTCCGGTTCTGGCATTGTTTAGAACAGTAGCATCGAAGTTACACTCGTAATAAATTGGCTATTTTTAGCGAAAACAAAGTCATTTAATTGAAGTGATTAACACCAGTGTTTAAGTGAACAAACAGGCTTCTGATTACCAAAGTAAGTTCTGAAAATTAATAGACTATTTAATTAATTTCCATATATTGTCCATTTTTACAATAAGGATATACCATTTATTTACATCTATATTTTATTTAATTCGAGAACAAAAACAAGTTCTGATAAGAACTGTCGCTGACAGGGCAAACGCCAAAATACAGAGGCGGCTCCAGAATTATTCGAAATAAAGAAAAGTGAGAAAGAAGCAAGGTAAGCTAGCTCTCGTACGGGTTGGGGCTGGATTGAGCAGGTCTTTAACACGAACTGTACGGGAGACGCGGAACTTGTGGAAACTCTCACTAAGAAGAAATGGAGGAATTTATAAAGGAACTGCGGGAAAAACTAGATAGAATGGAAGATAGAGGAATGAGAATAGAAGAGAAGTTAGATGGGATCCAAAGTGAGCTGGAACAACTAAAAAATACGAATCAGGAACTTAAAAATGAAAATGAACTTCTCAAACAAGAGCTGCATCAACATAAAAATAGAATAGAACAAATAGAAAGGGATATGAAGAGAAAAAACCTGATAATACACGGCCTTGAAGAAACAAGCGATGAGGACACACAAATACTGGTAAACAAAGTACAAGACATCATCAACAAAATGGAAATACCTTGCAAAGCCAACCAAGAGGTCACAGAAATTAGAAGAATAGGAGACAAAACTAGAAATTCTAAAAGACCAGTCCTGGTAGAGCTAAGAAGTGGGAATACAAGAACGGAAATTCTTAAAGCTACATGGAAATTAAAAGGCTCGAAATGGTTTGTTAACGAAGACTATCCAAAAACCATAATCGAACAACGCAAAACACTTATAAAACACATGAAAGAGGCAAGGATGAAAGGGTACAACGCAAAGATAAAATATAATAAGTTAATAATTAACGGAGACGAGTACGATATAGACCAGGTCAAAAGATGGAACAGCGATTCCGAAGATTTTAGAGATGATAATATGGCAGAAACTACAAAGAATAAAACTGGAACGAGAACAGTGAGTGAAAGATCACCAAACGGAGACACAGAACTAGATCCAAGAGAAAAAATAAAGAAAGTAAACGAAAATCAAACATTAAAAAACTAGAATTGGAACGGAAACACATTATGACGACAACGGCACGAAAAATGGACAAGGCAATGATACAAAAGGATATGAAAACAAGCAAGATTAGCAAAAAGAAAGAAAGAAAGGGTAATACAAAAAAGAAAAAAAGAGAGGGAGGTGTTATAAGAATAGCGTCATGGAATATAAGAACATTACTTAGAGCAGGAAAACTGGAAGAAATTACATCAGTTCTGATACAGTATAAGGTGGAAATAGCAGCACTGCAGGAAATTGGATGGAAAGGGAAAGGACAAATAGATCAACAGAATAGTACCTTCATATACTCAGGGGAAGAAAAGCAAGGACAACATGGGGTAGGATTCATAGTAATTGGAAATATGAGAGACAAAATAATGGAACTCAGACTAATAAATAAAAGAATAGCTTACCTAAGGATTGAAGCTAAACAGGCAAACATATCCCTACTAAATGTTTATGCACCGACAGAAAATGCGAAAGAGGAGGAAAAAAATCATTTCTACGACACTATGGAAGAAGAGCTAGAAAAAATACCAAAAGAAGATGTGATATTAATATTGGGCGATTTTAATGCACAAATAGGAAAGGAGGATTATATACAGCAAATAGCAGGCAAACATACAATACATGAGAAAACGAATGACAACGGGCACAGAATATGCAATATGGCAATAGGAAATAATATGTCTATCAGCAGTACAATGTTCAAGCATCAAAGAAAACACAAAGTCACATGGGTTTCTCCAGACCAAAAAACAGAGTCACAAATAGACCACATATTAATATCGAAAAGAAGACAATCAAGTATAATGGATGTGAGAAGCTACAGAGGTGCATGCGGAGACTCAGACCATTTCCTGATGGTAGCAAAGCTGAGACAAAAGATGAAAGTAATGAGAAGACAGAAAGAGAGGAACAAGAGGTGGAATATCGAAAAATTGAAGGAAGCAAAAGAGATACAAAAGTATGAAGATGAAATAGGTAAAAGAATTGCCGCACTGAATAAGGAAAGAGATGATGTCGAAGAAATATGGGGTGATATTAAAAAAGCAATTAACCACACGGCTGAGACTACATTAGGGACGAAGCAAATTACAAGAAAGAAGGACTGGTTCAATACAGAATGTAAAGAAGCAGTTGAAGAAAAAGTAAAAGCACGAAATCAGTGGATGCGGACTCACAAAAATGAACATAGAGACATGTACGAGCAAAAAAGAAAGGCAAGCAACAAAGTAATAAGAGAACAAAAGAGAAAATTCATGGATAGTCAGTTGGAGGAAATTGAGGCGGAAAGTAAGACTCAGAACACCAAGAAATTCTACACAAAAATCAGAGAACAGAACAGAGGTTTCAAACCAAAAGTAAATGGAGTTAAAAATAAACAAGGGCAAATAGTAACAGAAGATCAATCATATATGAAAGTCTGGATGGAACACTTCAAGGAGTTTCTGGCAGAAAATGAAACAGAAGAGATTACAGAAATGGAGGAAGAGTGGGAAAATAATGGAATGAAGGAGCCAACACTCGAAGAAGTAATTGAATAACATTACTGAGTACAGTATATAAGGTATTGTCAACAATAATACAAAGAAGATTACAGGAAGCAGCAGAGAATAAGATAGGTCAATTTCAATGTGGATTCAGGAAAGGAAAATCCACAATAGATGCGATATACATTTTAAAACAAATAATGGAGAAGGCGAACGAAGCTAACATAAACTTAGAAATACTTTTCGTAGATTTTAAACAAGCTTTTGATTCCATCAAACGAAACCAACTATTGGAAATATTAAAAACGCTACAGGTACCGCTTAAATTAAGAAAACTTATAAAAATGACGATGAGCCATACCAGTGCGAGTGTAAAAACGCAAATAGGGGAAACAGAAGAGTTTGAAACAAACAAGGGAGTGAGGCAGGGTGATGGTTTATCCACAACACTATTCAACATGGCAATAGAATATATTACCAGAAAAATGAACAAAGGTACACTCAGAAATAGAGGAGGTCAAATTGTAGCATATGCCGATGACGTTGTGATAATGGCAAAGAGAAGAGATATATTAACGCAAATGGTAGAGGAACTCATTCAAGAAGGAAAAACAGTGGGTCTGAGTATTAACGAAAACAAAACAAAAATTTTAAGATTAGGGAAAAATCCTACTAATAGAGAGGTTAAAGTGGGAAGATACAAATTTGAAGAAGTAAGTAAATATAAGTACCTAGGAGTCATGCTGTCAAGTGATAGAACAAGAGAAAACGAAATAAAAGAGAAAACATTGGCAATAAATAGAGCATTCCAAGCCAACAAAAAAATGATAAAAAGCAAAATATTAACAAAAACTACTAAATTAAGGCTCTATGAAACGTTAATTAGACCGACATTAATGTATGGAGCAGAAGTGATGACAATGACCAAGACAGACGAAGAATATTTGAGAAGAACTGAGAGAAAAATAATTCGGGCAATATTAGGACCAATAAAAACAGCAGAGGGTGAATACAGGTGTCGAAGAAATAACGAAATAAATGAGGAATTGAAGGGGCAAGATATAGTCAGGAGAATAAAGAGACAAAGATTGAGATGGCTTGGGCATGTATGGAGAGCAGGAGAAGAAGCGATAATAAACATAGTGACAAAGTGGTCTCCGGCCGGAAGGAGACGAAGAGGAAGACCGAGGTCCAAATGGTTGGAAGAGGTGAAGCGAGATCTAGAGGGCATGGGTATTAGAAATGCAGAAGAAAAAGCAAGAGACAGAAGGAGCTGGAACCGGATATGTAATGCAGTTTAAGAAAGAGAAGAACGGAGGACTGATCCACCTCGAAAACATGGATCTAGAGAGCCTGTAAAGGCGGCGCTACCCCCACGGGGGTGTTTTAGCCACTATATATATATATATATAAAAGAAACTCAGAACAAGTAAAAATCATTACCAATAACAATCATCCACTGAACTCCTTACTAAGTATAAATGAACTAAATGAAGCACTTCAGGACGTTAAAAACGCTAGCCCAGGACCTGACGAAATATCTTATGCATTCCTTAAAAATCTTCCAGCAAATACTAAACAATACCTTCTGGATATGTATAATTTGTTATTCGATACGAAACAATTCCCAAAATCTTGGAAATCAGCAATTGTAATTCCTATTTTAAAACCAAATAAAATAAAGACGGATCCAAATTCGTATCGACCTATATCTTTAACATCCACCTTGTGCAAACTAATAGAAAAAATACTTAACAAACGTCTGCAATACTTCCTGGAATCCAATAATTTAATATGCAAATAACAAAGCGCATTTAGGAAAAACAGATGTGCAACGGACAACTTGATTAATCTAGAATCGGTCATACACGAGGCATTTGCAAGTAATCGTCAAGTACTGGCCGTCTTCTTTGATATAGTAAAAGCCTACGATACTGTATGGAAGTATGATGTCCTAAAAAGATTAAAACAATGGTGCGTGGACGGAAATATTCTAGCTTTTATCAAAAATTTTGTTTATGACAGAAATTTTAGAATTAAACTTACTAATCATTTTTCAAGTTCGTATACCCAAGATAACGGAACTCCCCAAGGAACAACACTTAGTGTAACACTTTCCTTGATTTCAATGAATGAAGTTGTTGATAACATTAATACTCCTGTCCAAATTGGTTTATATGCAGATGACCTTGTTCTTTATGTAAGCAATAAAAATAGCCGGATAGCTGCAACTATTCTACAAGAGTCCATCAAATCTTTAGAAAAGTGGTCAGAGAGAACAGGTCTTCGTTTTTATACAAACAAAACAAAAGTATTATGTTTTTCAAGAAACAAACAAACAAGTTGGCAAAAATTAACACTATATAATCAAAATTTGCAGTATGTAGAAGAACATCGATTTTTGGGAATGATATTAGATACAAAACTCACTTGGAAAACCCACATTTAACAACTTAAAAAATCTTGCATGAAAAATATAAACATTCTCAAAGTATAAGCGAATCATAATTGGGGAGCTGATACCAAACAATTACTAAATATGTATAAAACACAGATTCGTAGCAAGCTAGATTATGCATCAATAATCTACAGTTCAGCTAAAGATAGTTTATTAAAGCAATTGGACATCATACAAAATACCGCATTAAGGCTTCTTGGAGCCTACTGGATCAGTCCAGTAGAGAGTCTGTATGCAGAAGCTGATGAACCACCTCTTTCAATTAGAAGACACAGACTAAGCCTACAATGTGCTGCTAAAATTGGAGCAAACTCTAATAACCCTGCTTACTCCTACACATTTTCTGACAATTTTCATTTAATTTTTGAACAAAACCCATTCTTTCTGCATCATTTAGTAAAAGAATCACAGGTTTCAATTTTTCGAAAGTTATTTCCAATGAAAGAAACTACCCTCCTCCTTGGACCATAAAACTCCCCAAATGTAATACAAATCTTCTACTGTATTCTAAATCTGATACTTCGTCACATATAATTCTACAACGGTTTCAAGAGATTAAAGACAAGTACAAAAGATATTACCAAATATATACAGATGCGTCAAAAACTTCTGAAATGGAAACGGTAGGCGCAGCTTTCGTTGACGAAACAATTAAACATCAGTTCCAGCTACCTAAGGAGTACTCCATATATTCCGCCGAATGGTATGCCATATCTAAAGCCCTACAACATATATCAAACCAGCCCAAATTGGAAGCAGTCATTTTCACAGATTCTTTAAACGCAGTACAAGGAATATTAAGGATTTACCCAAACCACCCAATACTATGCCAAATTAAAATTGATCTAGAAGAACTTTACAGTAAGAATAAACGGGTAGAATTTGTGTGAAGTCCATCTCATGTAGACATAATAGGTAATGAAAAAGCTGACCGGAAAGCTAAAGAAGCCTGGTATACGAATAGACCAGATAAAAGCTCCTAGAAATTCCTCATTCCGATATTCAAAACACCATCAAAGAATTTTCAATGAGAGTATGGCTCGAAAGATGGAAAAAACTTGACGACAACAAACTACAACGCATCAACCCAAATTTGTCACCAAAAGGGATAATGCCACAAAAACGACGAGATCAAGTCATACAACACCGCTTGAGAGTAGGACATACCAGGTTAACCCACCAGTACCTAATGAAGAAAGAACAACAAAAACTGTGCTATGTTTGTGATATTCCTCTGACAATCGAACACATTATTGTTAGTTGCCCACTCTATCACCTGGAACGACTTCAAAGTGATTTACCAAGAGATCTGAAAAGTGCTCTGAACTATAGTAAATGTGATAAAGTGACTAAGTTTCTAAAACTAACTAAATTGAACAAACTGATATAAAAATAAGCTTAAGTTCTCAATTGTAATTAGTTGCTATAAGCAAACATCTGATTTTATGTACAACTCTTCCCGCCAATAACCTTTCATGGTTGACGCAGTTTACTTAATAAAAAAATATTAGGCATCACTGACTTTAAGTTAATAGTTAAAGTCCGTTAAGCATTTACAAACTATATAATATCTACAAGGGTTTATGTACTTTAACCTGTAAAAATCACTGTTGATGAAATTGTTGTTCCCAAAACGTTCTGTAATGTAGCACTTTTTAGGGATTTTACTAAAATATTCCTCTTATAAAGAATTTTACTAATTTTTGTCTAGTTTTAATATTTTAAAACTTGATAGTACAATAAGATTTTTTTATTTTTCCTAGAATGTCAGCTTATTGAAAGGAATTGTCCAAAAAAGGGTTTAGTATCCCTCTGTACCTGTCATGATTGGTTTGAATTTATGTGGGAAAATATTTACAGATTTGTTGGTTTATGTTGTTCAAAGAAACTTGTATATTTATAAAAGCGTGTTCAAAATTTATCCTATTCTACTCAGCTAATTTTTGTATGCAGAGTGACGAAAAATATTCGCTGCACCTTTCGAATTTAAATTGTAAAGGATGTGATAAAGAGATAAAGTTTTATATTTATGTACATCTTACTCAAAAGTAACTGAAACTGTTATGTGGTTGCACATTATTTTATAAGAAAATTTGAATAGATATTTTTGCCTGGGGTTGGAAATATATCTTATCTCTAAATAAAAATTCTAAAACAAAGGCACACTGTGTGCTTAAAGCATATTTTTCCTCGCATTATATTTATCGGCAATGGTTATTTTCCCTCTCATAATACGTTTCAAACATTGAAATTTTCTTTTTATTACTGTCAATACCCTACAATCTTTATTCACTCACCGAAATATCTTATCAATGCATATTCCATCCGTCTGTGATACTTTTAAAATACGACGGTAGGTCCACATCACTAAGGTTTTAATGTTTTTTACTCCCACACCTTATTTACTCTAATATTTTACTGTAAAGAATCTCGTTTTGATCCAGATTTTAACCAATAGAATCGCGAATCTGTATAGAATATGGCATATATATCAGGTCAAATGCGTACGCTTTGAGAGTTTTAAACAAACTGAAAAGAACCCCGGCAATTTTTTATTTGACCCTTATCCGGGAGACACATTTTACTTACGTAACCGGGTAACTCGGGTCCGTTGGGCCCACCACCACTGTTCTTGAGTGTACTATTATTCATATTTACCCATATATTTCTAATATTCTTTTTTGATTTTTTATTAAAGTTAAATTTAAATTGTCTAGATTAATTATGCTACTAGAGTATGCGGTCTACCTCGAGGGTGCGATCTACCTGAAGGATTTGCAAAAAATAATGGAATGCAAGAAAACTTTTGTGGAAAAAATATTTATTCACAAGTAATAAACATTTGGAAGGTTATGTTTTTTCCTGATAAATAGTATTTATGAAAGTGTCTGTTGACTTGATTCTTCACATCGCGTATTGCTGCTAATTTGTCGTTCCTTCTTCGTTCAGACCTCGTGTCCTTATCATCAAATCGAACAAATTTTAGAAAATTCTTGAATCGTTTTAACCCAATGGTAGCTTTAAATATAGTAGGTCCATAAAATTTACTCCAAAGTATATCTACATTATGGATGTCGGCACTCAGGTGCCCTGCAGTTAGCAGTAGTCCAATAAAGGCATATAGCTCTGTAGAGTCGCAATATTTCCAGTTCTCTATCCCCAGGACTTTTTCAGCCTCCTTATTTTTACACTTTACTATTTCGTTCACAATTTTTTCGTCCACAAACAAACAAAAGGAATCAACAGGATCATCTACACTTTGACCAGGGGCTAACATCACTTTGTGCACTTTGCTTTTATTATGTTGCAGGATCGCATACGTTCTGTCGGTTGTGGTTGGATCTTCCAGTTAATTCCATCCTTAGTTTTAAAAAATACACACTCTGAAATCTGGGAACTTGTAGCTACACATTCTTCTTCATCATCACTCAATACTACTTGCTAATCATCCTTTTCACTTGCTTCCGAAAGATGATCTTCAATTTCAGAGTCACTTTCAATGCCACCTATACTTCAGTAGATCCTTCATCATCGGAATCCCATATATTATTAGCAATATCTTGCAGTTCTGCAGCTGACAATGGTTTTTGGGACACTTTATTCGCACTATCTATTTTCACTGTAATTCAATATAATTTTAGGAGCTTAGTTGTCGACACTAACATCGATATCAATCGACTAATAGCAGATGCATTATTTATTTCAAACCAGAGAAGGTTCCCATTGTTTTCATTCTGGTGGGATGTAGAATAGCCTTATGTTGTTTTATATGCCATTAGATTGAAAACTTAGTCTTTTTATTTCAAATTATGTATAGGTACCTACCTAAAATATTATTGCATTCCAACAATGATTATCAGTTTTTAAAATTCATTTAGAATAGATATAACACCTATTGTAAGCATCTCTTTGATGTTCACATCAAAGAAATTTTACATTGTTTGTTACACGTTTAGAATCATAAAAGTCGTTTAGATAATCCACAAAATCATTACCTAGTTGTCAGATTAACTTCTGTAACAAAGGTTTAGATTTTAGGTATAAATAAAAATAGAGTCCGACGGGCCCGTGTTGCCCCTTTACTTGACAAATTTTTTTCGGCGCAATAATTTCAAAAATTATAATAAATATTTTGAATAGCTGATGAATATGTTGAAGAACACATACTTCTAAACAAATTCAGTGATGCATAAAATTCAATAATTTTTTTTATCAGTTTATGATAAAAGAATTGACGTCTCTGGCCCGTTGGGCCCACCTGGCCCGGATAAGGGTTAAAATGGTTTCAGTTAAGTCTGAAACTTTGCAGAGAGGTTGCTTTGGTTATGCTAATCAAAAGTTCTGATTGTCCCAAGACCCAGAAATCCATACAGGGGATGAAAATGTCGGTTTTCAGCCCATTTGAATAATACATATTTGAATAATATACAGAGTGTTAGTAAATAGGTGCAGTATTCCAGGAGTGATTGTGAATAAAATAATAATGACAATTTATTATATAAACGTATGTCCGCAAATGCTAAGGGTTTATTTTGAATTTTCGTGTCGAAATTTTTGTTACAAACTGATTGTTTATTTACTTTTAACCTATGAAAGCGGTTGAGATATGAAAATGAGATTTGGTGAATTTTAAGAGACAGATATTGCTTATTTTTTATCATACCATTTTGAATTTTACATTGATTATTGGCGCGAATACGAGTAATGATCTCAATTTATTTAAAGAAAAAATGGTACCTACCTAGGTTTCTGAGGTAATTCAAACTTAAAATCATTTCTGAACACTTCGTTTAATTTGTGACTAAAATCTTTATTCTTTTTACTTGTCTGAATACCATTTGCGGATTACCTACTTCTTTAGTCTTCTAATCTTTATAGATATATATTTGATTTCTCCTGAAATATGGCTGGTCCATGTTTCCATAAAAGTCTTATAGGGCAGTCAATGAGGGTATTTGGCTCCGAATTCCATCCTACTACATCGATTTATTGATATTTTCACAGTAAGTAGGGAATAGCGCAAGAAACAAAGTCTACCCTATGCCGATGTGCGCTTTTATCTTGGTGGTGGTTCCCACCCCTTCTCGGGGGTGAAAAATGTTTTGGTTAAAATAGCCACGGAAAAGGCTAGATAACCTGATTTTAAGCAAAAACTCTTCTATGACTAATTTTTTGAAAACTCAATACTTTTTGAGTTACTCGTGGTTGAAAATTGGCCATTTTCATTGAAAAATGACACCTTTTCGGACGGATTTTTGCGAATACCTTAAAAACTATGCATCTAACAAAAAAACTGTATAAAGTATTTCTGTAGGTTATAAAAACAAAGAGATTCGTTCCTTCATAAATCTTCTAGTTAAAATACAAAGAGGGATAGGGTAGATAAGAAAAGTTTGATTTTTTGCTTCATGCTCAAATCGGTGTATTCAACTTGAAATAACAGAGAAACTGTAGATTTTAGGTGTGTAATGATACTAATAACTTTTGTAGTGCTTGAAAAGGCCTTTAAAACGTGCAATACCAATTGTCGATTACATGCAAACTAAGCGAGATATTCTGCAATAAAGTTAATGCCTAATGTATTTTAAGAAGAAATGAGAAGTATGTTTAACCCCTCATCCATCAAAATTTAAATACATCGTTTTCCTTCTACAATACTGTTTATTATAATGTTATTTGTATTTTCAAAAAGTTGTGCTGGATTAAAACGAATTGTTTTTGAAAAAAAAATCTTCATTTTTCTCCATGTAACTCGAAAACGATAAGAGATACGAAAATGATGCCACACAATAATGTAGGGCTTTTTCAGATAAACATTTCTTTTTTATTTTCATTACTGTGTCTCTTATCATTTTCAAGTTACATGGAGAAAAAGAAAAAATTTAAAAAAAAATTTAAAAATGCGCTCTCTAATTTGATCTTTTTTCTCAAAAACCATTCATTTTAAACCCGTCCAACTTTTTGAGCATAGATATAACACTATAATAAAAGGTATCGTAGAAGGAAAACCATGCATTTACATTTTGGTGGATGGGGGTTAAAATTACTTCTCATTTTTTCTTAAAATACATTAGATATCAATTTCCTTTGCAGCGTATCTCGCTTAGTTTTAATGTAATGGACCTATAATGTAGCTCATTTTAAATGTCTTTTTAAACACTACAAAAGATATTACTAGCATTATACACGTTAAATCGACCGTTTCTCTGGTATTTCAAGTTGAATACACCAATTTGAGAATGTACCAAAAAATAAACTATTTTCACCTACCATATCTCTTTTTGTATGATAACTAGAAGATTTATGAAGGCAAGTGTCTCTTTGTTTTTTTATAACCTACAAAAATGTTTAATATAGTTTTTTTAGTTAGATGCATAGTTTTTAAGGTTATCGCAAAAAAACCGTTCGAAAAGGTGTCATTTTTGAATGAAAACGTCCAATTTTCAACCACGAATATCTCAAAAAGTATTGAGTTTCCAAACAAAAATTATAGAACAGTTTTTGCTTAGAATTAGGTTCTCTAGCGAATTCCGTGGTAATTTTAACCAAAAAATTGTCCACCCCTAAGAAGGAGTTGGAACCGCCTTGGAACCGCCCCCAAAATAAAAGCACACATCGGCATAGTTTAGACTTTGAATTGGGAGATAAGTAGAGGCTAAGCCCAAAATTTCATTAAAATCCATGCAGTAAGATAGAATTCGGAGGTAATATCCTATTCTTGCTCATATTGACTGGCCTATTAAGCTATCATCTCTTATGATCCACCCTAAATATAACTGTATATAGAGTGTGTCCAATTAAGTCGTCACCATATGCAAAACATCTACGATGCACTTTATAAATTTTCAATTTTTGTATGCAGAATAACGAAAAATATTCGTTGCACCGTTGGAGTTTAATAGGCCTGGATCCAGCGTAACAAAAGAAGTTTATTAATAGCAAGCTGAACATTTGTTAATAGCTTAACCGTGTCTAGTCGGAAAACTTTGATGTACGGGACACTGGAACAGGAGAAGTTTTAATTGTTGAACAGGTTAAAAATTTGGAACGTCAGACTACGAAAACGTTCCATGTATTTTGTCGGACAGAACTTCCAATTGATTTGTTACCCTTTCATTTAACTCTCATGCAAAAATCAGACTGCTATTAACCACCAATATAATTCTTGTCATATGACATGTTCTACGTGTCGGACCTATTAATATGCCCAACATATTTGTCGGGCAAACATTTTTTCATATGTTATAATATAAAGTTGGCTATTGAATAAACTTAAATCAACCTGCTAATTTTACGTTCCACAAATAAAACTTCCTCTGTTCCAGTGTTCCCATACATCAAAGTTAATGTCCATATAAATTATAAAGGAGGTTAAAAAGAGATAAAGTTCTATACAGGGTGTTTCAAAAAGGTATGTCATAAATTAAATCACGCATTCCGGGGACAAAAATAAATTGATTGAATCCAACTTACCTTAGTACAAAAGTGTACACAAAAAAAGTTACAGCCCTTTGAAATTACAAAATGAAAATCGATTTTTTTCAATAGATCGAAAACTATTTGAGATTTTTTATTGAAAATGGACATGTATAATTCTTATGGCAGGAATATCTTAAAACAAAATTATAGTGAAATTTGTCAATTCCATAAAAATTTTATGGGGGTTTGGTTCCCTCAAACCCCCCCAAACTTTTGTGTACGTTCCAATTAATTCATTATTGTGGTACCATTAGCTAAACACAACATTTTTAAAACTTTTTTGCCTCTTAGTATTTTCTCGATAAGCCAATTTTTATCGAGATGCGGCATCTTTTTTCATATGTTTACATAAAAATTCTATGGGGGTTTTGTTCCTTTAAACCCCCCAAATGTTCGTGTACGTTCCAATTAAACTATTATTGCGCTACCATTAGGTAAACACAGTGTTTTTTTAAACTTTTTTGCCTCTTGGTCTTTTTTTGATAAGTCACCTTTTATCGAGATGTGGCTTCTTCTTCAAAATATACCTAAAACTGTAAATTATAAATAAATTTTCAGATTATTAACAGGTAAAGGGTGTCTGCGTAACTTGGGACCATATGGGAAACTTCTTTAATATCAATTTTACGAAAAAAAGTCATTCTTTATAAAGTGTTCTGCATAGTCTAAAACCTACGATGCAATCATCAGATATCAAATTTTGTCAACAGTATACGAGGTATGTCAAAAAATATGAATTTCGCTCAAGAGCAAACCACTTTTATATTTTAAAATATCAAAAAATTTTATAATGAAAAGTTATTTGTAATTAAAAACCATATTCAAATATGCAATAACAGCCTTCTACTTGAAAAAAAAATTTCTGAAATTTTCCTAAATTACCGATTCCGAACATCATTTTTATTTATTAGACATGTAATAACTCTTTTATTAATAATTTTAGGAAAAAAAGTTATTCTTCATAAAAATCTGTGAATGGTCTAAACCTCAAGATGCAATCATCAGTTATCCAAGTTTGTTAATTTTATACGAGGTGTGTCACGAGGTTTGTGAATTTCTAAATTCTTTCTAAATTCATATTATTTGACACACCTTGTATAAAATTAACAAACTTGGATAACTGATGGTTGCATCTTGAGGTTTAGACCATGTACAGATTTTTATGAAGAATAACTTTTTTTCCTAAAATTATTAATAAAAGAGTGATTACATGTCTAATAAATAAAAATGATGTTCGGAATCGGTAATTTAGGAAACTTTCAGAAAAAATTTTTTTTTCAAGTAGAAGGCTGTTATTGCATATTTGAATATGGTTTTTAATTACAAATAACTTTTCATTATAAAATTTTTTGATATTTTGAAATATAAAAGTGGTTTGCTCTTGAGCGAAATTCATATTTTTTGACATACCTCGTATACTGTTGACAAAATTTGATATCTGATGATTGCATCCTAGGTTTTAGACTATGCAGAGCACTTTATAAAGAATGACTTTTTTTCGTAAAATTGATATTAAAGAAGTTTCCCATATGGTCCCAAGTTACGCAGACACCCTGTATATCATAGGTACTTAACCATATACAAATATGTGGTGGATTTGACAAATATTCAAAATATCTCTGTAAACACTGGCTTATCGAAAAAGTACTAAGAGGCAAAAAAGTTTTAAAAACAATGTGTTTAACTAAGGGTGCCACAATAATAATTTAATTGAAACGTACACAAAAGATTGGGCGGGGGGGTTAAGGGAGCAAAACCCCTATAAAATTTTTATGGGGTGCACAAATTTCACTTTAATTTTTTTTAGGGAATGCTACATGTCCATTTTCAATGAAAAATCTCTAAGAGATTTCGATATATGAATTTTTGTCATCGGAATGCGTGATTTAATTTATGACATACCTTTTTGAAACACCCTGTATATATGTACGTCTTACTCAAAAGCAACTGAAACTGTCATGTATGATTGGACATTATTTTATAAGAAAATTTGAATAGATGTTTTTTTCTCGGGTTTGAAATATATCTTATCTCTAAATAAAATGCTTAAACAAAGCACAAGGTTTAAAGTATATTTTACCTTGCATTATATTATTTATCGGCAAGGAATATTTTACCTTTCCATAATGCCTTTAAAATATTGAAGTTGTCTCGTTTTTATTGCTGTCAATACCCTACAATCTTTATTCACTCTCAGGAGTGTCTTATTTTGTCATATTCTATTCGTCCGCGATACTCTTAAAATGCGAAGGTAGATCAACGTCTCAAAGGTCTTAAAGTTTTTTATGCTATTCTGTCTTTAGGTCCCTGCCTGAACACCACATAAAGAGTGGAGAACACATAGTAGTGTATCTTACGGAGCTTTAAAGCAAACTGTAAATCCCGGTTACAAAAAAACTTTTTAGTTGTGTTAAACACCGCAGGTGCAATTTATATTCTGCTTCTTAGCTTTGTATATTTATCGTTGTAGTCACTTATTCAAGTTTGCAAAAAATAAAAAGTAAGTTATCAATCGAAGTATCACCGAAAACGATAATAAATGTCGTTCCCCTACCACCAGACTGACAACAGGTGGAATACTTTCTTTGGTTACACCTCCTGAGATTTTCAAAATTTATAAATCAAACACGATGCCGAGGAAATTAAGATGAGAGAATTTTAAATAATCCACAACTCATCTGCTCAGCCTGGTAAAAGCTCCAACAAGAAAGATTCCGTAATACTCCTACAAAAGAGTAGATAAATGAATTAAAAATATATAAAAACATTTTCAATTTCTTTGCAACACGAAAACGCAGCAGCTGCATAATATTCTGGTTATATCGGAGAGTGCAGGAAGAGTCTATACCGGTTTCGGAGGTCTTTCCCCCCTCATCAGTATTCCCATATCCTCTTCTCTCCCATTTCTCCACGTATCATACTTTGGGCCCTTCCGAATTGCAAAGAAAGAAATGTCACGGATGAACTAGACACGTATGATACATGGAGAAATCGGAGAGAAGAGGATATGGGACTACTGATGAGGGGAAAAAGACCTCCGAAACCGGTATAGACTCTTCCTACACTCTCCGATTTAACTAGAGTATTATGCAGCTGCTGCATTTTCGTGTGGCAAAGAAATTGAAAATGTTTTTATACCTTTTTAATTCATTTACTCTTTCGTAGGAGTATTAAGAAATCTTTCTTGTTGGAGCTTTTACCACGCTGAGCAGATGAGTTGTGAATTATTTAAAATTCTCTCGTCTTAATTTCCTCGGCATCCTGTTTGATTTATAAATTTTAAAAATCTCAGGAGGTGTAACCAAAGAAACTATTCCACCTGTTGTCAATCTGGTGGTAGGGGAACGACATTTATTGTCGTTTTCTGTGCTACTTCGATTAATAACTTACTTTTGTTTTTCGGTAGATGGCTCTAGTTCATCCGTGACATTTCTTTCTTTGCAATTCGGACAGGCCCAAAATATGATACGTGGAGAAATCGGAGAGAAGAGGATACGGGACTACTGATGAGGAGAAAAGACCTCCGAAACCGGTATAGACTCTTCCTGCACTCTCCGATTGAAAATTGAAAATGTTTTTATACATTTCCAAAAAATATTTATGCTATAATAATTTTTTATTTATGTTTCACGAACAATCAATATGACGAATTTTTATAAAAAGGACAGTCTGAAGTACGCGCACACCGACAATATAAAATGACAGCCTGAAGTTAGTTGCCAAATCACGTTACGTATCAGTGCAAATAAACAATGTGAAAAAAAATATTGGTGTTTTTTACTAATTGAATAATTATATGTAGGCTATTGATTATGTATTTTAGAAAGGAACTACAACGTTAACGGGGTTTTATTGTTTCATATAGTCAATAGACCTCTAAATATTAAAAACCCGTGGAGTGCTACCATCTAAAGGGGTGCGTTTTTGAGAAAGGGGTGAATTAGTCCCTAGGCACAGGGCGAATTAGGGTGAGTTCTATGCACTTTTGGTACAAACACATTTACAGCAAAATTGTTTCAGGTTAAATTTACTATCTAAACATTACATTTTAAAGTCAAAAATATTTCTTTTTACAAAAACATAGTCAAGAGAAAGGCAAGAAAAAACACAAAAGATAGCAATTTTGCTTTTTGGCCCATAACTTTTTTCCACAAGGATATAGTTATAGACATTTCTTCACAGAAAAAAAACTTCCGTCCTTACTCTTTAAAACGACGTTTATAAGAAGTCTCTGTGATTTACGGTTTCCAAAACAAGATTTTTCAAAGTTCGCAACTCACAGCGATTTTGGTCCATTTTTCTTGTTACTTCTCAAACATTGTTCTGTAACTTTTTTCTACGTAGCTTTAGAGATATGCAATGTTACATTTAATAGGAAGAAAAGTCAATTACCTTTACAATGGTCTATCGTAAGAGGCTGTATGACTATTTTTAAGCAAGATATGGTTGTTCAAAATTTTATACTTGTAATTTTTTTTGATATATTTTACGATCATTTTTAAATTTCTCATTATAACTTTTTTTATTGTATATGTAGGTATATACATTGTCTAATCAAAAAGAAAGCTTATTTTCTTTACTTTAAAATGGTGTATCGTAAAAAATTCTGGGAAATTAAATAAGATATCAAAATATGACATATTATACACATGCAAAAGGTCCCACTAAAGTGGAACCATATGGAAAACTTTTTTATTATTAACTTTATAAAAAAAATTATTCTTTATAAAATGCTCCATATAGTCTCATACCTAAGATGCAATCATCAGATATAAATTTTTATCAATAGTGTACGAGGTATGTTAAAAAATATGAATTTCGCTTAAGAGTAAAGTACCTTTATATTTCATAATATCGAAAAGTGTTATTAAGAAAAGTTATTTGGAATTAAAAATTATGTTATAATGTGCAATCATATTTTTCTAATTGAAAACAATAAAAAAATTAAAATTTTTCTCAAATTACGGATACTCTTGGATATCCTATGGATATCGTGTTTAAAAATTGTCCTAGAATTTTTTTCAATACACCATTTTAAAGTAAAGAAAATAAGCTTTTTTTATTCCACAATGTATATACCTAAATATACAAGAAAAAAAGTCATAATGATAATTTAAAAAATAATCATTAAAAATATAAAAAATCATTAAAAGTATGAAAACTTGAAAAAGCATAACTTGCTTAAAAAGAGCCTTATAACCTTATACAGTAGGTAGATCAGTTTAAAGGTAATTAATTGACTTCTCTTTCTACTAAATGTACCATTGCGTATACCTATAAATGCGTAGGAAAAAGTTACAGAACAATGTTTGCGAAATAATGGGGAAAATTACACAAAAATGCTGTGAGCGGAGAAATTTAAAAAATCCTATTTCGAAAATTATAAATCTTAAAGACTCCTACCAAACTTCATTTTAAAGAAGAAGGATGGAAGTTATTTTCTGCTAAAGCAATGCGTATACCTATATCCATGTGGAAAAAAGTTATGGGGCAAAAAAAAATTGCTTTCTTTCGTGTTTTTTTCTTGCTTTTCTTTTGAATATATTTTTGTAAGGAAAACTATTTTTGACATTAAGATATAATATTTCGATTGTAAGTTTAACCTGGAACAATTTTCCTGTAGACATGTTTGTACTAAAATTGCATAGAACTCACCCTAATTCACCCTGTGACTAGGGACTAATTCACCCCTTTCTCAAAAACGCACCCATTTAAATGGTAGCACTCCGCGATTTTTTATAATTTAGAGGTCCATTGACCATACAAGATAATAAAATCCCGTTAACGTTGTAGTTCCTTTTAGCTCTCTTATTTTGAACATAATCAATAGCCTAATACGTCGGGATAGATATTTACTAATAATTAATTAGTAAATATTTACGAAAGATTAATGTTACGTAAGAAAATATTACAGAAGACTTAAAAATCAATTTTGTTTCATCTGTAATCGCAAACGGCCATACTACATAGACGATTCTCTTCAGGTCACCAATGTCAAGCAGTGTCGGACGCAGTTAATAGTTAGATGGGTGACCTCTTGTCACCGCAGGTTGTTCCCTCCCTTTTTTTTAATTTTTGATATCTGAATATGATATATGATTTAAGGTCAACCCTGAGCTATGAGCCATAAGAATGCCGCATAAAGCAGGGGCTGTAACTTTTTTAAATGCACATTTTTGTACTAAGGTAACTTAGGTCCAAGCGAGCTATTTTTTCGTGATTTGTCAGCCAGAATATGTGATTTAATTTATAACCTGCCTGTTTGTTATACCCTGTATATTAACGCGACGTATATGCCTGTTTTCCCGAAACTAGCTATAAGATCTGTATGCGACACGCAAACAATGATGTCATTTTCTTGTTCTAAGCGATTTCTCAATTTATTTTTAATAACAGTCATTGATGAGGAAATAGAAACTCAACTAACATTAAGAGCACACAGTAGCGATCAACAGGTAGTAGCAACAAACGCGGTCCAAGATTGCGAAAGTTCTGCGAACTGTCAAATGTGAGGCAACTGTGCGTCGGTAATTCGACACTGACAGTGACGTTTATACCTTCAAAAACCATAATTTTTATACACATAGTTGCGAAATGTTGCCAAGTCAGTGACGTTCGATTTCTTGTTATAAAAAAATCGATTTTTAGTAGTTCCAATGTCTAGGCACGGGATAAAAAGTTTATTTGAAGAAAGTGTATCTTTTTGTCTTTCTTAATGGCGGTACAGGCTCCTTTTTTCAATATTTTATTTGGTTATGGAGTAATTTCCACATACTAACATATTTCTAAAATTGGGCTCTGTACCGCCATTCTTTATTTATTACGAATATGTGTGCCAAATATCTCGACAAAATATTCAAAATTAGAGCCGCAATCTCGGAACGCGTTTGTTGCTACCTGTTGATCGCCACTGTTTGCTCTTAACAAGACGTAAACGGAACCGAAGATTTGAGGGCTTCGTTCGCCAATTTTTAGTATTCTTGCATCTTTCTGGACCGGGATTTGGAAAAAAGTTCAAGTTTTAACACTCCAACACTGATATTGACTTGATATTTCAATAAGACTTTCTTTCATTTATGTTGGAATGTTAGCTTGTTGAAAAAAATTGCTCAAAAAAGGATTTAGTACCCATCTGTTCCTGTCACGGCTGGTATAAATTTCTTTGGGAAAATATTTGCAGATCTATTTTTTTATGTCTCCCAAATTAGCTTGTATATTTGGAAAAGCTTGTTAAAAATTTATCCTAATTTTACACTTGACTAATTCTTCAATGACTTCTCAAACGAGAAGCATTAGTTACCAAGCTGTAGATGGGGTTGTGAATTGCAACTTTTTAGAATTCCCTCTTGTCTTCACTGCAGCATCCATCCGGCTTGCAATTTTTAGAAATCATGGGGGTTGTCACCAGGAAAATGGTCCAATAAGTTTTTAATTAAAAATCTTCTAAACGTATTTTATTTTATAAATATTTTTATTAGGTTGAAAAACTTAGACTTTAAAATAATAGGATTTGTATTATAAAAAAATATAAATAAAGTTTTCTTATTTAAAAATAAATAAAGTCAATGCGTGTAACAATACACTGCTTGGAATTGCATATGGATTTGCAATGTTTGCAAACTTTCAGGATACAAAAACGGAATAACCGCACGCTGATTATATTTGGACGGATTTTTAACAACAAACGTTATTTTTAACTAACATTTCTTAAGAATACAAATAATATGAACTAATCAGTGTGACGTTTACTAACACTACAGAACGTCACTTGAGTGATTTCAATTGTTTCCAAATAAAATAGGGAACTTGTACGTGTTTTACTTTATCGTACTATATACGTAGTATAGTATAATAGATAAAGTTATAGGATCGTGCAAAAAAATTTTTTTCAGATTTCACTTTTTTTCGACGTTTTGAGTCCCACTGAGTCTAAAAAGCAAATAAAAAAACATGTCGGAAGTATGTACGTACGTACGTACGTACGTACGTATGTCGCCACCGCCCAGCAAAAACTATTGGACCGATTTTGATGAAATTCGGTATGAGTAAGTTTAAGAGAATTTTGTCGAAAAACTAAGCTTTTAAAAAAACCTCTCAAAGGGGGGCCGAAATAGGGGGGTTATTTGGGGCCCATTTTTGCAAATTTTGACCGAAATGAATGAAATTTAACTCAAAGTAAGCTCATCGATAGGTAAATGAAAATACGGAATTTGACATTTCCAAATTCAAAATGGCGGCCAACATGGCCGACCGCCCACCCGACACATTTCCCTATCTATCTAAAAACTTGTTTAAGATAAGTTTAATTTGAAAAAGTCGTTATAATATAGCCTAAAGATGGGGCTATAAGAAGGATGTTATCGTTTTTCAGAAAAAGTTACAGGTTGCCTATATTTAAGGGGTCAAATTTTGACATAAATTTGAACTAGATTTTCTCAAAAATGGCTCCAAGGAATTTTTTTTTATTTTTTGATATATTTTTGATATACTATCAGTAAATTGAATGACATTAGTCATATATCGTAACTCCCCATAGGAGGGGAGTTATGAATTTTTTATAAAAAAATATTCGAGTGCCCGTAACTTTCTTCTTAATAGAAACTAAAATTTGAAATTTTGCAGACATATATGGTACTGTATTATCTATTATTACAATAAACTTTACCAAAAATATGGCTTCCGGTTGAAGCGGAAATGAATAAAAAATCTTAATTTTTTCATATATGCCCTGTATATTTTAACATATTTTGAAAGAATGTAAAATTACCTTTCCAATGACATAAAATTCATTGCTGTAGCTCAAAAACTCGAAAAGTTACGGTAAATAGAAATTTTGCTATAATCTTATGTGTGTCCTCTCTCACGCGTTCATAGCAGAGCATTATTGTAGGGCAGTCAATGAGGGTATTTGGCTCCGAATTCCATCCTACTACATTGATGTACTTGATATTTTCACAGTAAGTAGGGAATAGCTCAAGAAACAAAATCTACCCTATATACTATGGCGCTTTTTATCTTGGGGCGGTTCCCACTTCTTCAAGGGGGTGGAAAATTTGTTGGTCAAAATAAGCACAGAAGTGGCTAAAGAACCTATTTCTAAGCAAAAACTGGTCTATACTTTTTTTTTGAGAACTCAATACTTTTTGAGTTATGCGTAGATGAAAATTGGCCATTTTCATTGAAAAATGACACCTATTCGGACGGATTTTTTGTGAATACCTTAAAAACTATGCATCGAACTAAAAACACTATATAAAACATTTTTTAGATTATAAATAATAAAGAGATTCGTTCCTTCGTAAATGTTCTGTTTATAATACAAAAAGAGATATGGTAGGTGAAAATAGTTTGTTTTTTGGTGCATGCTCACATTGGTGTATTCAACTTGTAATAACAGAGGAACGGTAGGTTTTAGGTGTATAATGCTGCCAACTCCTTTTGTAGTGTTTGAAAATGCCTTTAAAACGAGCACCTTTAAATGTCGGTTACTTACAAACTAAGCGAGATATGGTGCAAAAAATATATGACTAATGTACTTTAAGGAAAAATGAAAAGTATATACATTTAACTCCCCATCCACCATAATTTAAATGCATTGTTTTCCTTCTACAATACCTTTTAATATATATAGTGTTATTTCTACTTTCAAAAAGTTGAACGGGTTTAAAATGAATGGTTTTTGTAAAAAATGTGATCAAATTATAGAATGAATTTTTAAATTTTCTTAAAAATCTTGCTTTTTCTCCATGTAGAGAGAAGTGGTGGGAACTTCCCCCATGATAAAAGCGCCATAGTATATAGGATAGACTTTGAATTAGGAGATTGGGCTACTCCCAAAATTTCATTAAAATCCATGTAGTATGATAGAATTTGGAGATAATATCTTGTTCTTAATCTCGCGCATTGACTGGCGTAATCGAAATAGAATGAAATGCAAATATTGTAAACTATTAATTTCTCAGAAAAATGAACTAATTTGAAATGAAAATATGACTATAATATTCTATTGATTTATGCAATAATCTACATATCTATAGTGTGTCCCCGAAATATGGCATCGAACATTTTCTCAAATGCAGGAATTAATGATGCGTAGAACCATAAAATACTTTAAGTTCAGTAGGTGTTTCTAAAATATCAAAATAACGAGTAACTTTGTTATTTTTATAGAATGCCAGTATCTAGTACCATAACGATAATAGATCGGTACGATAAAGTTCTCGGGCGGCCCTTCCGTCCAGCGTTTTTATTACATAATAATGTTCGGTTTCGTTTAAAAAGAAGTTTTCCAAAATTTTACGCCTTAAAACCTTATAATAACTTAGAAGTACAAATTTAAAATCTTCTATATATTTAAATCATTTCAAACGATCAAAAATACTTGTAACATCACATCATTGTATCTTCTACTGACGTTTATATTGTCTCATTTAAAATTACATACAATCTTGTTTAGTTTGTTGGTGCCGAGTGTAAACATTATAATCTGACGTCACGACGCGTTTTGGATTGGCTGCTATAATTTGAATTTAGAATCGTTTTTGGGGGCCAAAGGAAAGACCAAAACAACTTCATTTTCTTTGATATATATTAAATCATGTTCTGTTATGATTTATAACTTTTTTTTTCGAAATTAAAATTTTATGCAAGTTTCCTATTGTATATAGTACATTCCATGTCAAATCAGTCAGACAAAAACTTTTTGATATCCGATTTGTCTGAAACTTGGTATAGAGCATTTGAGATCGAGCTGAAATATTTGAGCCCGAACAACCTCCTTTTTTTAATATCATTTTTAGCGACTTTGCAGTGATTTGGTATTTATTTAAACAAATTTGTATGTTATATCATAAGGTATCAATAAAAAGATAATATTTTAATAGAATGGACTCAAAAATGTCATTATAATGCATTATAATAAGTTACTTTGATTTAAAAATAAGTTTTTAATAAAATATTTGAGTATTAAAAACATTAAGTTTTTATATTTTCCTCCATTCCCAAAAAACATGTCTAGACTTCAAAAAATGGATGGACCATAATATGAACCACCGAGTGACGTATATAGGATGATATAAGATCATAAAATAATAAGATTCAGCACTATGCCGCCACTTGTAAGCTGTCCAACTGAGTGTTGGTGAGAATTCAAAAGTGCAGGTAGAGTGAGTACATTTTGGTCATATATTTTTTTAAGGCAATTTTACCATCGACAGATCCATGAAAAATAATAAGAAAACGCGCAGTGCCGTGTTATATACCTAAAATTAGCTTCGACAAGTAATATTTTAAATGACAATATAACAACTGTTAATATAATTCAATTTCTTAAAAAGAATATCAAAAGTGAGTATATCTACTATTCGCATTTTCAGCAACGATATTTTTAGATCGACAGCCCTTTAGCAAAATTTTGAATAAATTCTTTTTATATGATATCGATTGCGAAGCCGTTTATAAGGAATGAATATACGAGATATTGACAAGTACATTTGAATTGCGATGAAATCGCTTTTCTGCTTCAACGCATTGAAATATTTTTTATATAGAAAATCTGCACATTTGTAACTCCCAAGAATGTCACAATGAATAGTATTTTAGATGTTTTGTATGTATTTATAGTATAGGTTCTTCTGTAAATTTTAATTATGAACCTAGGACAACAGAACAAAGAAAACATTGCTGCAATCAGTCGAAAGCTATAAATAGAGACCGGAATATAATATGCAACAGAAAACAGAGCAAATTTGGGTATATATTTTATGGACAAATTTGGCGCAAATAATATGAAAAACATTTTAAAGAATATGCGTGATTTATGGAAATATGCAGACATTAATATTTATCGTCTTGTTCATAAATTTTGTAAGGTAAGTTGACCAAATAAGGCCCACTTAATGTTTGTTAGTTGTTTTTTGATAAATAAAATCACGATATAAATCTGAAAACCACAGAGAAGATAAATCACATATTTAAATTTAATATGAGATTGTTAAATTTTGTCAAATGTTTTATGAGTTGTTACTTTTTAGTCTTTAAAAAATGGTTGCTTCTGGGCCTAATTAGGAACACCATTTTCTTAATAAGACCCACTTCATGTTCTTAATAAGGCCCACTTTTTAATGTGACAATTATGCCTGGTTGTACCAAGAGATCTTCAGCTCCAGTTTAGCCCAGTTCAGCTTATGTCGCATTGACGTTCCACGTCTTAAGCTTCAGGTATATTGGTGCAACTATACATTAATAAAATTAAACAAAGGTGACATGTAGGACATTTATTTTGTAAAAATAATAGGTACTTAAAATAATTATTGCAAACAGTCTGGACATAATATGAAAACTAAGTCTCTATCATCTGCTGAAAGTCCTACACACTCTTCATGAATATATCGTTTGCAGCTGTCACAAAGTCTTATATCCTTAACGACATCCTCATTGCAGACGAAACAATACCAACTATCTTTTCGTTCGTCTTTGTTTTTTGAGGTTTCAAGTGAGCAGTGTTTATTTTTCTCTTCTCCTTTTTTTAGTTGTTTTGATTTTTCTGTTTGCCAAGTTTTTTCCTTTTCTTGATTGGTTTTTAGGGTCATTTAAACCAGCTTCATCAAACAATGATTTTGTGACTTCCTGTGCTCGATAGTTCAGGGATTTCTTTCTAGCACCTTTGCGTTATCCAGTTTCCAATTCTGGTGTTATTTACACTGCGTTGAAACTTACTGACATTTCGTTTTCTTCTTCTGAGCTGTCATGTACCGAAAATTCATTGTCAGAACCGCAGAACTCACAGAGCTATCTTGCGTATTTTTCTCCTTTAGAGCTTTTATTTTCTTTTTTCTGTCTGGAGTGAAGCTGCCAATAGGATTATTCGTTGCGGAAGTCAAAGCTGATGGAATAGCAGAATCTTCTGAGTCTAATTTATTTTCTGTTATTTCTGATGGGCAAAAAGCTATGTCAGGAATGACACTCGGATCATACGGGTATATTCCCGTAACACGAAAACCTGAAAGCACATTTGATGCTGCAGTTGCTTTTGGCCATACTTTTGAGAAAATTGTGCCAAAGGAAAATTGATTGATCGTTCGATCTGGTTTATTTGTCCAGTAGGTGATAACTTCGTCGTCCCAGTAAGATTCGAAGGCTTTAAATACCGCCTTGTCCATAGGTTGCAGTTCATGTGTGCAATTACTTGGCAGGCAAAAAAGCGTAATTTTATGCGACTCGGCTTCATCAACAATACCTGCATCCAAATGGGACGATGCTCCATCAAAAATAAGCAGTACTCTTCCTATTGGCTTGTACTTAGCAAAATGTTATACCCACTTAATGAAAACTGGCGTAGTCATATTTCCTTTCTCGGTCATTTCAATAACTGTTCCAGCAAGAAGATTGTCATACCATTCATCCTTCTTTCTTTTCCTTTGAACAAGATCATAGGTGGAATTATTTGTCCTATAGCATTTCTACAACCGACGATTGACACATTCTCAGCGTGCTCTTGCGAAATCAAATGAACTGTTTGACACCTTTACGAGCATATACCTGTTGTGATTTATGAAGGTTAAGCGGCAACCTTTCTCATCAATATTAAAAACGCACTCTTGTTATTCTTTATTCTTCTTAAAACCTCCATTATTTCCTCGTCTATCGGCGGCTCCACTACATCCTCTTGGTTGTAGTTTTCTTGCATTACTTCTATCTGAACCTCGTCATTACCTTCCTGTCTCTTATTTAGCAGTTCTTCAAAATGCTCTCTCCATCTTCCAGTTTTCCTTCCTTGTCGCCTATTTGGTGCCCCTCTTTGCTCTTGTAAAATTTTTGTCCTCTTGAATACTGTTCTTTACTTCTTTTTGCTTGTTGGTAGAAATTTGTAATGTTCTTATTGATATAGTGTGGCTCAATATCTCTAATCTTTTTACTCATGTGTACCCGCTTTTTATATCTACACATTCTTTTTGTTTTCCTAAATAGTCTTTTTTTTAATTTTTTTTTCAAACTCAAGCGGTGTGTCCTACCGTCTTAAAGCAAAAGTACCTTCCAGTATTTAGTAGACTACCTTACAATTTAATAATCCAGTGTCAAAAATGCTTAAAAGCTAAAGATAAAGAAGTTATGCGATAAAATAACCGTTGCCTTACCCAAAACGGACGTCTATGATCGGTACTAGAAATTAGTAATTTATGAAATCGGTTTATCTCTGGAAGATAAATAGGCGTACCAGTTTTCGTTTTTCTAAATAAAAGCGTACTGGAGTTATTAAAAAAACTAATTACAAGACGCCGTCTTCAAAGAACTTTAGCTCCCTCAGGAAGCATTTTCGGACTAGATGATTTGCGGTTAACCTCAATATTATGAGCCCAGGAATCTACAGTTAAAATATTTCCAATTTTTAATGAAACGCCCTGTATACAAAATAACAATTTTTTAACAAGTATAGAACAATTAGATTAAACAAACAAGAAATTTCACAAACCAGTGTTATTGTTATCAATACGTATAAATATTTGTTAATCTTGATGAACTTCTTTCAAAATAGAGTATCCTGAGGTATTGTTTAAAATATAGGTATCTCTCAACATAAAAAAATGCTGCTTCTTACAAGTGCCCAATCCCATGAGAACAGGTAAAAGGGTAATGGAATATTACCCAGATGTTCTTTGTAAAATTAAACTCATAATAGCGATTTTATTAAAACTTTTTTTCATGTAGAAAATTTCGTCTTATTTCTTCCTATTTCTTCCGCGACAAGGTTAAGCCCAGGAGATAGACACGTTACATGAATTAAATTTCTATAGAATATCATTAAGTTATGTGCTGCCCTTACCGTACAGTTAGATTTGTTGCTTAACATTAACATTTAATGATATACCTACTTTCCGGTAGAAAAAAAAACGAGACAACTCATCTTGAACAAAAGGTGTTATGGACAAATTGTTGATTTTCCCCAATTGCTTTGACGCAGTAAAGTAACATTTATTTTTTAAATCTTCGTGTAAAACTCCTATCACTAAATCCATCCTATAGTCACCCCGTGAAATAGTACTTTCGTCACCTATAAAAGAGAGTCTGGGCGTAGCAAATCTCGATATATTTTTTTTTGAGGTCTCGATATATTTCGTTGGGAATGTTAAATTTGTTACAATATTTCTTCAAAACTGAGATAAAAGTGACATTGTTCAGTTTTAAATTTGAAATTCCCAAAGATAGGAAGGCATCGTAATATTCCTAGTTTTAAAGATGTTGCTTGATTTTTAGAGTCTTAAGCACTGCGCCATTGTCAATTATTGTCCTTTTGTACTGGACCCTTTAAGAGAATTTCCACACTATTTATGGTAATAGGTTGTCCTTTTGTGATGACCGCTAAACATTTTCTATTAGGAAAAGACCTGAAATAAAAACCGAAAGCATATTCACAAGTTTTTTTATTGAAACATGCGTTGTAAGTACCTGGCAGTTCTCTTAAATGAAAATAGTTACAATTTTAGACAAAGCTTAACATTACATTTTTGCTTCTAGTACATTATTTGACGGTTTTTGCTCTAAATTTTAAAGAATTGTTTGGATTGACATAAAATTTGGCATACGCATAGCCAACATGACAAAGAAAAAAAGTGATATTGTGCCGATGTGTGCTTTTGCCCTGGGGGTGACTTTCACCCCTTCTCGGGGATGAAAACATACGTTCAAAATAGGTCTCAAATTCGATAAAATGCCTAATTCTAAGCAACTTTTATTCTATACAGTTTTTTCACTAAGTCAATAATTATCGAGTTATTTGCGAGTGAATATATTCATTTTTCAGCAAAACAAACACGTTTTTAGAAAATTTTTCGCAAATAATGCAAAAAGTAAGTATTTTATCGAAAAAGCCATTGTTAGCAAAAGTATAGCTTGTAAAAAAGTGAAAAAAATAGTGTATACATGAAGTCTCCAGACCTAGTAGAAGCAGAGTTATAGCTAAATAAACATAGGTTCATATTCGGCAAACTTCAAATAAATATATTTCAACGTGAACTAACCAAAATATTAAGCACTTTTTGAAAAAAAACTCATTACAACTTTTTTAAAGCGTCTAAAAAACTGTACGTCTATTTTTATAAAAAAATATTCTAGCATCAAATATGAGCAAGTTACGCTCAAAATACAGTTGGTCCGTTTTTATTTAGCATAAGAAAATCGGGAAAATTACCCCCTAATTAAAAACTTAAATAGAATTAATCCTTACCACTTCACATGTTGCTTTATTTATGTTGTGTCTATATGGTCTGTAAGTTTCATCGATTCAACGTGCTTATTTTGAAAAAAAAAATGGTTTTAAAATAAAAATTTTAAAATTTTTTATTTTGAAAAGATGCTCTTTTTTAAAATAAATTAAAAACGATTAGTAATAGTAATACCAAAAATCTTAAAAAGTTATAAAATGTACGTTTTGCTTTTTTGAATATTTTGGACTTTTTCTTTTCCTGTTAGACAAAAATCGGTTATGCTATGGCTGTTCAAAATTTGCATACACTCGGGATTAGTGACCCGTTCAAGCCATTTTAACTACAGCCTTTTCAAAAATAAGCACTTTGAACCACTGAGACTTACAGATCGTATAAAGAATAAATAAGCAAAGTAACCTGTGAAGCGGTTACGATGAATTTTATTTGATATGCTAATTAGGGGGTGCTTTTCGGGATTCTTTTTACCAAAAAATAAAAGGTACCAACAATGTTATAAGCATAACTCACTTACTTTGAAGGTTAGAAGTTTTTTTTTAAATAAAAATAAATCTTTTTTTAAACACTTTAAAAAAGTTAAAATGAGTGTTCCCCGAAAAGTGTTCCGTTTTTTGGTTATTTCTCGATGAAATATTCGATTTGGAATTTGACGAATAAGAACCTACTTTCATTAGCTACAACTTTGCTTGTACTGGGTCTACAGACTTAGTATATGCACCATTTTTTCATTTTTTTTTATAAACTATATTTTTATTAAGAATATTTTTTTCGACAAAATACTTACTTTTTGAGTTATTTGCGAAAAACCGTCTAAAAACGTGGTTATTTTGTTTAAAAATACTCTCAAATAACTCGAAAAGTATTGACTTGGTGAAAACACTCTATATATAGAACAAAAGTTGCTTAGAATTAGTCAGTTTATCGAATGTCGAACTTATTTTGGACGTATATTTTTTCACCCCCGAGAAGGGGTGAAAATCACCCCCAGTGCAAAATCACAGATCGGCACAATATCACTTTTTTTCTTTGACTTACTAGCTATGTGTATGTCAAATTTCATGTCAATCCAAGCGGTTCTTTAAAATTTAGAGGTTTTGCAATATTTTACCGTTAAAGAACGTACAGTTCTTCCAGCTTTCATTCAGGATATTGCTGAATACAAGCACTTAGTTAGAACATCGCGATAAAAACTAATATTATCAAAGTCACGGGTTACGTAATAAAATAATTACACTATAAATACACTTTTAAAATTTGTCGCAGGATACACACGTTTACACTGTTTGACACGAATGATCTAATGTAAATTTCGAAAAGTCATACAGCTACTTCTTATTCCATAAAGCTTGGCCGACGCTTCCGCTCCTTTTGGATTTCGGAAAAACCCGTCTCACTATATAGGTGTTTCATTGTTTCGTTTTGTTTGTGGCAGACAGCTGCCACCTGCCACCTGACTGTTGGAGGTTTGAAAATTTAATTTAAGTCAAAAGAAATGTTTATTTTTCAAACAAACACTCTTTTCTGTTTTCTGGCAGCAGTAAAATGTATTTTGAATTAAATAAATTACATGCATTTTTTTTTGTGTAAATTAATTTAATCCAAAATATTTTTTTTATATCTTGTATAACTAATTATTTATATTAATGTTTATATTACTATATAGGGAACAGAATAACCTTTCAAATGAGCTAGCACACGACCACTATTCTTAAAAAATTACATTATTACAAAATAAATATTTTTCTTCATTAAAACGTTTGCATATTCTTAAAAAAATATAAATTGGGTTCAAAAGTAAAGTATGTTATAATAATAATATGCATTTACATTCAATTATGCTGAAACTTTGGTTTTGACAACCTTGTCAAAGAATTAATTTGTGTATCTATTTTCATATTAATTAAATTAATTGGTTAAGATTTGGTCATTTTTTAAAGACTCGTAGAAAAAATATTGTTCCTAACGCTTGCAGAAAGTCCCTTTTCCGCACTCGACTGCTTGCCGAACTCCCGCTTCGCATAGTTGTCCGAACTCCCGCGTGCGGACAAGTATGACTTTCTACCCTTGTTAGGAAATAACTATTTCGTTAAATTAATAATAACGGAGTTATCATAAATAAAAATAATGTTAGGTGTCCGATATTTAAGATTTTTTTTTTCAATTAGAAGAATTCAGTTGCATATTATAACATAATTTCAATTCAAAACAACTGTTCCTTATAACAATTTTCAATACTGTAAAAAATAAAGGTACTTTACTCTTGAGCGAAATTTATATTTTTCGAAATACCCCGTACACGACTGGAAAAAATTAATATCTGATGATTGTATTTTAGATTCTAGAATATGCAGAACTTTTTATGAAGAATATTTTGTTTTCGTAAAATCATTAATAAAAAAATTTTCCGTATGGTTCCAACTTAGTGGAACACATTGTAGAATGTGATATATCAGAACATTTACTTTTAATCCCTGTTCTAACCAATAATAGCTTGCGAAGTTTGCTATACTTGAATGTCAAGTGACCCTATATCTAATCTAGTTGCGTAAACCTGTATTAGAGGTAAAGATATATAAACTAACCATATTTAGGGTTTAGTTTAGTAAGGAAATTATCTCGTATTTGCTTTAAGGGACTCAGTCACAGAGGCAATATACATGTTACCATGGTGCACAAGTTTATTGCGTAAACATTTGCTGTGCTTTAATGCTAAAACCGTTTTTTAGTTAATTCAAGGTCAAGAGTAATTTAGTTATAATATTATAGATTATTAATATTTAAAATTATCTATTCTCATAATCAGAATGATCATATCCTTTTAGTCGGTTGTCTGTGAAATTAACCAAGTACAGAGTATTATTATATGGAAATATGACGCCGAAAAACTGCAGAAGCTGACAAAATTGATTCTGGTTTAATAAAACACGTAGGTAATATCAAATGCACTTAAGTGGTTGTTCTAATTTTACAAATTCAAGCAAAATAAAATTATGTGAATATCTAAACCGGGAAGAGGTACTGCATTACCTGAGAGCTATAGATCAATCGCTATTTTAATTATCTGCTACAAAGTGTTTGAAAGAATAATCTAAGCGGGATTGTCTGTTTGGCAACCGAAATATCCATCCAAAACACGATGCATTCTTGTCAGCAAAAAGCTGCTGTGATCAATTTCGCAACATTTATTGAGAATGCCATAAGAAACTTAAAACGGCAGTAGCTTTTATAGATGCGGTGTCTACGACACGACGAGGGTGTCTTTTATTATAAATGTACCAAATAGTACCTTACTAATTATTGAATATCTTATTAAATGTTAAGGGATAGTAATGATAACAGATAAAGGTAAGGGATGTTAAAATCTGAAAACGGCCTACCACAAACGTCAGTCCAGACTTCCCTCCTATTTAATATTTACACATTGCATGTTCTCTCCTCTATGTATTAATTATGAAATCACATCTAAATGCGGTAAAAAATAACTTTAAGAAGTAGGTCTTAAATTATTCTTCTTTTTCTTCCTTCTTGTATGTAGGCTTTAAAGCCTGTTCCTTCTTCAATATTAGCCTCCTAAATTATTTAAGTTATCGCACCAGCTTTTTCTTGGTATGCCAAAACTTCTTCGTCCATTTGGTGACTTATCTCGTGCTAATCGTACTATCCTATCCTCTGCCATTCTACTAATGTGTTCGTTACACTCCTATTTCCGTTTTGTCACCCATCTATTTATGTCTTCTACATTGCATGATCTTCTTATGTTTTCGCTTCTCTCCCTATCCAACAGACTTTTCCCTAATATTCGTCAGAGTATGTTCATCTCTGTTGTTTCTAGTAGTTGTCTCGTTTTAGATGTGTCAGGTCTTGTCTCCACCGTGTATGTTAATATAGGTCTGATTGCTGCTTTATAGATTCTTGCTTTTGTGTTTTGCCTTAGGTGTTTGTTCTTCCAGACTGTGTGATTAAGGGATCCCGCCGCTTTATTTGCTTTTAAGCTTTGTTGTCGTACTTGCACTTCAACATCTCCTTAACTGGTTATATCTATTCCCAGATATCTAAACCTTTTCCTACTTTATTATTTTTCCATCAATTTCGATTTTACATGTTTAGATGTTGTCATACATTTGGTTTTTTCTGCTGATATTATCATATTGTATTTCTTCGCTGTTGTATTGAAAATGTGTGTTAATCTTTGGAGATCGTCTTCGGTCTCGGCGATTATTGCGGCGTCGTCTGCATAATATAATATTTGGATTTCTTTGTTCCCCATTCTGTAACCATGACCTTTACGTACTGCTTCTATTATTTCGTCCATTATTATATTAAAGAGCAGTGGGCTTAATGAGTCACGTTGTCTGACTCCGCTTTGTACTGGTATAAACTGCGTTAGTTTTCCATTTATCCTTGCCTGTATTCGATTATGAAAATAGATGTTTTCGATGGTTTGTATAATATTGATTGGTATGTTTCTTCTATAGAGTAAATGTAAGACGTCTTCGACTGGGATGCGATCGAAAGCCCTTGTACAAGTACTTTATGTCTTAAATTCGATCCCATAAAAGACGGTAATTACGGATTTGCATCTTCAAAGATCCTAACGCTAATTACACACGTACAGCATGAAGATACTCTTCTACAGCACACCTTAATATTCAAACAACAGTTGCAAAATATTATAGCCAAAGGTGTCACCCACAACAAAGGTAATAAAAGCGAGTGCTCTGGTATAGAATATTGCGTACCTGTCTAGTCAAAGACCCACCATATAAACCTTCAATAAACAGACATCAATAAATTGTAGTCAAGAACAACAGCAACTTAAATCCAACAAAAGCTTCTACTAATATGGCGAATTTCCTATTTGAGGAGCAGTGGTTGGGCGAGTGAACAAACTTTAGAAATTCGAATTTCAAACGATTAAATTAAACAATTTTTCTCTTCCTTGACGTCAACGGTTTACAACAGAATAGAAGTTGGCCATGGAGTTTTTTACCAATCGCTAAAATAATGGAGTACTAGTACTATCGCCAGTTCGCCATGCGCAAATAGACCGATGCTGAAGAACCAATCAACCACATCGTGTTCGAATGTCCTGGTGCTAAGTTCAAGGTCAACCTAAAATATATTCACGAATTATTACTTAATATATTATTTTCGAACGCGATTGCATCGCAAACCGATAATTTGAAGAGTATACAAGGATGGTTGCTATGGGTACAATATATCGTCCAATACGAAAATTTCGCCCATATTGGGTGCACCTCTCCCAGCTGAACATTTGTGTCACTGTTTGCTCAGGTATAGAGAAAGGTTTATAAGGGACGAGTAATCGTATCTGATGGTCTTTAATGACGAATCTCGTTTCTGTCTGGGAATATACGATAGAAGGGAAAGAGTGATAAGGCGACATGGTTAAAGACGTGAGCTAAAATTTGACAGAGTACGGCACGGCACGTTTACCAAACCGTGGGAGTTATTGTAAAGGGTGCTTTTGCTTATAGTAGCAGATCACTATTAATTTTCATCAGACAGCCAGGCGCTATATTCAGGAAGTTGTGGAGTCCCATCTTATTCCGTATCTTAATATTATCCGAAACCCGATTTTTTAGCAATACAATGTCAAATTGCATATTATTTAGAATCGTTAGCCTGTATCAATCAACATCACATCAATCATTTAGCTTGACCACCACGACCGCTTGATTTGACTCCAATTGATTATGTCTGAATTTTGTACACGTTATTGAATTTGCACTACCCTCCACAGACATTAGCAAGTCTTACTCAGGAGGTTGCTGTGATACCCCATGAGATACCCTAACAGGATATCGGTCACATCATCAGAAAGAGGCGTGTCGATGCGTGTTTTTGTCACTCATTATATTTATATTAACGAAACAGTGAAAATTTTATCATATAGCACTGTCAAATTTCCGTTTTGTTTTCTACTAATACCGAATTGTTAAGCATTCTCTGAACCTAAATGTTGTTTATCCGATTTTCTCTTTCGCATAATTATATAACCTCAGACACAGATATTTGTACCTTATTGTAAAAAATAATTATTTGTTCCTATTAATAAACAATATATCAGAGAAACACATGCCTAGGTCCTGTCGCCAAGGGGGGTACAACGGCCTCCTTAATTCAGATGGACTTACCCAAGCTTTTTTATGTTTTTTGACCCGTAGAATACGAATTTTTTGGTTAAGAGGAAACAGTAGCGATCAAAAGGTAGCGAAAACGCGTTCCAAGATTGCGGCTGTAATTTTGAATATTTTTTCGAGATATTTGGCACACGTATTCGTAATATAATAAAGAATGGCGGTACAGAGCCCAATTTGAAAAATATATTAATATGTGGAAATTACTCTGTAATTAAATACAATATTAAAAAAACGAGCCTGTACCGCCATTAAGAAGAACAAAAAAATACACTTTCTTCAAATCAACTTTTTTATCCGATGCCTAGATTTTGTGTCATTTTGGAACTACTAAAATTTTTTATTTCATTAGTAGTTCCAAAATGACACAAAATCTAGGCATCGGATAAAAAAGTTTATTTGAAGAAAGTGTATTTTTTTGTTCTTCTTAATGGCGGTACAGGCTCGTTTTTTAATATTGTATTTAATTACAGAGTAATTTCCACATATTAATATATTTTTCAAATTGGGCTCTGTACCGCCATTCTTTATTATATTACGAATACGTGTGCCAAATATCTCGAAAAAATATTCAAAATTACAGCCGCAATCTTGGAACGCGTTTTGGCTACCTGTTGATCGCTACTGAATCACCGTAACAGTTGATCCGGATGTCGATAAGATTGTTATAAACAAAGAACTTGAGGAATTACATAACAGCGATTTTTCGCAAAACAAAACATTTTTTTGTATTTTTTGGGTGATTCTCAGCAAAAAAGCATTGAAAACATCATTCAATCACTATGTGTTTATAGCTTTGTTTAACAATAAAAAAATTAATTTTTAGCAATGAAAGTAGTCAAAACCGATAGAATTTGACTTGAACTTTCAAATGCGCTAAGCAGAATTTCTATTTCGTTTTTCAGTCAAAAGTTATTCGGGTTCAAAAATTGCAATTTTTCGATTTTTTAAAAGTTCAACCGCGATTATGTCGAAAACTATGAATCCTACGAAAAAACTTGTAAAAACATTTTTTGCTTAAAATGACCCAAAAAATACAAAAAGATGTTTTGTCTTGCAAAAAATTGCTGTTATGTGATTCCTTAAGTTCTTTGTTTATAACAATCTTATCGACATCCGGATCGACTGTTACCCAAAAAATTCGTGTTCTACGGGTCAAAATACATAAAAAAAATTTGGGTAAGTCCATCTGAATTAAGGAGGCCGTTGTACCCCCACTGGCGACAGGACTATATCTATAACTAGGATACAGTTGAGTCCGCGAGTCTTTACCCGTGCGTCATCATTTAAAGCATACGAAATAAGTCGGAAATCTATTTCACGCAACAACAACTGACAGAAAGTGGCTACTGTTCCGATTACGGGTTTTATTATAAAATTTGACGTTATCAAATATATAAAATGTTAAATAATGTAAGTTTTGCTTCAAAATGTTTGTGCAGAATTACAGCTACATTTGAAATAGCTTAATAAACTATTTTGTTATTATTGATAAATAAATAAATATGCAATTTATAAAAAATTCAATAACATATTTTATTTTTGTTATTTTATTCACTTTGACGGAAATCTAAACAAAATCATTTCTTTACTGTGTGAATGACGTTAGCTTTGTATGTTTTAAATATTAATTGCCAAAATATAATTATTTACCTTAAAATTTCAAAGCCCAATATAAAATTAGTTGTGAAAACAATTGTTTGTGTAAAATAAAGAAACTTCAAAACGCAAAAATTCGACAAAAACCGCAAAAAATTCAACTGACTGACAGCCACAAAAGTAAACAAAGCAGAAACGTCAAACAAATTGTGCTTAAAATATGAAAACATACCGAATCGTCTTTTTTGTACCTATCTCTTTTCAATACACTGAGTCTAGATGGTTCATAAAAATAACATGTGTTTTTACTTAATAACAAACCGCAGCTGGTTTGGCAAGGAGTTTCATGCGTGGGAGAGAATGATGCTAGATAAAAAGTATGTGTTTTATCTCGCCAGGTATTAATGACGCACGGGTAAAGACTCGCGGACTCAACTGTAGTTATGTTTATTAAATGAAACAAAAATCCAATTATTATGTTTCTTTTTATTTCAGGAACCCCAATGAAGCGCCGGATGGAGATACGCATGGGACAAGACAGGAAAGAAGCCGACTGAAAAATGTTGAATGGACTGCATATGAAGGTGTTCATAAAAAGTATCTCAACTTAGGTAAGTAGGCTTTATACTAATGATCATATTTTTAACAAACACATTTCAGTATAATAATTTTATATAGGGTGGAAGGCACTTATGGAATAAAAGTATTTCTGTCCTTGTTTTAAAAAATTTAAAAAACGCTAAGACCCGTCCGTTTTTAAATATAAATATACGCTTTTTAAACCTAAATTTGAATGTACAGGATGATTTACGCAAGCCTAGCATTGTCCATAAGCTTTATTTTTAATGGTCCGTATATATTTTTATATTTTTAAAAGCTGCTTAACAACCTGAATTCAACGAACCATATCATCTATGGTGTATTGTAAATAATACAGGGTGAAATTTTGAAATTATAGTGTGTGGAAACCACTTATGGAATAAAATTGTTTGTGTCCTTATTTGAGAAATTTAAAAAAACGCTAGGATATATCAACTTTTAAATTCAAATGTGCACTGTTTGATCATAAATTTAAATATACAAGGGTGATTCATACAACTCTAGCATGGTCCAAGATCTTTAATTTGAAATGAAACACCCTGTATATTTTTATGTTTTTAGAATCTGCTAAACAGCCTCATATCAAAAAAGTTTATTATGTAGGGCCTATTGTGAATAATACAAGGTGAAATATAAAAATTATATATCATTTTCGTCAAGATATATCAAATACCTAAATAAAAGTTTGAAAATAATAATTTATCATACTTTAAAAAATAATGGTATTATTTTTTATATTAGCTCAATAAAGACATACATTTCCTAAACTAAGTATAAATCTATTGGGTTTTGTATTTTGTCTTGACGAAATTTATAAATAATTATTTCAAAATTTCACCTTGTATTACCCATAATCGACTCTACATAATACACTTTTTTGACATAAAGTTGTGAAGTAGCTTCCAAGAACATAAAAATATACAGAGTGATCCATTAAAACTAGAAATCATGGACTATACTGTACTTGCGTGAATCACGCTGTATATTTAAATTTGTTTGTAAAGCGCCCACTTGAATTTAAAAGTTGACATGTCCCAGTATTTTTTATAATTTTGTAAAATAATGACATAAACAATTTTATTGCATAAGTGGTTTCCATACTTTACAGTTTTAAAATTTTCTCCTGTGTTATTGATAAAACACGCTACATGATAAATATAGTTAGATATTAAGCAGCTTTTAAAAATATATGGGGTATTCCATTAAAACTAAAACTTATGGACTCTGCTAGACTTGCATGAATCACCCTGTACATTGAAATTTATGTTCAAAAAGTGTACATTTTTATTTAAAAATCGCCGGGTCTCAGTGTTTTTTATAATTTTTTAAAACAAGGACAGAAATAATTTTATTCCATAAGTGCCTTCCACACTGTGTATAGATATGCGGCTCTGCATGAAGAAAAGTAGTGTTGTACTAATACGGACTCCGTGCAAATTTTATTTTGAAGGTAAAAAACAAAGTTATAAATTATTGTGAACTTATAAATATTATTATAGTCGATAACTGTAAGTTTAGAAGATTTATTTAATTTTTTCGTAACAGCTTTTGGAGTTCAATATATTGGGACAGTTTATTTCAATTTTAAACAATTTTTCCTGTAAGTGGTTTCACGTTAACTACATCTATCTTCAAAGACCGATAGGAGGTCTTGAACTGTTTCTTATCGACAAAGAGTGTTTAATGAAATTAATTAACCATGCAAAATAATATCACTAAAATGCAATCCAATATTCAAAAGAAACAAAATTGCTCACAATCACATTCTTCAGCAACATCATAATTTCAGTTCCCGTCCAAGGAATAAACGATTATTTTTAACTCACTAAATGAGTGGCTTCATATCAAAGACGGACTTGTGTAAAAAGATAAAAATTTAGTTAGTAGTAATTTCTTATAGAATTTTTCCTCTTCTTTTCAACGGTGATAATAGTTTCATTCAAACACGGACGACGCAAATACGTTATTTTTAGCTTCACACTTGAATGTTTGTTTTAAAAACGGACTCCTGTTATGAAGGATTAATTTAAAAATGGACATCTCACCAACAGCCCAATGAGATTTTCATTGTATAAAAAACCCATTTATCTCAACTCTTCTCAAATGACACATGTTTGTCTTTGATATGAGGCCACTCAAATAATACCAAACTCCAAAAGATTACGTTATTTCCTTGACAAAACTAATTCAACTCAAAACTATAATTTTCTGCTACTATTGTCCAACAATCGCATTTGCTTGTACCTATCCAACAAACAAATGGTTGAAGAATTCATGAACAAATTTGGATACCTTGAGGTTCAAGGTGAAATTGTTCGAGCTAGGAACTTAGTAACACCAGCAGAGAGGATTGGTCTTTCCAATGGATGCCCTACCATACCTTACGAAATACTAATTACCGAATTACAAAATGTTGGTTTAGTACCGGTTTCACCTATGAGATTCCTTTAAATTAGTAAAGTCAGATGTATTTATATCATTTGTATAATATTACTTTTTCAACGGAAGGTAGTAGTAGACCTGCATCACGGCTACTAGTATAGAGCCTTCAAAAACATTTACTGAAAATTATTCTCCATCTTAAAAATGTCAAAATATGGGTATACCGCTAAATAAAAATATGTTACACACTCTATGTTTTGCGAATGATCAGATTTTCATGGCCCAGGATTATTAAGATATTGAGTATATGACCCGCAAAATTATAGTCTTCTTCGTCACGAGCCACTCCTAGCGGAGATTGGAAAGCATCATAGCCACTGCGACTTTGTTAGCAGCGCGCCTAAAAAGTTTAATCGAACTACACCCCAACCATTCACGTAGATTTCGAAGTCACGATATGTATCTTCTTCCCACATTTCTTTTGCCATGTATAATATTCCTTAAAAGTTCGTACTTTTCACCCCTCTTAATGGAAGTATTTCATCTTTCTAGTTTTTACCTCATTTATAATTTCGCATCTTCTGTCTAAAGTTCTTCTTCTTCTTCTTTTTATATAGACATTACTCTGTCTATTTTTCAATGTGCCTCCAGTAAATTGTCATTCCATCGTTTTCTTGGTCTTCCCACTGATCTTCTTCCTATTGGGGAACCGTCTCTCGCCGTCCTTACTACTCTATTTGTTGTCATTCGGCTTATGTGGTCGTTCCATTCTACTCTTCTGCTTTTCACCCAGTTATTAATGTTGTCCACCTTGCATCTCTTTCGTATATCTGCACTTCTCGCTCTATCCCACAGCTTCTTACCATCGATTTTTCGCAATGTTTTCATCTCTGCTGTTTCTAGCATTCTAGACTCTGTCTAAAGTTTGATAGAGAAATTCTAGTTGATTACCGGAAATGGGGTTTAGTAGTGAATAGCAATAAACGGAATATATGGTTGTCGGAGGTATACAGCAGAATATAGCGTTGGAGTAATCAATATCAGGAATATAAATACTTGGTGCTTAAAATTTTACAAGATCAAGGAAGGAAAGATATCGCATTATCGAACACATTTCTATGGGACCAAAGTATTTCTAAAGAAAATAAACATAACATCTATAACAGCAATGTTAACAACATTATAACATAAAAAAGCGAAGGTTGGACACTTAAAAAAATTCAAAAATATGCTCAGAGCAACTGAAATTTCTGGAGAAGAGCCGTTTGTATACGAAGAAGGGATAAAATTAGAAATGCAAGAATATTGGAGATTGGATGTAAAGCATACTATAAATTGACGATATAAAAACAGCGCTACTAAGATGGCTTAGCCACGTACAACGTATGGAAGATGAAAGATTACCCAAGCGAATACTACGGTGGGCACCATAAGGACGCCGGAAAAAAGGTAGACCTAGGAAAAGCTGATTAAAATGAATTCATAGGGAAACTAAAGAAAGAGGCTTGAACGAAGATATGTGTTACGATAGACACAGAGGAAGGTATGACGAGAGAGCTGGAGCAAGAACCGATAATGATGAAGATCGAAAACAAACAATTGCGCACTGATTTGGCCACATAGAGCGCATGGAGCAAAAGAGACTAACAAAGAAGGTACATGAAGCCAAAATTGGAAACAAAAGAAAAAGGGAACGCCAAGGAAGACATGGATGGACCAAATCCATAATATAGGTGAAAAGAGAGACCTATAGAACCTGGCCACCAATAGAAGTGCATGGAAGAAATGGATAAGAGGCAAAACCCTACATCCGACGCCCTGAAGGGCACTAAGGATTATGAGAAATAAGAAGAAGAAGGAGAATACACAGAGTTCACATGCTTGCAATAACTGAATCCAGCAGACCTTCATCTCAGAGGGTTTTCTTTCCCTTTCTTATTTATTCTGTCTATGATCATTATTTTTGTTTATCTACTGTTGGTCTCTATACCGAATTCTTCGCTTATCATTTGCCACTTTACAACTGTGGTTAATTTTCATTATACAGTGCGTCCATAAAATAACGCATAAATTCGTTATTTCGTAAACCGGCGACTTTAAGGAAAAATTCCGAAACAGGTCGATTTTTATTTTTAAATTACGATTTTTTGGCTTATATATCATCCTCGTGACGTCATCCATCTGGGTGTGATGACGTAATCGATGATTTTTTAAATGGGAACAGGGGTCATGTGATAGCTCATTTGAAAGGGTATTTAATTCTCTATCCAAAAATATACATATTAACATAGTTATTTATACAAAGTGTTCAAAAAACATTTTTTATTTAAAATAAGTGAGACAAAAAGAAGAATATATGTAATTTATTTTAAATCAAAATGTATTTTACTACTGTCAGTAAATAGAAAAAAAATTTATTTGACAAATGAACATTGATTTTCGTTTAAACGAAATGTTCAAACTGTCAAGAGACAGGTGGGTGGCAGCTTTAACATTGAATTTAAGCGAAAAACAATATTTATTTATCAAATAAACATTTTTTTCCTGTTTTCTGACAACAGTAAAACGTATTTTAAATTAAATAAATTACATACATTCTTCTTTTTGTCTTAATTATTTTAATTAAAAAAATGTTTTTTTTGAACACTTTGTATAAATAAATATGTTAATGTTTATATTAGTGAATAGAGAATTGAATACCCTTTCAAATGAGCTATTACATAATCCCCATTCTCATTAAAAAAATCATCGATTACGTCATCATGCCCAGATGGATGACGTCACTAGTATGATATATATGCCAAAAAATCTGAATTTAAAAATAAAAATCGACCTGTTTCGGGATTTTTCCTTAATATCTCCGGTTTACCAAATAATGAATTTATGCGTTACTTTATGGACGAACTGTATATTAATTATAAAATAAAATGTCACAAACAAAGCTTCAGAACAAAATCAAGAACCAAATCGTTAAAAGCATATCTTCTGAATAAAGTTTTTACTAGAAACTCTGTACTGTCCTGTACTAGTTTAGAACACTTAAAGAATTTTAAAATTGTTTATTTGATGTACTCCTCTAAATTTTCGCTGTTTATTTTCACTGTTTCAGCATAAGCTTTTTGTTAAACTAAAATATGTTTTACCCGCGTTCATCTATTCGCGAAGCTGCATTAGTTTATGTCTATTAAGCTAGAAAGACCATTTCATAAGGGAGCCATGAGACACACCCCATATTTTTTTGCTATTTTATTGCTAATTTATTACGCAAATTAAAAATTTATTGCTTCATCCCCTTCAGAGAAACAGGTGGCCATTCCAGCTTAATATTAAGCTAGAAAGGCCAACATTCATATATCCGAAACGAAAGTAGATAGAGAGTTGCTTCCGGTGGTCTATTTTATTGCTAATTAATTGCTAATTTATTACGCAAAACAAAAATTTATTGCTTCATCCCCTTCAGAGAAACTGGTGGCCATTCCAGCTTAATATTAAGCTAGAAAGGCCAACATTCATATATCCGGAACGAAAGTAGATAGAGAGTTGCTTCCGGCGGCCTATTTTATTGCTAATTAATTGCTAATTTATTACGCAAAACAAAAATTTATTGCTTCATCCCCTTCAGAGGTGGCCATTCCAGCTTAATATTAAGCTAGAAATGTTGTTCTGAAGCTATTTCCTTGTGGCATTTTTATGATTAATTATTTATATGGGAAATAAGCCACAATTAAAATGAAAAAAATAATTTTATTAACGTTTCGACGCCCAAATCGGGTGCCGTTGTCAAAATACAAAATACTGCTAATGGAAACAAAAATGTTGTTGCTTAGTAAAAAAATTCTTCTAATAATTTATTTAATTTGACTCATTTATATCGGCAATTCAGATACATATGATACATTTTAAAGTAGAAGACTTTAAAATGATATTGCCAATATTTATGAGTTGCGTTCCTGGGACGAAATAATTATCGAATAATAAAATAATAATCGAAACGTTAATAAAATTATTTTTTTCATTTTAATTGTGGCTTATTTCCCATATAAACAATTAATCATTAAGCTAGAAAGGCCAACATTCATATATCCGGAACGAAAGTAGATAGAGTGTTGCTTCGGGTGGCCTATTTCATTGCTAATTAATTGCTAATTTATTACGCAAAACAAAAATTTATTGCTTCATCCCCTTCAGAGAAACAGGTGGCCATTCCAGCTTAATATTAAGCTAGAAAGGCCAACATTCATATATCCGGAACGAAAGTAGATAGAGAGTTGCTTCCGGTGGCCTATTTTATTGCTAATTAATTGCTAATTTATTACGCAAAACAAAAATTTATTGCTTCATCCCCTTCAGAGAAACAGGTGTCCATTTCAGCTTAATATTAAGCTAGAATAGCCAACATTCATATTTCTGGAACGAAAGTAGATATAGGGTAGCTTCCGGCGGCATATTTTATTGCTAATTAATTGCTGAAAGATTGAGTTTACAAGAATTTACAAACTCACCCCCTTCAACCCCTACCGATATCATCATTCCCCGGAATCCACAAAAAGTGAAAATAACCAGTTTAAAGAGCTAAAACCAAGTACGTATTTTTTGCTCATTAATTACTACATGTCTAAGCCAAAAATGCATGTTTTGCTTCCTCCCCTAACGAGCCACAATGGCTGCAGCGGTTTAATACTTAAGGCTGCAATACTCAACACTCCTATTTCAGGAAAGAAAGCAGATAGAGGGTCGCTTCTGGCGGCATATTTAATTTTTAATTAATTGCTGAAAGATGGGTTATACCAGTATTTACAAACTCACCCCCTCTAACCCCTACCGTTATCATCGTTCCACGGATTTCACAAAGCGTGAAAATAATCAGTTTAAAAACTTAAAACCAAGTGGGTAATTTTTCTAATTAACGGCTGCAGGTCTACGCCAAAAACCAATTTTTTGCTTCATCCCCTTACGAGAAACAATGGCTACTGCGGTTTAATTCTTAAGCTACAATACCCAACACTCCTATTTCAAGAACGAAAGCAGATAGAGCTACCCTCTATCTGCTTTCGTTACTGAAATAGGAGAATTGAGTGTTGTAGCTTAAGTATTCAACCGCAGTAGCCATTTTTACTGGTTAGGGGATGAAGCGATAAAATCAAATTTGGCGTAGACCTGCAGCAGTTGCTTAGGAAAAAAATACCCACTTGGTCTTAGATTTTTAAACTGGTAATTTTCACTTTCTGTGAAATCCGTTTAGCGATGATAATGGTAGGGGTTGGACGGGATGAGTTTGTAAATTCTGGTATATCCAATCTTTCAGCAATTAATTAGCAATAACATATACCGCCGAAAGCTACTCTCTATCTACTTTCTTTCCAGAAATATGAATGTTGGCTCTTCTAACTTAATATTAAGCTAGAATTGCCACCTGTTTCTCTGAAGGGGTTGAAGCTATAAATTTGTAATTTGCGTAATAAATAAGCAATTAATTAATAATAAAATAGGCCGCCAGAAGCGACGCTCTATCTGTTTTCGTTACTGAAACAGGAGAATTGAGTGTTGTAGTATTCAACCGCATTAGCCATTGTTGCTCGTTAGGGGATGAAGCAATAAAATCGTTTTTGGTGTAGACCTGCAGCAGTTGCTTAGGAAAAAAATACCCACTTGGTCATAGGTTTTTAAACTAGTAATTTTGACTTTCTGTGAAATCCGGGGAATGAGAACAACGGTGGGGGTTGGAGGGGGTGTGTTTGCAAATTGTTGTATACCATATCTTTCAGAAATTAATTAGCAATAAAATATGCCGCTGGAAACGACCCTCTATCTGTTTTCGTTCCTGAAATAGGAGTGTTGGGTATTGTAGCATAAGGATCAAACCGCAGTAGCCATTGTTTCTCGTTAGGGGATGAAGCAAAAAATTGGTTTTTGGCGTAGACCTGCAGCTGTTAATTAGAAAAAAATACCCACTTGGTTTTAAGTTTTTAAACTGATTATTTTCACTCTTTGTGAAATCCGTGGAACGATGATAACGGTAGGGGTTGGAAGGGTGAGTTTGTAAATTCTGGTATACCCCATCTTTCAGCAATTAATTAAAAATTAAATATGCCGCCAGAAACGACCCTCTATCTGCTTTCTTTCCTGAAATAGGAGTGTTGAGTATTGTAGCCTTAAGTATTAAACCGCAGTAGCCATTGTGGCTCGTTAGGGGAGGAAGCAAAAAATTCATTTTTGGCTTAGACCTGTAGCAATGAATAAGCAAAAAATACGTACTTGGTTTTAGCTCTTTAAACTGGTTATTTTCACTTTTTGTGGATTCCGGGGAATGATGATATCGGTAGGGGTTGAAGGGGGTGAGTTTGTAAATTCTTGTAAACTCAATCTTTCAGCAATTAATTAGCAATAAAATAGGCCACTGGAAGCAACTCTCTATCTACTTTCGTTCCGGATATATGTATGTTGGCCTTTCTAGCTTAATATTAAGCTGGAATGGCCACCTGTTTCTCTGAAGAGGATGAAGCAATAAATTTTTGTTTTGCGTAATAAATTAGCAATTAATTAGCAATAAAATAGGCCACCGGAAGCAACTCTCTATCTACTTTCGTTCCGGATATATGAATGTTGGCCTTTCTAGCTTAATATTAAGCTGGAATGGCCACCTGTTTCTCTGAAGGGGATGAAGCAATAAATTTTTAATTTGCGTAATAAATTAGCAATAAAATAGCAAAAAAATATGGGGTGTGTTTCATGGCTCCCTTATGAAATGGTCTTTCTAGCTTAATAGACATCATTAGTTTATCAAGAGAGATTATTAAACGAATTATAATTATTAAATAGCGTGTAGAACAATCCACAATTTGGATTCAAAATAGTGAAACCGAACTATGTTCAAGTATCATTTACAATTACGTCATTTTCGGTTGCGTCATTTCTCTGATAAAAAAATAATCGGATATACGTGTCATACTAACTTTCTTTGGAATTGTTTTTTGTTTCCAGCCAAATCGCTCAAAAAGGTTTTGTCAGGCATAAATGAAAAGACGAATTTGCATCAATTCATTGTTTATGATTTAAACGTGTACCACGAACTAAAAGTAAAGATGACAAAATTATGGCCAGTTTGGCCATGTAGGTATCTTACGACATTATGACCTACAGGATCTGTCTTTGAAGGTATGACCCTCAAAAAAACCAGCCTGTATCTGTATATTTTTCGGATTATTGAGGCTGAAAAAAATTCTAAAAAATACATGAAACGTTTAACACGACACCGGATTAAAAACTTGTTATTTCACCACAATATCACATTATATTATGTTTCTCCAGGTTTACTACAAGTCCCAAGAACTGTTCCTTTAACTACATGTAAACAAACATTGAATTGAATTGACAAAATAAATAAGATATAATATTGTCGCTGTAATTTGCATCACTACCTTCTCACCATTTATTAATGATTATTGATTTCAAATTTAAGTGAATCTTAAACGGCTATGATAATTTGACATTTTCGTTGTTCGGGTAGGGATGGAAAAAACCTACTGGTTCGGTTTTTTAATTCGAAACAACCGGTTTTGTCCCGGTTATAACCGGTTTTTTTCTTTTTAAGTAATAACCGGTGAAAAACCGAATAACTTACCTGTGAAGAAAAAAATAATTTAGAGACAAATGAAAAAATTTCTATCTATTTTCGATCTCAATCATATGTATAATAAATAATATGCGAAGTAATTAACCCAAAACAACCATAATTCAACTTTTATTTACTAATAGATAATTGGACGGAAGTGTCACATCAGCTTTTATGAAACAATTTTGGGAATAGTTATTTAGATTTAGATGATAATATAAAAGTAAAAAGTAAGTGATCTGCTTGAAATCGATATTCCAACCATAATTTAAAAAATTGTTTATACTTGAGTACTTGCGACTCTTGTATGAAATATTACCTACTGAAATTTTTTGATGGCAATAGAGAAGTAAATAATGAATTGGTTTATCGAATTTATTTTTAAGTAAAATATAAGTCAGCCGAAGAATAGCTGAAGTGCAGATTCCTGGAAGGAGTAGGAGAGGAAGACCAAAGAAGACCTGGGGGAAGACGATAAGGCAGGACATGTTGGTAAAGGGGAATAACATTGATATGACCCAAGATAGAATTGTGTGGAGAAATGCAATTAGGGAAGCCGACCTCGCATAAGGATAAGGCAAAGAGAATGATGGACATGTTATGATAGCAAACACAGAAAACATGGAATGACCCATTATAAAAGGAAAGGTAGAAGGCCGAAGATCACGAGGAAGATCCCCAACAAGATGGATCGATAAAATTACAGGAATATGCAAAAGACGTATGCATGAGTTAAAAAAAATGACCAGAGACAGAGATCTTTGGAGACGAAAAATACATGACATCACGTCGACCACTACACTTCCTCCGGGGGGTCAGGATTGAAGAGAGAGAATTTGCTTTTAGACACTGAAGCGACATCTATTTAACACAGGGGAAGTCTTAGATCCAAAAATCTGAAACTTCTATCATAGTAACGGACTTTTTGGTGACAACCTGAATCCGTGCTTTCTACAATTTGCAAAGCAAGTGATCGAAAAATGCAGAATCTACCTGGATTTGGAGATTAGATTCCTAAATGGAATTTTACCTAGATAAACTGACGGAAGGTAAATGCATATTCTAAATGCCCTCTTGTCAGCTGAATTTAGATTTTCGGATATGAGACAGTCGTTCCGACCTAGAGCGACAGGTGAAATAGATGGAAAAGTCAATTTACTCAATAAGGAGAGTCCGTTATATAAATGTAAACAATGTAAACATTTCATTTAATTATAAGACAAACCTATACATTTCTACTAACCTTTTATTTATATCATATTATTGCGGAATATTTGATAATTTTCTTCCCAATCTATTTAATATTGTCTTCATTATAATATTTGCATTGAATGATGCAATCTGTACGAGGCTGCCAATTTTTACCGTAAGTTCTGAACTTTTTAAATTACGTGCAAATTTTTAATAAATGCATTCGGTGATACCCTGGACACAGGGCCGTAACTACCACTGGGGCAACCGGGGCAGTGCCCCGGGGCCCCCGGACAAAGGGGCCCCGCAGGGGCCCTCGTTTGTTTGACCGTGCATAGATTTTAACGAGGAAAATAAAAATATGAACGTTGACGTTGAACAGAATAAGTTATCTGACAAATTTTAAAATTTGGCAGTGACAGTGACAGTATGTAAATAATAAGTATTTATCCTTCAAAATACACTGCTCAATTTTCTACAAAAAACGCTTTAACCCTTAAGTGCTAACATCTTAAATCAATGACGTAAACACTAACTAACCGCCTGACAGACGGGTTTAATATTTTAGTCGTAATTTTTGTTATTGTTAACTATTTTAATGCAAAAAAATATCTCGATGACTTACTGAAAGTATTGGTTATCTAAAAAAAAAGTAAGTAATCTAGTTTTTCTGTATTTATTAAAATAAAAATAATTTATAACAATAATGAAAAGATTGCCTTTTTACTTCTAAAAAAATATGATAAAAATTAAACAAATTCAAGAATCTTGATAAAAATTTATTGTCGAGTTAAACGAAGAGTAAGAAACATGAAAATAAAAATGTTTTTAAAAAATGTTAAACCAAAAAAAAACTGACAAGTACTATAGTTAGTACAGTGTAGCAGTGGTAGTCAGTGACAACATCTTCATCACAAATTGATTCCCCTTCACTTATGTCGTCTTCTACCTCATCAAACCATTTTAAAAGAGTTTCCTCATAGTCTTTATTCCCTTATTTGATGTTTTTTGATGAACTGGGGCACATTATGTGTAATGACGAACTGGGCACAAACACTAACGCCCCACCCCGTCTATTAGACGGAAATCACACTTTGAGTCTAAATATCTTTCGAATAACAACCTGCCGCAAATTGCCGAATTCAATACTAAAAAACAACCCAACTTGAAAAGTCATAAATGGGTGACCTTCAAAATTTTCTAGGAAGGGAAATACCCACTTTCAACAAGCAATGCCGTCTGAGAGACGGGGTGTTAGTACTTAAGGGTTAAGAGTCGTATCAGTTTTTTTAGGAACCAGCTGTACATCTGCAGGGTACCTGGTTTCTCCCCATATGATAATATGACGCGCTCGAGTAACTGCAAAAGCCCCGCTTGGGCTCCCCTACCATAATATAAATAATACCGTTAATAGATAAATACCCATTATTACATATTATGCTAGGTATACCCCATTACACGAATATACATACGTCTGTTTTGGATTATCGCGACAACAAATATTTTACTGTGCAAAACATGAAGAACGAAAGTAAATTGCAAATTATATTGTTGATTATTGGAGTAATTATTAGAGCAAAATACTTTCGTACTTCTTATGTTGCACACTAAAATATTCGTTATCGCGATAATCCAAAACAGACGTATATTCGTGGAATACACCATAAATATACCTTGTATATTTATCTATCAACGGTATTATTTATATTATTTTAAAGTGCGCATGCGATTATCTGACAATTTATCACTGACTAGTCGCCGACAGGTATCTGCGAACGCAACTTATGTGAAACAAAAATTTAAAACAATTTAAATGTTTTGTTTATTTGGCTTTTATTCTGACAAAATGGCGGTGTTTCCTATGCGGAATATATTTCTGAATGGTGCAGAATTAATCTAATATTTGCAAAATGCTGGATTAATTGAAGAACAATTTAAATGTAAAATTCGAAATTGTTGACATTTATGCACAGTCAAACAAAAATACGGATACAAATTAAACCATGTTTTGTGCAATAAATGCAAGAAGATATATCCCATATGCATCGATACTCTTTTTGATGGACTACGAGTACCCGTCAAAACATATCGAAAACACAGTGTGAAATTTCGGTCTAATCTAAACTACCGCCAACTGTATCACTTTTTTTATTCTTAGATAATTCTGCAACTAAATCTCATACATTTTTTGGTATATTGCTCTTTTTGTGGTATTTCAGCATAATATGGCCGTTCATATTTTGCTATAATTGGATACTATTTTACAAAACCGTCTGTTCAGAAATCCGCATATTTTAATAAATTTTGGCCGAAGGTACGCTACATTCTTTTTTAAGTCAAGTTTTGTAAAACCTAATTTTGTCATCGCATTTGCAATTTGCTCTTCATATTAACCTCGTAATAAGTTTTCTTTTTATCCTACTTCTTCTTTAAAAGCTTTTTGAAAAGTTTCACTTGGCAGAAACTTATTCCGCAAATAGAAAAAGTTTTTATGTTCATTAAATTAAATCACGTTCTATATCAATGTAATAAAAGTGTGCCCTCGATACGCCAATGTCTGCAAAAACGGCTATTGCGGTTGTGCGAAGGAAATTGGAATTAGCTCTGTGAATTACTATTGTTAAGGATGCGATGAATCAGCCGAATTAACCGACTGGATGAGGTTGTTCAATTCCAAATAAAAAACTACTGATGGATTTCATAGAATTTATTGAATGTCTCGGGGGATTTGTAATATTAGAAACTATTCAACTACATTCATCTATACTATACAGTTGTACGTACGACGTACATGATGTAATTGCACAAAACATTTAATATATAATGCGGGATCCGAATCTAGATCGACCTTCACTCATCTATTTACCGAATGAAACATTTTTTTTATCCAAATTTGATACACAGACAAATAATCCCTATTTCACGAACATACGCCTGTTTTGGGTTACTTTGACAACGAATATTTTACTGTGCAAAATAAGAAGAACGAAAGTAAATTACAAATTACATTGTTGTTTATTGGAATAATTATTAGCGCCATTTACTTTCGTACTTCTTATGTTGCACAGTAAAATATTCGTTGTCGAAGTAATCCAAAACAGGCGTATGTTCGTGGAATGGCCCATACGTCTTGCATGTATTGCCTATCAAAATATGTTATGCATAGCTATTCTTAAGGGGATAGGCGCAAAATCTTAGTTCAATGCTTGTAACGATATGATACCTCGGCAAGCGATGAGCTGCAATACCATAGACGACCGAGGGAGTGTCAGTGTTTGCGCATTCCTTCTTCAGCACCGCTGGGGGAAATCGAAGGAGTAGTGGGAGCGAGAGCATATTTAAGGCGAACCAGGAGAATGAGAAGATGAGTCGTGGGTAGCGTATTGAACTAACCATGACTCAACAGCTGCTGCTCGCGTATTGAACGAGCTGTAGCTGGCTTGGCAAAGATGCACCGTTTGTGAGGTGGAACTATGCTTAGGTAGACGCCACCGTAGTGACGTGGGGTCTTGCCACTATCGTTATCGCAGTAGGCGGTAGTAGTGAGGAATGATCTCCGGATCGGAATATACGTCTAAGTTGATTTAACGTAGCGACATTGTTATTGTATATGTATATGGTTTATCGTATTATGTTAATGTTGCTATTATGATCGGATGACTGTAATAAAATTTAATATTGTTTTTCCTTTGCAGAAGATGGAATTATATTTTATTTTATTTGTTTTGAACTCTATATAATTATCTTTAATATATTTACTTTATTTTTAACTTGTGTTTTACTGAGTCTGTCGTCCTTAGAAGTGTTACATGCTATTTAAATGCATTAATTTTTTTTGTATCCTGAGAAAACTAATAAGTATTTTTGAAAAATTTAAATACCGAGGGCAGAAAGTCTCGAAAAAATAAACAAAAGTTTCTTTAAATGAAATATTTAAATAATAAATAATCATATTATATAAACATTTTCGATTTATTTGCAACACGAAAATGCATCAGCTGCATAATACTCTAGTTAAAGAGTGCTGGAAGAGTCTATACCGGTTTCGGAGGTTTTTTCCTCCTCATCAGTAGTCCCATATCCTCTTCTCTCCGATTTCCTCAGGCATCATACTTTGGGCCCTTCCGAATTGCAAAGAACGAAATGTCACCATTTCAAGTTCAATGCCGCCTGGTACCCCTGGAATAGGGGGTCGGTTCTGATAGCATATTCGTGTTTAGCCACCTCAAAAGCCCTCCAGTAATCCATTTGCATCAATTAAATGCCGAAAACCCAGCTGGGCACCAGGTACTTTGGAGGCCATATATGATGGCATGTTCGTGACTAGCGACCCCAAAAACCCATGAGTAATCCATCTACATCAATTAAGTGCCAAAAACCCTCGAAACTCCAGAAGATGACGTCCCTTGCAGTGACCTTGGGCACCGGGTTATCTGGGGTCGGTTCTGATGGCGTATTCATGTTCAGTGACCCCAAAAAACCTCCGAATAACAAAATTTGCATTTTATGCACTTTAAAGTGCAATTATGCATTTCCACCTATTTTTCAATAGTAGACTTCTTTGCTGACGTCATCCTGAACATAATGCAGAAAACTGTAAGTCTCTAGGTGCTGTATTTAAAAATCGATTTATTTTGTGCTAAATGCCCTCGTCTATAGGTAAGTATTCCTTATAGGATATATTGTGCGTTTGTATAGAATTATTATGAGCAATACAGTAACATTTCGACTAATGTTGGTATTCCTGATAGGATATACGCATATTGTTATCACTGGCACGAGGCAGAAGCCAAAAGGGGTGCTGATGAAACAGGGTCATGCGTCTGGAATTATTTACGAAATTTGCAAGGAAACGTTTCAAACTCAGACGACAAATCAAAAGTTTTAGATGTAATTTTTTACAGTGAAAATTTAGTCCAGAGGAATAAGATTTTTCTCGTGACACATCCCCTCCAGGCCGAAACCAAATTTTTTGAGTATTATGGACATATACAGTAGGAAAAATGAAAGAATACCCATGAAGGAACATATAAAACACGCTGTATTTTCCTGTCACCGTGTCACACAAAAAATTGGCCATCGCAAGTACATGTAATAATTATTGTTACATGTACTTGCACTGGACAATTTTCTTTGTGACACGCTGACAGGAAAATACAGCGTATTTTATATGTTCGTTCATGGGTATTCTTTCATTTTTCCGACTGTATATTAATAACCATTATGTTTCCTGCAACCGATTTTGATGATATACATAGTTATAAACAAATGAAGATCAAGAAACGGTAAATTTTCACTTTTTTCGTCTATAACCAAAAAGTTAAGTATTTTAAACAAATTTGAGAGTAAGAAACTCATACACCGTCTAAAAAATTTCAATATGACATTCGCTGAATATATCTGTCCTTATTGGTTACTTAGAAAATTGCAAAATAAATCATAAATTTTGAGTTTTGATAAATATTCATAACTTATGTAAAAATTAACTTAGAATCTTCTTATTAAACGAATTGCTGAGACTTCTGGTGCTTAAATTATATTTTAAATTTCAAAGCAATTGGTCAAATGGTTTAAATTTATTTAATTTGTTTATCCCAAATTCATTTTTTTGCAACACTATAAGTCAGAAAATTATGAGGTTACAGTAAGGCTTCTGACAGTTAATGGAAGAAGAACATTTATACTAATAACTTAATTGAAAACAATGACAAAAAGTAATTTTAAACAGTGTAAAATTATTTTGCAAGAACACGTCGATTTTTTGCTTACTTATAAACAATTAGAATAACTTTTTAACCGTTACCCGTAGAAAAATTATTTTTTCATATTTGGAAAGACTGAATTTTTATACACATTCAGAAAGAAAAACAATTGTCCTAGGACAATTAGGGACGAAGTTAGCCCCCCCCTTTTTTCAATTTTTTAATTCACATGTTTTGCAAAATAATTTTGCAGTATTTAGGATTATTTTTTGTCATTTTGTTTTAATAAATTAATAGTATAAATCTTCTTCTTTCATAAACTATCCAAAGTATTAGTGTAACTTCATAATTTTCTGACTTATAGCGTCGCAAAAAAATTAATTTGGGATAAACAAATTAAATACCTTTTCAACTATTTGACCAATTGCTTTGAAATTTAGGGTATGATTTAAGCACTAGAAGTCTCAGCATTCCTTGTAATAAGAACGTTCTAAGTTAATTTTTACATAAGTTATATGAATATTTATAGAAACTCAAAAATTATTATTTATTTTGTAATTTTCTAAGCAACAAATAAGGATAGACATATTCAGCGAAGGCCATGTTAAAGTTTTATATACGGTTAATAAGTTTCTTACTCTCAAATTTGTTTAAAATACTTACCTTTTTGGTTATAGACGAAAAATGCGAAAATTTACCGTTTTTGATCGTCATTTGTATATAATTATGTATATCATCAAAATCGGCTTTATAAATATGACATAAACCCAAATTATAATATTGACTTTAATAGTATGGAACAAGTTCAGGTATACTTTTTAAGGGACTATAGCAATTTGCCTCTATCTTTAAGAAAATTAGTGTTTATCTCCGACACAAATGTTCAAAGACTGTTGTATGGTATATACAGATGCATCAAAAAATATTGAAGGTGTGGGGTGTGCCTATTGGGATAGCAGTAATAAAATTAGCAAAATGTTCAAACTAAATTCTATTATGAGTATATACACAGCTGAGTTAATAGCGATAATGGAAGCACTAAAATATTTATCTAGTATAAATCATTCAAATTTTATAATTTATAGTGACAGTAAAAGTTCTCTAAGTAAAATTAGTGGTATAAATGCTAAATCAAAAGTGCACTACATTGAATTATATATAATAAATAAAATTAAAGAACTTCAGCAACAAGGAAAGTCTGTTAAGTTAGCATGGGTTAAAAGCCACTGTGGAATAACTGGAAATGAAATGGTAGATGAATTGGCTAAAAACGCGGTGACGAAAGGAGTATTAACACATTATCTTTGTACGTCTGGAGATATTGAATCAGATTTATTCAAGGAGCTTAAGAAAGGATGGAAAGAAAGGTATATTGATGAGAACATAAATACAGGAAATCATTACAGATCAATCAGAAACTATATCACAGATAAACGTTGGTTTTCTAAAATGGAGTCGACAAAGGATATGACAAGAACCATATGCAGAATGAGATTTAACCACTGTCTTATACCATCATATATATTTAAACTTAATATAGCTGATAGCCCTCAATGTATTTGTGGTCAGTTTGGTAACCTACAACACAAAATTTTGACCTGTTCTCTTATTTCTAATAAAGTTGATATGTTTTTAAATTCACTGTATTCTTTGACTGATGTCCACCATCCCATTAATTTAAATTATTTATTAACATTAGAAAATAATGAGTTGATATATCGACTATTGTATAAACATATTTTAGATATTAAACTTAAGTTGTAATTGTAAAATATAGTTTAAATATTTCTTGTAAATTGTTATATATTAAAAGAAAAAAGAAAAGAAAAAAAATATAAATAAAAAGAGAAAAAAAATAAAAATAAAAGAAAAAAAATACAAAAAAATATATAAAAAAGTATAAAAAAAATAATAGAAAAAAAATATATAATAAAAAAAATATATAATAAAAAAAATGAATGACGAACTTGGACAGCCCATAGTAAAAAGTTTTCGAATGAAGTAGAGGGCTAAAGAAGAAAAGAAGAATGTTGCAGTTTTTACTGTGGAACTCTGAGAACATCATTTAGAAAAAATAAATAAAAAAAAATAAAAAATTATTAAAAAAAAATAAAAAAATAATTATTTATTAGTAGAATTGTTTATTAGAGATTAATATTAGTACTAGTTTTAGGATAAGATACGAAAAAATGACTAATAAAATAAAAAAAAATAAAATTGGCGAATGGATTTAGTGTCCGCAGTCATATAAACCCAAATAAACAACAACAAAATCGGCTGCAGGAAACATATAGGTTATTAATATAGATGTCCATACTACTTAAAAAAATTGGTTTCGGCCTGGAGGGGGTTGTGTCACCAACAGGATATTTTTTTTCCTTATTCCTCTGAACTAATTGTGCGGGACAAAATAAGAACCGATTTATCTTGTCCTTATATATTTATGCGGTTTTAAATTTAAGGTCAGTACAATCCATAATAAACAAATTTTTTATTATCGGGCACACGCAAAATAAGGGCGATCATGTATGCCATAATAGAAAAGCCAATTGCCAAAACTCGCAAATCTGGGGCAATCTACGTACTTGAGGAGTACGCGACAATAATCAGGCAGGCAAAAGAAACTGGAAAACTTTTCCTTTAATGAATTGTTTTACAAAGGTATGCTTGACCTGAACGATCTTTCTTCTCAGCTCGGCATAAAAGCTGTTTCCAAAAATTTAACAATTTAAATGAGTTAAAAATGTTTATTGTAAAGAAAGAGTGCCCGGGAGTGCTATTTTACAAAACCTCTTACGAAGAAAAGGAGTATTCACAAGTAAGCAGTTTAAATCTGAGGCGCCAAAAAACAGATTTCTCTTCGGTGAAGTTGAAAAATGCTTACAGAGCAAAAGTCACTACTTCAAAAAATAAAAATAAAATCATTATTATCATTGCTTAATAAAAAACCTGAGAAACGCGTGGTCCCAATGTACTATTTCGATTTTTATAACAGATTATAGATTTTCTACCTACAGATTTTCTGTGCTGTTCTTTGAATCTAAATACATATTATGTTTATTTGTTCATTTCTTTAAATTTAAATAAAACAGATTTTCGACCATAAATTATTTTATTGTTTTATTTTGTGTCAAAAGTTTTAATTAAAACTGTTGAAAACATTTTGGGAAAAACTGTTAAAAATGCTAATTACAGGTAGAAATGTGAGAACCAGAAAGATCTTTCTATTTATATTTAAATGATAATAATAATGGGCTCTTTATTATTGTAAAATAATTTTCCTCTTATTTTTTACCTTACCAAAATTATAATGAAAACTAGCACATTAAAATTTTAAAATTTTGCTCCTGAAAATTAGAACTTTTCGACTTGTGACAGTGTTCTTCCAAACCAACGACGTGTATTTTGCAGTTTTTCGAACTAATGTTCATTTCGCGAAATATCGCGGTGTTCGTGTTTAAAATTTTAAATTTACCCTCACCCCTCCCCGTGGGTATCGTGTTTGGTATTATTCGATAGATTTTTGAAAAATATTGAACAATTATTTTTGGGTTTTTCGATCTGACGTTCATTTCGCGAAATATTTGCTTTTTTTGTAAAACTTTGTGACTCACCTTATCTAAATCTGACGATTTCGAGTTGTTCTAAGGATAATTTTTTTTCGGACCCCCCTTAATGTACTCCCCTGTATTAAGAGCCAATATATGTTAGAGTTATATGTACAGGGTACAAGGTTTCTAATCATGTGATAATCTGACGCGCTCGAGTAACTTGAAAAATCCCCGCTTGGGCTCCCCTACCATTATAGAGAAAAATAAATTGTCTATATTTTTCTTTTAAGTTTACTTCTATGTATGTCTATATACTGCAAGCAATTTCATTATGTTTGTTTGGATATTATATCGGCCCTTGGCTACTCTATCAGTTATTGATAATATAAATCATATTTAGTGTAATACTAAATATCTACGGGATAGGAAATAGGGATCTTTTAATAAATAATTGTTCTGCGATATTTTCATAAGAGATCTTTAAAAATAACATAACATTACGTTTATATTATGTAGACGTAGACGATTAGAAGTGAAAAAAAATTTCTTCTTCAAAAAAGATTAAAAATTTATTTTTTAATAACATTAGAATTAGGCTCAACTGTAGAATCGAGGATTTGCTTTCAAGGTTGGAAACCGTTTTTGAAGCACATTATTTAAACAATTAATATAAAATATAGCGTCTTGTATTTTCACGTTGTATGAATTAATACTTTCTGCATTTCGTACATTGTCTTGTTTATCTCCCTTTTGGTTGACCGATATAATGAAGTTTTCCCGCCATTGTATCGACATTTTTCATTTCTTTGGTTTTCCCGCCATTCTGCTGGCAGTTATTCTTCCCTTTGCCTTAATTATTTTGTTTTTAAGGTGATATATTATTTATACATGAAGTTCTCACCCTTTCTTGATGGGTTTATTTTCTTATTGATTAATTAATGGTTATGTCTTGGTGCAAATATTACTGCTTTTACTTTCCAGAGCTTTTAACGCTGATTCGGGATCTGCTGAGTGGTTCTGTTTTTTTTTTCGTATGTTGTTGATTCGCCAGTATTTAATAGTTATTTTAAAATACTCTCCCCATTGTCGGATTATGTCGTGTTCTCCGTAAGAAGATCTCCTTTAGCATCTGTTATGAATCCCGGACTATTATATGTGTCATATTTATTTGTCTCATTGATCTTTATGTTTATTGTGATTTTTGCGGGAACTAAAAATTAAATTCATTCTTAGTTTAAAATCTTAATCTTTGCCCTTATATTATTAAGCTTTATAATTATGATTATGACCATCCATCACATATTAAAATAGATCCACTGATTCAATTGTTATGTAAGTAGAGAGACCATCATATATTCCAACTTCATTCTAAATGATTTTTAATGTGGATCTCTTGTAACCAATCCAAATTTTTCTTTTTGTTAACTTTTATTTGACAATATTTGTTAATTACCAAAAATCCAAGACAAAGAATTAGACAAACATTTCGATGAATGAATCCAATTTCGAAGTTGCCAAACAAATCTAATACTTGGGAGGAGTGATAATGATAACAGGCGGAACCAGTTATGAAAAGTATGTAGTAGCTAGAATGATGTCAGGAAATAGAGTGTATTACTCCCTAATTCCCTAATACAATCAAAACCAAATTAAAAAGACAATAGAAAATAACAAAATTATGAAGGTTCTACGTAAAAACTCGAAAGCGGGAGAAAACAAATGACGAGGGATAAAGACAAACAGGGAAATAATATTACAAGAAATAGAGAACATATCCTAAAATTAGTTACAGACTTCTACCATTTACTATACAAAAGCCAAAAAGAATTGAATTTAGACTGGAATTCTGAACCAGATATACTAAAATCCAAAAAGAGGATCTGAACCACTACCGGATATCACCCTGGACGAAATAAATCTAGTCTTGAAGAAAACAAAAAACAGTAAGTCCCCTGGTGAAGACTGTGTGGTTTCCGATGCAATTAAGATTGTTGGTAACTATTTACTTAAGAAATTAAGAGATCTGTTTAATATCTGTCTTTTTAACAACACTATACCAGACAAATAGTATAACACCTTAGTGATACTAATCCACAAAAAAGGGGATACAGCTGATTGGGAAAACTACTGACCAATTAGTTTACTGAACCATCTCTATAAATTTTTACAAGAATAATCAACACTAGACTGGAACACAAACTGGACTTTTACCAATCAATAGAACTGGGCGGTTTTCGTAGTGGATTCGGAACTAACGACCATCTTCAGAGTGTTAAGACGGTAACTGAAAAATCAATTGACTACAATAGGCCACTTGTCCTTGCCTTCGTGGACTTTCAAAGAGCCTTTGATATTCGATCATCGATATACTAAGCTAATATACAACATCTATAAGAACTCGACAATGGTAGTGCAGCTGGACGAGAATACCAATCCCATGAGAATTGGCAGAGGAGTATTGCAGGGTGATAATATGTCACCTAAGCTGTTTATCACCGTTCTGGAATACGTCTTTAAAATGCTTGATTGGAGAGAGAAAGGTCTAAATATAGATGGACAAAATCTAACAAACTTGCGTTTCATAGGCGATGTAGTTCTACTGCAGACAATTTAAAGGATATTAGAATAATGTTGGAAGACCTTCAAGAAGTGTGCTGTCAAGTTGGGTTAAAAATTAATATATCTAAGACAAAGCTAATGACAAGGCTGGTTCCCAGTGAAATCTTTGTAATTAGCAACTGCGAAATGGAGTTTGCCGAAAAGTGCAAATATCTTGGTCATGAAATACGAATCACGAGAGACAATCAAACGTGCGAATTAAAACGATTTTCAAATATGCTTGAAACGGAAAGTCTTTAACCAATGCGTCTTGCCGGTTGTGACCTATGGTGCTGAAACTCTAACATTAACAACCGGATCTGCTAAGAAGCTAAGAATTGCTCAACATAAGATGGAAAGGTCGATGACTGGTATGTAATTACGGGACCATATAACAAACAAAGAACTACAATTGAGAACAAGAGTCACAGTTGTTGTATATCAGGTGGCTAAACTTAAATGGAACTGGGCTGGTCATGTGGCCCGTCTGAGAGATGGGAGATGGTAAAGGGGTTACTCGAGTGGAGAACAAGAGCCGATAAAAGAAGTAGAGGAAGACCACCCACGCGATGGACAGATGATATAAAAAGATTAACCACTAATTTGATTCTCAGCAACCCGAACAGAAGACAGTGGAGGGAAATAAAGGAGGTCTATATCCAGCAGTGCATACAAAGGGCTGTTGATGATTATGATGACTCTCTAATTACGCTGTCAAAATCGAAATTTCTTTTGAAGGCAGCGAACATAAAAGTATATAAAAACTAAAACAGCGTAAAACATAAAATTATTAGTCCTATAGTCTGTCCCACCTTGACTTTACAGTACACGAACATACGGCAATACAATCCTTATGGGAGTTTTTAGTGCGGCGATCCCGATTTTCTTCAAAAGAATTTTCAATCGGAATCGGACATTACCAAGGTCCTAAAAATGTAGATCCCTAAAAATTTTAAATTACAACCCGTTACAGTCAAGTAAAACAATATTTTTCATTGTTTTTTTGTGAGTGATAGTCATTTTCGAAAAGTAATCAGCAATTTTATAATCGATATGCGTAATAACTTTTTTTGGTTAAGAATGTTCGAATATTCAACATTAAAAGTCGATGTTGTTCTATGGTTGTTAATTTATATATTGACAGTACTTATAGACAGTTCTGAAGTAATGTCAAGAAAAATATAAAATAGACTGTCAGTCAAGTTTAATTAAAGTTTTATATTGTCCTACCAGGTCGTACAGTTGAGAATAAATAAATTATAATTGTTGATGGTCAGTTCATCTAAATTAAATTATAACAAAGAATATTAAATAAGCTTAAAATTATTACTGATAACATTGTATTGAGTAACTCATTTGGAAAATTTGGATCCTAATTGCAGTTTATCGTTATTCTTAATGACTGATTTCCAAGATGAAATTAATATTATTTTAATATGTTTACATCCTACGACAGTGGCCGTGAAAGTGAGAAAGACGGGATTATAGAAAGAAGTTCAAATATTATAGTTTAAATGTATTTTAATTATTTCTGTAGGCAACTACGTATTTATTAAGGTTTAACATATTTATGCGCTTAAATACATTATTATATATATGTTTTATACAAAATTATTTTTATTTTGTTCACATAAAGGTATTTTTCGAAAAAAAAATGTTTTAAAACCCCTGACAGCCACAAAATGTCAATAATATTAATTCCTAAGTTATAATTAGTTATCCTATAGAGAAAAGTATGTTTGCTTAAAAACTGTTTCTGATAAAATTTGGCATTACTGTTGGTCATAAGAACCTGTACTGTAAAGTCAAGGTGGAACGCACAGTAGAACGGCAGATCTTCCGGACGAGCCATGTAGAGTCGAGATAACAGGAGAGTGGAGACGTAGATATGACCAGGAACTCCAAGTAATCTATCGAGACGAAAACATACTATACGATACATCAAGGTAAATCCCATAAGATGGGTAGGACATGTATTGAGAGCGAATGATGAAATACTACTCAATACAACCCTCTGGGAAAGGTCCGATAGCAGGACAGTTGTTTGTCAAAAAAAAATGTGGAGTAGAAAAAGGAAGGAGTACCGAGTGATCTACGTAAGATGGGGGTAAAACAAACGAAATTATGGCATAAGACCGGCAAAAGCGTGGAAAAATAGTAAACTCTAAAGGCGGGTATACATATGCGCTCTGCTCGATGTGCGAGCCGCTCGCGCGCTGCATATTTGTTAGATTAGTACGTGTTTTCAAGTGGCACACAAACGGCTCACACACGGCGCACAACGATCTAACTTCTGTCGGCTTTTCAACAAACGGGTTTGGACGAGTTTGCGAGTGGTTTGTTGGTTTTGGGGCGCCTGAGATGAATATTTGTTAGTAATGGAGTGGTCGGAAGAAAATATCAAATTTATTGATGTTTACCGTGGAAAATGAAAATGAGATGATGACATTGAATATATGTAAACATGTTATTAGCTTGCAACCGCCAACTTTCAACCAACTTGCAACCATCTTGCATTCAACTTACAACTAACTTGCAACCAACTTGCAACCAACTTGCAACCAACTTGCAACCAACTTGCAACCATCTTGCAACCAACTTGCAACCATCTTGCAACCAACTTGCAACCAACTTGCAACCAACTTGCAACTCAACTTGAAACCATTCGAAATGAAACCAAACATTTCTCGATGAGAATAGGAGAAGCTACTCCCGACGCCGGCCGATATCGGATCTGATCTGATCGGAGAAAAACGGATCCAGTATAGGCACCCACATTTAATACTAATTATCTACAATTACTAAATGTTCGTAAGTTTCCTCTGGATCGCGGAAGGTTCGTCAAAATGAAAAATTTTAACAAACATTAACCGCGCCACGAACGCGCGGCGCTCACACGGCGCGGAGTTCGCGGCGCGGATATGTATCTCCGCCTTAAGACTCACTTAGACTTGTAGAGCCAAGAAAGAAGAATAAGATATTTTTTGATATTTTTACAATTTACTATTTTTACTAGGATTTAGCTTCAATTTTACTTACAAAATAAGTTTATTTCGGTATAATTTCCACTTTGAAAATCGTTTGGAATTTTAGAAATTTCCAAAGTGGAAATCTCGAATAGTCAAATAAACTTAATTTATTTGAAATTTTGTCATTCAATCTTCGTCTTTTTTAAAAACTGAGTCCTTTGAAACACAGATTGGTTACTTTTAGTAATGATGCTTTATTTACTTTAAAAGTGTGACATTGCATGCTTGGATCTGTACCGATTGTGATATCCACTTTACAGTCATATTTTCGAAAACATGTATTGTTTCTGTTGTTGCTGAGGTATCGGTTTTATTTTATATTCATTTGAATTAGTTGTGTTGCTATTTCATTACTTTTAACTGTGTATATATTTATATTTTTACAGTTTATTTTTTCTGACTTGGTACCTATTTAATGTATGGCCTTCGAATTGTTTATAAGTAGGGGAGCCCAAGCTGGGATTTTTGCAGTTACTTGAGCGCGTCAGATTATCACATGGGGAGAAACCTTGTACCCTATAAATATACATCTACCATATATTGGCTCTTAATACAGGGAAGTTCGTTGGGGGGGTTCTAAAAAATCTATGCCTAGAAAAACTCGAAGTCGTCAGATTAAGATAAGGTAAGTCAAGTACATGCAAAACAGTGCATATTTTAAAAATCTGAAGATTTGAGCGGGGCGTAAAGAAATGATTCACAAAATTTCACAAAAAAAGCGAATATTTCGCGAGATGAACATCAGATCGAAAAAGTAAAAAATATGTATTCAATATTTTTCAAACATCTATCGAATGACAACAAACACGACCCCCGACGCCGAGGGACGAAGGGTAAATTTAAAATTTTAAATAAGAACCCCGTGATATTTCGCGAAATGAACATTAGATCTAAAAACTGAAAAATACACGTATTCAATATTTTTCAAAAATCTATTAAATGGCACCAAACACAACCCCCCACGGAGGTGGGGTTGGGGGTTACTTTAAAATCTTAAATAGGAGCCCCCATTTTTTATTGCAGATTTGGATTCTTTAGGTTTATTTGAGATATATTTTTGAGTTATCGATAGATTGCGATATAATCGGAAAAAACGATTGTTGGAAATGGAAAATCAATTAAAAAAATGGAAAGTCCCCCACTTTATGGAAAACTTAACTTAACTTTTTTTGGTTTTAGGACCTAATCTTCACAACCTAGCATACAGAGAATTTAGCATACTTTCCTGCCCTATTATATTTCCATTTTGTTACCACGGTGTGCTTTTTTGTGAAACTTAAGTCAATAATTGCAATATGTGCAAGTATACATAGTGCTTGGCAGACAACTCAGATTGTATGCAAAGATGTTTGGATGTAAACCAAGACCTCTACGTAGGTTTCATAAATTTTGAGGAGGCCTTCGATAAAGTCAGACACCAAAAGCTGTATGAAATCCTAAAAAGCAAAACATCGACAGTTGCGACATTAACAGCATATCCAGGTTGTACTGGGGACAAATAGCAAAAATCAAGGTTGATAATGACTTAACCGAAGAAATTGAGATTCGTCGAGGTGTGCATCAGGGTTGTGTGCTTTCTCCACTACTATTCAATATATATATATATATATATATATATATATATATATATATATATATATATATATATATATATATATATATATATATATATATATATATAGCGAAACAATACGTCAGGAAGCGCTCCTAGAGGAAAACATTGGTATGAACATTAACGGAGAGTTAATTAACAATATACGATACGCTGATAGTAATAGATAAAGCAGCAAATTTACAGTATTTGAATGGAAAACATAAACACTCATACCAATAAGTATGGTCTAAAACTGAACATCAAAAAACTAAATTCATGATTTTAACAAAGAAGATATACACCAATGTGAATTTAACCATAAATAGTCAGCCAGTTGAAAGAGTTACGTCCTACAAATATTTAGGGGTTTGGTTCACTGATACTAATGACCAGACAAGAGAAATCAAGAGGCGAATAGAGATAGCGAGACAATCGTTTGTCAAAATGAAAAAGTTCCTATGCAGCCGGGACATAAATATAAACTTAAGAACGAGAATGTTAAGGTGCTATGTTTTCTCCGTTCTGCTGTACGGCATGGATGCTTGGACACTGAAAAAGATAAACATCAAAAACATTGAGGCATTCGATAATGTGGAAAATACCATGGACAGAAAGAGTAACAAATCAAGATGTTTTTCTGAAGATGGGGAAGGAATGCGAGGTCATAAAAACCATACAAACGAAAAAACTAGAATATATAGGCCACATAATGAGACGAGAAAAGTACTCTCTGCTAAGACTCATAATCCAAGGAAAAATCTCGGGAAAAAGAAATGTGGGACGTAGTAGGATTTCCTGGTTGCGAAATTTAAGGGAGCGTTATGGGTGCAGTTCAATACAGTTGTTCAGAGCTGCAGCCAACAAAGTTAAGATTGCTGTGATGGTAGCCAACCTTCGATAGGAGACGGTACTGCAAGAATAAGAAAAACACCACTCAGTACTTATTTGGACAAATCTGCGTGTTATGAACATCGTTTTGTCCAGTACCTTTATATTTTCTACTGAATTCTCCATCTTCACCGCTTGGCTTCTGACTCCTGGAAAAAAATTTTTGCTAATAATATGTTCTAGATTGTTATTAAAATTACACAAATAATATTTTCTTTATATCCGCAGCGCTATCAATTATTGATAACTTCACTTAAGAGCGTAGGCGCAAAATTTCGAACCAATGCATTTTAAATGTATTCATTTTTTTCTAATCCTGAGAAAACTAATAAATATTTTTGAAAAATTTAAACGTCGAATGAAAGACTACATTATTACCGAGGGCCAGAAATCCTTCAGAGTAAACAGAAAATTTCTTTTGAGTAAGATATTTGAAATTAAAAATCACACTAATTTTTTTTTACCTCTGTAACTTATTAAAATAAACATTATAGGTTTTTCGGCCCTCAGCATTAAGTTAGTCTTTCATTCTGCGTTTAAATTTTTCAAAAATTCTTATTAGTTTTCTCAGGATTCAATAAAAATTAAAATTCATTGGTCCGAGATTTTGCGACTATACCCTTAACCTAAATTCAACTGTCTAAAACCTTAGCCGAAACACCTAACTATTTCTTTTTATCAGTATCGCTTAGTATAACTTTTCAAATCGCAATTTTCACTAAATAGTCGAGGAAATGAAGCTGAAAAAATGGCAAAACCTCGCAATTTTTTCGTCTAGCATCGATTTGTACAAAAATTTGGGAGTAAGCTCAGTACACCCTCTAGTTTATTTTCTATATTGAGCCGTTGTACGCTTTTGGTTTTTTAAGGGTGAAAACTACCCCTAATTGTAAAAAATTATAAAACAACATTTTAAACTTTAATATTGTTAACATTTGGTTCTCATTAGTTACATAATGGTTGTTTTCTGCTTTAAAATATACCACCATAATATTTCAACCCTTAAAACCACCCTTGTTGGAGCTATATATAAAAAAATTACTTATCCTAAAAGAATAATTTCGGCTTGCATCGATTTACATAAAAATTTGGAATTAAGATCATCTCACCCTGTACTAAATATTCTATATCATGCTTAAGGGCGTTGATTATTTTTAAGGGTGTAAACTACCCCTATTGTTAAAAATTATATAAAAATATTGTAAACTTTAATATGGGTCAAATTTGGTTTTGATTGGTAAATAATGATTGTTTTATACTTTAGGATATAATACCATAATAGTTCAACCCTTAAAACCACCCTTAATAACATTACATTTTTTACTATTAAATATTTTAATAGATAATACAGAAAAAAAGTAGAATTAAAGAATTACAAAAACATTTATTTACACAAAAATACAAATTTATAAATATGTACAAATACAAATACAAATAGATTTTAAGTCATCTTCCAGTATACGAACCTTTTCTGTGGTATTATACATACATTGAAAATTATCCATTAGCGGACTACCCGAATTTTTCGAAAAAAAAATCGTTTTATAAACATAGCTCCTTCATTTTTGGCGATAAAAAGTTTTTCAAAAATGACTTTATAGGAGCTTTGAAGAGTTATAAGACTGTGTAAACTAAATTCCGTAAGATCCCTTAGTTTTTAATTAGGGTGGGTTTAAAGGGCTCGAATAAGGGGGTGTTTGCTCGTAAATAGAGGTTTTAAATAGCTATATCTCGCTAACTGTTCACTGTAATAATAATCTATGCCCAAGCGAATTTTAGTTATTAAAAAAGCTAAAATTTAGCAACCCATTATTTTTTTCTTATCTCCAGTATTTTCGGAGATATTTTGAAGTAAAAGATAAAAAATGGGAAACTCCAAAAAATTAATTTTTCTTTAAACTCCAATTTTTCTAAAATTAGCCCTTTTAAATAGGTCAAACTGTGTGGGTGTATTGATAATACAAATATAAAATGAATTACAGAAAAGTGAAGACCAATTTTCAATTAGGAGGGTAGTTAGGGGGTTGTTTTCTCTAATCTTTTCATAGAGAAAAGCAGGTACCGACCTTTTTTTGATCATAAGTATCTTAATTTTCAGCCTAGAAACCTATAATTATTATTTTTTAAAAGACTTAACTGTATTCTTGAAGAAATATGATTTAAGTTTTCCTCGAAAAATGCAAAGTTTTCCGTTATTTTACTTTGAATATTTCAAATTATGCTTTGACGAAAAAAGCTAACTTTTAACATGCCGTATCTCGGTTTGTATTGGTCTTAAAGATATTACAGAAAAATAACTTGGTTTGTGCCACTAAAAGATACAAATTTGATATCTACAGTTTTTTTGCTTAAATGCATATTTTTCGAGGTATTCTCAAAAAACCTCTAAAAAAGTCGATTTTTTCATCGAAAAACTGTTACTTTCAAGCGCGAATATCTCGAAAAATATAAGTTTTACGAAGAAAATGTGAAAGACATTTTTTTCTTAGAATTACTTTTTACATCGATTTACATGGTTAAAAAGTAATTAAAAATTCCCGCCCCCGAGATGGGGTGGCAACCACCCCCAAGGCTTTAGCGTACAGCGGCATGATATAGAAAATGATTCTTGGACTATTCCCTACCTTCTTTAAAAATTTCAAGTAAATCCATGCTGGACGAAAAAATTGCGAGCCAAAATGCTTCATTTCCTCGACTAAAAGTCTTCTTCGTTAAAACGTGTATAACGTCTAAATTCCATTTAAGACTAATCCAGCATATAAAATGAAATTATGAACTTGATTAATTTGATTGTGTCCTACGAAACGAGAAAATATGATTTATTGAATTATTAATAAATTGTATTTCGAAAAGGGCGGTATAGAAACTGAAGGGCTAAATTTAAATTTGTAGCAAATTCCCAATAAGTTAGTTACATAAGTAACTAGATATTAGATATTATTTATGGCCAGCTACATAAATAATTATAGCCCAATAAATGACCATTTTGGAGTGCAATTTCCAGGGGCAACTCCGAATTGCATGAAAATTTGTATTTACGTTCTACTTACCCTCCACTTCAAAGTTGAATTTGTGCCGTTGGTTGCTTTTACTTGGGGGGCGACATTTACCCCTTCTCGGTGGGTGAAAAACGCGTGTTTAAAATAAGGCCGAAAATGGATAAATTGACCTATTTTAAGCACCTTTTGTTCTATAAAGTTTTTACGTAAGTCAATACTTTTCGAGTTATTCGCGATTTAAAATGTTGATTTTTCGACAAAAAAACTACGTTTTCAGACCGTTTTTCACAAATAACTCAAAACGTAAATACTTTATCGAAAAAAATATTTTTTGCAAAAGTGTAGCCTATAAAAGAACAAAAAAAATGGTGTACCAGTAAAGTATGCAAATTTAGTAGAAGCAAAGTTGTAGCTCATGAAAAATACGTTCTTAGTCGTCTAATTCCATATCGAATAATTCAACGCGAAATCACCGAAGAAAAAAGTGCTTTTGGGGAAAACTTTATTAACATTTTTAAAGTATCGAAAAAAAAGCTTAATTTGGTTTTTTAAAAAAGTTTACATCATGAAAAATAAACGAGTTACACTAAAAAAAGTTGGCCCCTTTTTTTTGGTAAAAAAAATCGTGAAAACCTCCCTCTATTTGCACCCTAAATGAAATTAGTCGTTTGGCTTTAACATCTATTTTAACTGTATGTGTATTGTTTATATGATCTGTAAGTTTGATTGGTTTGAAGTGCTTTGAAAACATTTGGTTTTATAATAAAAAAAAATTTCTAAAAATTTTTGAAAAATTTCATTTTTTCAAAATAACTTAAAAATATTAGTGATAAGAAAAATCATAAAGACTAAAAAATGTAGGTTTTGCTATTATAAATATGCTAGTTTCATTTTGTTCCTCCGTAAGACAAAAAGTGGTTAAGATATGGCTGTTCAAATTTGCATACACTAGTGATTAGTGACAAATCAAGCTTTCTCAACTATAACCCTTTCAAAAATAAACACTTTAAACCAGTGAGACTGACAGATAATATAAAAAATAGATAGGTAAGCAAATTGTTTGTAAAGCGGTAGCGAATAATTTCATTTGGGGAGCTAAACACGGCGAGATTTTCATGATTTTTTACAAAAAAAAGAGGGCCAACTTTATTTTGAGCGTAACTCGCTTATTTTTAATTCTAAAACTTTTGTTAACAATTAAAATAAAGCTATTTATAAACACTTTAAAAAAAGGTTAAATGGGTTTTTCCCGAAAAGAGCTTAATTTTTCGGTGTTTTCACCTTGAAATATTCGATTTGGAATTAGACGATTAGAACGTATTTTTCATGAGCTACAACTTTGTTTTTGTTTGCTTGATAGACTTAACTGACACACCATTTTTTGGGTTTTTTATAAGCTACACTCTTGCTAAGAATATTTTTTCGATAAAATATTTACTTTTTGAGTTATTTGCGAAAAACCGTCTGAAACGTAGTTTTTTTGTCGAAAAATTAACATTTTCAATGGCAAATAACTCGAAAAGTATTGACTTACGTAAAAAACTCTATAAAATAAAAGTTGCTTAAAATCAGTCAATTTATCCATTTCTGGTCTTATCTTGAACATATGTTTTTTCACTCCCGAGAAGGGGTGACTGTCACCCCCCAAGTAAAAGCAACCAACGGCACAATTTCAACTTTGAAGTGGAGGGTAAGTAGAACCTAAATCCAAATTTTCATGCAATTCGAAAAATTGTCCCTGAAAATTACACGGTATCGCCAAATTTCCCGTTCATTTACTGGGCTACTAGCCATAACTGATTTTTTTTTTCAGAATAGGTAATCAAGTTTGGCTTTTGAAATTTATTTGCTTAGTTACCACTTACATAAACATTTTTTCTTGAAAGCTAAAAGTTATCTTTGCTGATAATATGGAAAATCATTTTTTCTACGAGCGTGCAAAAATGTCTACTTTCGCGCACGCATTTTAGTTTAGAAAGTTTCAATTTTCCGCACGCGTGTTACTTTTCCGCACGCGTGTTACTTTTCCGCACGCGGTTTTTACTTTTCCGCACGCGTGTTAATTTAGATATGTTAATATGGCCTTAAAGTAATTATAATTCATGCAATAAACTAATATTTAGATATTATTTACTAGTTTTTTCAAATATATCTTATTGTGTTCCTGTTTTAATTAAATTACCGCGACAATTCGATGAAATAACATTATTTTGACATAATATTCGAAAGTCAAATCGGTAGACAATAACAGTCGTTTTGAATCATCGTCATGGAAACCAAGGTCGCCGTCATGCTAACTAATTATATTGAAAGTTTGGTTTTGACAACCTTGTCAAAGAATTAATTTGTGTATGTATTTTCATATTCATTAAATTAATTGATTAAGATTTGGTAATTTTTTTAAGACTCTTAGGAAAAATATTGTTCTTAACTCTTGCAGAAAGTCTCTTTTCCGCACTCGACTGCTTGCCGAACTCCCGCTTCGCGTCGTTCGGCAAACAGCAGTCGCATGCGGAAAAGAATGACTTTCTGCACTTGTTAGGAAATAGTATATTGTGCAACAAGTGCAGAAAGGTACTAATTTCTCACGAGTTTGAAAAGTTGCGGTACGAGCGCAAGCGAGTGCCGCAATTCAAACGAGTGAGAAATTACCTTTCTGCACGTGTTTCACACTATACTTTTTCTACAAGCACAGTTTTTCCTAAAAATAAAAATCACAATTTCCAAACGGCGATTAATTATAATAGGTACCTATGTGATAAATTTTAAACTGTATTTAATTAATACCTACTAATCAATTTAAATTCCTTGTACCTAAATAAATTGCACAGAAATCAGTTAAAAAATTAATGCACTGCCTTTATTTGTTTAAATTTAAACAATTATCACGTCACGGATTTACACAAAACCTACTTCATTCGACGTCTCTTGCACAGGTTGCTAAATCCTTATTGGTTATTTGATAATTATAAAATGTTTAATAAGAATAAAATTGTAAAATAAAACAGTTGTAACATCCAGAATTTAGTTTCTATGTTATAGTTAAATATAATAATTGTCTTATAGGTTATATATTTGTCTAAAGTTTAACCACGGATGTAAACAGAATATAACGTTACTCAGAATGCGGTAGTCCACGGATGTAAACAGAATATAACGTTACTCAGAATGAGGTAGTCAACTGTGCAGAAAAGAACTTTGCGGCACAGAAACGTCACTTTGCGGCACAGAAACGTCACTTTTCTGCACACTAATGTCAAATATCTTATACTGTGAGAAAATATCAAGTTTGCTAACATAAAACCGTGCAGAAAAGTGCACTTTGAATAGTGGTTGTAGAAAAATAACTATTTTATAAACATATGGCTTGCATAACAAAAGTAAGTTATCTATATGGGCTAGACCTGAATATACGAAAGAGAAAATACATGGTTGTGCTAAAGAATCAACTGTTCATACTCATTAAGATTCAATTTGTAAAAGTCATAACCTTAGGCTAATGCCAAAATCTTGGTTTCTTCTGCAGTAAATAATTCCTGTTTAACTATAATATGAGTAGAAAGATGTAAATTTATGTGAGGAATGTGAAGAAAGTACTAAAGAGGAATACTGAGGATATCATAGCTTAATCAAATAACGAATTCTGTTTTTCGCAAAACGGAGAAACAACGTCAAATCCAGAGGCGTGCGGTCCATGGAAGCGGGGGAAGCGCCGCTTCCCTATTTATTCGTCGATATAAGAAAATATATTATTAATTAATATTTAATAATAAAATTTTTTCCCTAATCCAAATAATCTACATATTACCTAGCCAATAGGCATTGAAAAATATTAAAAATTATTCGCGTACGAACGCACTCAATATGCACACAATTCAACTATTTGGTCCACTCCTGGCAGAAGCGCATCTCAACATCGCCGCTTGTCATGCAGTTGTCCCTTTTAAAATTGGTCAGGGTTCAATGACCGCAGCCACTAGTCGCGCGAATTTTGGTATGCCACGGAAACGCTCGTCGTATCGCCTTCCCGAAAGTGAAATGCTCCGACTGTTACTGCTGCTAAGGGATGCTTAGGTATTACATACATTCGCTTAAAGAATATTTCGATTTAAATTTTTTGCAGAGATATTTCCTTTTACTGATCTTTTATTTGACATTTTGCAGAAATCAAATGGTATTGCATTTTGTATAAGACAATTTGATGACTTTATTAATACGATAATTAAAAAAAACGAGAGCAGTTTAAAAATATTTGGGATAAAACTGAACATATGGGGTTTGAACATGAAAGAAAAATAATGAAGATTGATAATTTCGGAGACAGAGAGACAGAGAAAACAGAGGAAACAAAGAGACCTTTTGATAATATTCTACAACAAATGAATTCTAGCTTTCAAAATTTTAACGATCTAAAATTTGTAGAATTATATATAATCTTAATATTTTTAATTATAATTCATCAAAATTTCCCACAGAAGAATTTATGTCATTACGATTAAATAATGAAAATTTTTTGATATCCCAGCTTTGCATCCTCAGTTAAGTATCATTTATGAAACAACTGACATGAATGATAAAGAAATACCCAGAAATCTGGGATTTCTTTATAACTACTGGTTTAAACAAGTCGCTGTGTGAAGTGGTCAAGTTGTGTGAATTAGTACTACTAACTATCCCAGCCACAAGTGCATCAGTTGAACGAAGTTTTGCAGTATTAAGATGCATTAAAAGTTTCAAATTAAGAGTTTAAAACAAATTCAACAAGCGAAGACAGACTTTGAAAGTTAGCCCTATTATCCATTAAAAAAGACTGCATTCAACAATTATCAGAAGTTGATAGGTGAATAGACCTCGAGTATAAATAAGTGTCATTTTAGTGAAAGTTGATTCATGATCATGATTCTTCTTTAGAAAACCAAGCCCGGCGCGAGGACTCAAGGCCCGAGCTAGCAATACAGATCAATGATAGGTCACTAGTCACTAGAAATAGCGGGAATAGAGTGCCTCACGCATTCACGCGTCACGGATTTAGTGTGAGTCCTTGTACGCAGGACGTCTCACATAATTAAGTACTTTGCTGATAGAGAGCCCCTGCGCATCAGAGTGTTATCAGGTGGAAAGTTTCTCGACCCTCGATCCTTAAGAAAATATTTTATATCCTTATTGAATCGTTTCCCCTTTCGAAAAAGTCACCGCACGCGACTGGTCAAATCCTTTCCCCAATAAAAAACACACAAGAAAGTTATATGGGCATATTATCAGAAATCAACAGAGATACGGTTTGTTTGAGCATCTAGTTATTGAAGTGGAAATTGAAAACGTCGTTTCTGGTTCCATAACCTAAGAACTAGATTTAATATGACAATGTATTTCATGCAGCTATTACAAATAGCCCAGTAAATGACCGGTTTTACGTGTAATTTTCAGGGGCAAGACGGATTTGCTTGAAAATTTGGATTTAGGTTCTACTTACCCTATATTTCAAAGTTGAAATTGCGCCGTTGGTTGTTTTTACTTGGGGGGTGAAATTTACTTCTTCTCAGGGGGTGAAAAAACATATGTTTAAAATAAGTCTGAAAATGGATAAATTGACTAATTCTAAGCAACTTTTGTTCTATAAGGTTTTTTAACTGCTTTAATACTTTTCGAGTTATTTGAGAGTGAAAATGTGCATTTTTCAACAAAAAAAACACGTTTTCTGGCAGTGTTTCGCAAATAACTAAAAAACTAAGTACTTTATCGAAAAAATATTCTTAGAAAAAATGTAGCCTGTAAAAAAAGGAACAAATTGGTGTATTCACTTGGACTATAAACCCAGAAGAAGCAAAGTTGTACATCATGAAAAATACGTTCTTACTCGTAAAATTCCGAATCGAATGTTTCAAGCTGAAGTAACCAAAAAATGAAGCACTTTTCGCAGAAAACTCATAAATTCTCTTTTAAAGCTTCTAAAAATATATCTATTTTTATTTTTCATAAAAGTTTGTAGCATCAAAATTATGCGAGTTGCGCTCAAAATAAAGTTGGCCCGTTTTTTTTTATATATAATAAGTCGTGAAAATCTCCCCCTACTTAACATGCCAAATGAAATTAATCGTTACTGCTTTAACATTTATTTTATATATGTATTACTAATATGATCTGTAAGTTTGACCGGTTTGAAGTGCTTATTTTTGGAAAAATTTTGTTTCATATTAAAAAAACTTTTTTTTTAATTTTGGAAAAACTACACTCTTTTCAAAATAACTTCAAAAGTGTTTCTCAAACAGTAAAATCTCAAACAGTAAAAAAATATAGCTTTTACTCGCATAAACACTCCGTTCTTTTTTAATTTTACGTAAGATAAAAATTTGGTAAAATATGGCTGTTCAAAATTTGCATACACTGGATATTAGTAACTCGTTCAAGCCCTTTTAACTCAAAGTCTTTTAAAAAATAAGGGATTAAAAAAATATATTTACGTACTCTTAATGCCCTTAGAAAAACCTACAAATTGGTTTTTTTTAGCACTTTATAGCTTAAAAAGTAACCTAGTTATGAGTAAAAAACCAACAACATACAGGATGGGGCATTAGTGCGAGGAAGTCCAATTACTCGTTTGTAGTAAGAGATACGAAAAAAGTTATTTAGATAAAGTCGGGGCACAGATAGGACCATACACTAAATATATTTTCAAATATACAAGGCCACTCGTATTGACAGGGTGACACAAACCTATGTTTTTTTAAATGGAATACTCTGTATATTTTTGCATTTTTGGATTCTCCTTGATGTCTTTTCTCTTAAAATAAAGGATTTTGTACTATTATATGAGATAGTTTAAAAGATATTTATCTATGGTTTTTGTAATTTCGTTGTAAGTCCATAACATATTAGGATACATTTATATTTTAAAATAACTTACATATAAAATCAGAGTTTGTAGTGAATTTTGAGAGTAAACTAAATGTAAAGCCAAATACTTACCATGCCGGGTTAGTATAATAAGGTTTATTTTCCTGGTTTCTCCCTCGTGACTTATTATGAGATCACTAACACGAGAATTTTGATCAGATATGACAATTTTTACTACAAAAGTTAAAGTTGATTTACAGAGGAAAGGACTATCTTCCAATAAAGTTGTCGAAGCAACGCAACTCATAAATATTGGCAGTATCATTTTAGTCATCGAATTCATAATGTATAATTCAAGCAATTGAACTCCGTAATTATGTTAATGTTTACAATACTGAATGGAGAGTTGAATAACCTTTCAAATGCTCTACCACACGAGTCCTATTCCCTATGTAAAGATAAGGGGTGGGGGAAGTGGAAGGGAGGGGGTTGACAAATGACAGATGTATGTACCGTAAAAATGTGTCCCCATTAGATAAAAAATCAACCTGTTTCGTCATTTCGTTAAAATCTAATAAATACTGCCAAATATCGAGGTGGACTGTTTTCTTTGGCCCACACTGTATACACAATGTAACTATTCGAATTTCTTCTCAAGGGGTCATTTTTATAACGGTAGAAATTATGTGGCAAAAAATTTAATCAGTAAAGGAATCTAAGTTTAATATGACCGTATAATTAGATAATTCCAAATTGCTTGAATTTACAATTATATGATTTTTTTATCATAGGGGTAGTTTTCACACCTAAAAAATTAAAATCAACTAACGGCAGTATTCACATTTTGAAGTAAAAGGTAAATATAACCTAAATCCAAATTTGAATGCAAATCAGTAACGACATGGTATTCAATTAAATTGTTTGTTTGAATTGTAACTATTCTAGGGGGTGAAATTTAAGGGTTAAACTGTGACAAAATCTTAAACTATGTTATTTCATGTTAATTGACATTCCTTCATTTTATTAAAATATGATTTGAATCAATTACCCGCTTTAATTTACAATTATACGATTTTTTTATAATAGGGGTTGTTTCCTCACCTAAAAAATAAAAAGCAACCGACGACACAAATTTAACTTTGAAGTGGAGGGTCAGTAGAGCCTAAATCCTAATTTTCATGCAATTCGGTGCTGCCCCTTAAAATTACACGGTATCTCCGTATTTCCTGTTCATTTACTGGGCCAAAAGTCACATTTTCTGTGAGGATAGCAAATATCCAGAACAGATAGGCACTACCAGAAAGAGCTTGAATTGGTATAAATAGTAAATGAGTGCAAATGTATACTAATTGAATCAGTCATGTTAAAACGACATATTATATCCACATTTTGTCAAAAATAAGTCTATAACATTTTCATGAAATTTGTATCAGCCTCTACACTATTTAAGTACAAAATAATAATTAAGAGATTTGAGATAGTCTCAGATGAACATATCACAAAAACTGGGTGAGATAGTAAAAGTGTTGAAAGATTCTAATCAGACCTCATGTCTGTGAACTTATTAAATAATCTTAAGTTCTATAGCTGGTGGTTAACCGAGGAAAGGTAATTAGCTGTCTACTTAAGGTACCAGAGGTGTTATTTATTAAAAGGCTTAAATCTAGCTCATTGCATGTAAAAGAGAGAAGCGATGTTAACACATTTATTCTAAATAAAAACAAGAAAAACGGATATAAAAATATATATGAAAGTAAAATAATAATGAGTACTACTACTATTACTAAAATTCCTGTAAATAATAGGTAACTAAAACGACGAAATTATATCTTTAATAATGGTCCGCGCATTAATAAAGTCTGATCTTTTCTACCTTCAGGCCTTTACCGGGAGATAATGTATAACTTCATAAGATATACTATATCCTTAACTTATCTGCTGAATTCATGGGTATCATTAGCCTATATTTATGTCACTTATAGGTCAAACGTACAGCAGTTAGGAAAAAATACTATCGGACCGAGATTTCTTTCAACCTTTCTAAGTAAACAAGCCAGTAAATACTTGTAAGACACTACGAGAGGTACAACACACCGAGAGCATTTGTGTTTGTCAACCAATATTTTTTATCGACTGCCTTTCAGGTCTTTCACGAGAGATAAGGTATTACGAGAGCTTGTACCTTTTACAATGTCCAGTTTATGACTGTCTTCCCGACGTTGTATTTCTACGTGACTTAAGAAAGAACAGAAACTGCAGCCTAACATAAGCAGATGGTGGACTTTCCCCGTCTATTATACCGACACCGTTTAAGCCATTCCCAATAAAAGAGTCGGTGTAATTCTCTAAAATTAGCTGCTGGGTATACCCCGAGTTCAACCATAAGGGTAGAAATAATCCTGGGCATCAAATAACTTGAAGACCCACAAAACTTAAAGACCTTGCTCGCCGACCCACAAAACTCCCCGAGTAGTTAATATTGACTGATTTTGAATGACTATAACAAAAAAAATCCAGGCGACGACTTCCACCCTGGGCATCAGGTACCTCGGAGATGATCGCTGTCATAAAATTCGTGCTCAGCGTCCCCCAAAACCCCCCTAGTAACGGCTATTGACTGATTTTGAATGATTATAACATAAAATTCCAACACCATGGGCACTATTTACCACGGAGACCATCGCCGTCATGAAATTCGTGCTCAGCGACCACTAAAACTCCCGAGTAATGGTTATTGACTGATTTTAATTATAACATAAAACTCCAGGCGACGAGTTCCACCATAGGCAACAGATACCTCCGAAATCATCGACGACATGAAATTCGTGCTCATCGACCCACAAAACCTCCGCGTAATAGTTATTGACTGATTTTGAATAATTATAACCTAAAACAGAGGCGACGAGTTCCACCGTGGGCACCACGTACCTCGGAGACCATCGCTGTTATGAACTTCGTACTCAGCTACCCCCAAAACCCCCAAGTATAAATATTGAACTCATTTCCGTCGGTAGTTCCTGAGTTATAAATTTTTCATTTTCCATCTCTTCGGAATGCATTTTGAATGCATTTTTCTTATGGTAATTTTTATCTGCTGGAGATCAATTTAGTTCACAACCTTTCCTGACACTCTCTAGAATTGAATGCATAAAGTTGCATGACGATTCATCTTACTGCACAAAATTCCTAGGTTTTCCACTAAAAAGTGCTTCGTCGCTTCGCCTAATCGTAATTCCTAAAATAGGCCAATCAAGTTAGGTTTTTTCTAGACATAACGGAAAAGACGAGGTTTGATAGTTGAAATGTGTAGTATGAGATATTACAAAAACACTACCATCTTGGGATTCATCAATTTTTTAGTGGAACATTTTTTAAATAAACAATCAAAACGTCAAACTTATTTTTTTGCTCATAACTTAAAAATTTGTTTATTTAGAAATTTGACGTCTACAGATAACTTTTTCAGAAAAAAAAGATACATCGAATGAGATACGCTAAATGAAAATCGGTTAATAAACAAAAAAGTTATTGCAAAACGGAAGACAAAATCACTGTTTTTGAATATTGTTAATAACAATTTTATTGTTTATTAGAATATGTTTTAATATAACTAAAATTGAGGGCATTATGGTGTTTGAATGGTGTGCAAAAAATGGTCCAGATGTGTTAAATAGTTTTCGCAAAATTGAATTTGTTTATAAAATTTTTTGAAAAACGAGCTAATTTCTGAGGCTGGTCCAGTTAATATGGCTGAATGTATCTCAATAATCCGAAGCTCATTTCCTTCGTTAAGATGTATACTAACAGCGTATGAAAAGAAAAGTAAAAAAAATTACATATACGTACACAAAATTATTTGTTAATAAATAGCAGTTTTTAAGCTTATAAACAATTACAATAATTTCGTAGAAATTAGATCAAATTAAATGGCAATAAAAAATACGGAAAGCTGGTTAAAATACACAACTTGTAAAAAAAAAAATTTAGGCCGTACGACCCTTGGGGTCTGAGATAGCCCCTTTTTTTGGAAAAATCACTGTTACGTTAATTAACAACACTAAGATCTGAAATTAACCAATATTTTATAAGAAAAGTCAAAATTTTTAACAAAGTTTTTAGCAGGAAAAAATGTTAAAACTTGTTTAAACAGTAGTGTTATAAACAAAAAGTATTTTGCGTTCCGACAAAAGTAAAAAATATCGGGCGTAGTCGACTGACTGAATAGTGGGCGCGCTTGGCGACCGGCAGCAACTCCTAAAATTACGTTATACCGACCACAAAAATCAACTTTAAAGTGAATAACAATTTTTCGTCATTCCTTATGTTTTCGAGGTCTCCGAATCCAAATATGGAGTTTATTTTTTTCTAGAATTAGTGGAACATGTTCAAAAATCAAATTTTATGCCAAAATGCGATAAATCAATTTTGATGATTTTTCAATTTTAACTCACTGTATTTTTGGTCGCTGTAAATATTTCCTTTTGAAAATTTTACTGTGTTATCTTTGAGGTATTTAGATAACAATGAGATTTTTCCAAAATGATTTAACACATTAAAAGAGAAGTTGTTAATTTTTAAACATTTTGTCGTCAGATTTCGTTAGTTTCATGCTTACAAAAAAAGTTGAGTAACAAACTTTTTAGTTTATAATTTTAACTAACACAGAAATAAAATATAATTCATGAAGAAGTTTTCCAAAAAAATTTAATTTAAAATATGCAATAGGAAAAATGTTATGTGACTTTATAAACGAGCGGCACACTGGCACACCCCAAAAAAGCTTATTTCTCGAGATACTGTTACTAATTTTGGTAATAGGTACTTTATATTTTTGATGGTGCTGAAAACGAAAATTAGGGTTGTTTTGAATTTTACGTGGGGGAACATTATCAAAATCGCAACTTTACCCTAAAAATAAAAATCACGTTTTTTGCGTTTAACTTGCTACAACTCAGTTCCATTGTAATATTTTTTTCTGAAATTTTTATAGTATATATTTCTCACCATTCTGAAGACAATGGGACCTGCTTCAATATTTCTGTCTTGCTATAAAGAAAGTTATAAATTGTTTGAAGTAAAAGGTGCAGATTCTTGAATTGCAAAGTTTAATCGCAAAAGTTGAGTGACAAAATTTGAAATTTAGCTGTTCAATTAATTTTATGTTAAAATCTAGAGTACAGACAAAAAATGTTTTATAGAAAAAAGGTGGTGTAACTTTTAATTTTAAGAAAAACGTGATTCCATTTTTTTTATTTTTAGGGTAAAATTTCGATTTTGACAATGTTTCCCCATCTAAAATTCAAAATAAAACTCATTTTCGTTTTCAGCACCATCAAAAACATAAAGTAAGACCAAAATTAGCCATTCACCACAGTGTGGTTGATATCTCGAGAAATGAGCGTTTTTTGTGGGGAGTACCACTCGTCTATAAGGTCGCGTAACTTTTTTTCTGTTGCATATTTTGACTTGAAATTTTCCAGAAAACTTCTTCAGGACCTATGTTTTAATGCTGCGTTGATTAAAATTATAAACTAAACAGTTTGCCACCCAACTTTTACAAGTTAACAGAAAACTAATGAAAAAATTGTTTAAACAATTTTCCGGCCGCGGTAGCTCTTGGTACCTTTTGGATTTGTTATAAGAAACTTTTTTTTGAGTAAGTTTGTGCAAAAAATAAGAATCGGAATAATTTACCTAACGGGGTCGACGATACAGCCTGGACTACACACGGATTCAAAGTAGAGAATAAAAAATGGCCTATACCTACCAATCGGGTTCTATTGTACCAAGTTTACTATTTTTTTATCTATGGTGCCACATTAAAATAATCATGTTTATCTTATTTTCATTGCAAAATTATTCAAAACAAAGCAGCTAATGGGATGTATAAACCTTTTTTAAGTGGCCATTTTATTGTCATTTTTTAAATTTATTTATTTAAAATATAATTTTACTAAATAAATGTGCAAGATAATTATATTCATAAAATGCAAGTTTCTACCAAAATATATAAATATAATGTTAAGCTTCAAATCCGGTATACTGTCAATGTTAAAAATGGGCTGCAACGGTCTAGCGTTAGCGAATGGTAGTCCGCGAATTTATTCTCATTCGGCTACGCCCATTATTTTTTTTTACTTTAGTCTCAACGCAAACTACTTTTTGTTTATAACACTACCGTTTTAACAATTTTTAACATTTTTTCTTGCTAAAAACTTCGTTAAAAACTTTGACTTTTCTTATAAAATATTGATTAATTTCAGATCTTAGTGTTGTTAATTAACGTAACAGTGATTTTTTCAAAAAAGGGGCATTTTTTCAAAACAACCCTAATTTTCATTTTCAGCACCATCAAAAATATAAAGTGTGTATTACAAGCTTTTTTTGGGGTGTGCTAGTGTGCCGCTCGTCTATAAAGTCACATAACATTTTTCATATTGCATATTTTAAATTAAATTTTTTTGGAAAACTTCTTCATGAATTATATTTTATTTCTGTGTTAGTTAAAATTATAAACTTAAAAGTTTGTCACTCAACTTTATTAAGTAAGGATGAAACTAACGAAATATGACGACAAAATGTTTAAAAATTAACAACTTATCTTTTAATGTGTTTAATCATTTTGGACTAATCTCATTGTTATCTAAATTCTTCAAAGATAGCACAGTAAAATTTTCAAAAGGAAATATTTACAGCGACCAAAAATACAGTGAGCTAAAATTAAAAAATCATCAAAATTGATTTATCGCATTTTGGCATAAAATTTGATTTTTGAACATGTTCCACTAATTCTAGAAAAAAATAAACTCCATATTCGGATTCGGAGACCTCGAAAACATAAGGAATGACGAAAATTTGTTATTCACTTTAAAGTTGATTTTTGTGGTCGGTATAACGTAATTTTAGGAGTTGCTGCCGGTCGCCAACCGCGCCCACTATTCAGCCAGTCGACTACGCCCGCTATTTTTTACTTTAGTCGGAACGCAAAATACTTTTTGTTTATAACACTACTGTTTAAACAATTTTTAACATTTTTTCTTGCTAAAGACTTTGTTAAAAACTTTGACTTTTCTTATAAAATATTGGTTAATTTCAGATCTTAGTGTCGTTAATTGACGTAACAGTGATTTTTTCAAAAAAGGGGCTATCTCAGACCCCAAGGGTAGTACGACCTAAAATTTTTGTTTAGAAGTTGTGTATTTTAACCAGCTTTCCGTATTTTTTACTGCCATTTAATTTGATCTAATTTCTACGAAATTATTGTAATTGTTTATAAGCTTAAAAACTGCTATTTATTAACAAATAATTTTGTGTACGTATGTTTAATTTTTTTTACTTTTTTTTTCATAGGCTGTTAGTATACATCTTGACGAAGGAAATGAGCTCCGGATTATTGAGATACATTCAGCTATATTAACTGGACCAGCCTCAGAAATCAGCTCGTTTTTCAAAAAAAATTATAAACAAATTCAATTTTGCGAAAACTAATAAACAGATCTAGACCATTTTTTGCACACCATTCAAACACCATAATGCCCTCACGTTTAGGTAAATTTAAACATATTCTAATAAACAATAAAATTGTTATTAACAATATTAAAAAACAATGATTTTGTCGTCTGTTTTGCAATAACTTTTTTGTTTATTAACCGATTTTCATTTAGCGTATCTCATTCGATGTATCTTTTTATTCTATAAAAGTTACCTGTGAACGTCAAATCTCTAAATAAACAAGTTTTTAAGTTATGAGCACAAAACTAAGTTTGACGTTTTGATTGTTTATTTAAAAATTTTTCCACTAAAAAATTGATGAATCCCAAGATGGTAGTCATTTTGTAATATATCATACTACACATTTCAACTGTCAAACCTCGTCTTTTCAATTATGTCGAAAAACGGCTTATTTTTTACTAACTTGATTGGTCTAAAAGAGCAAATTTTAATATTGTTTCTGCTATAGGCCATTCCATGAATATACGACTGTTTTGTATTATCGCAACAACGAATATTTTAGTGTGGAACATAAGAAGTAGAAAAGTAAATGGGTAATTATGCCAATCAAAACAATGTAATTTGCAATTTACTTTCGTTCTTCATATTTTTCACAGTAAAATATTCGTTACAGAGATAATCCAAAACAGTCGGATATTCGTGGAATAGGGTATTATACTGGATGTAAGTATAGTTTGGGCAGTTTATCGGAGAACAAGCTATTTTTTGGGAAAAGTTATTTACCAGCAATTTTATTGCTGGAATCGAATCTTATGATTGTATATTAATAATATAGGTATGCAAAGTCCGCAGATAGTATGCTACTTTTTTTATAAACAAAATGGCGCCCGAAAATAGTGTTTCTTTAAATTTATAAATTTGTCAGGACCGATATAAAGCTGTAAGATTTGCTCGCTATTAGGGCTGGACTCCTTTTCCATTCTTATAAATAAATTAATCTATTATAACAAAACAAAAGCAACTTTGACATTTAATATTACGTTAGTTAGATGGCTCTACTCGAGTTACTTGTGGACAAAAAAAGAATGAAGAAAATTGCTCCAAGGGAAGCCGAGAAAATACATTTTTTCAAATATGATTTTTGATTGGAATTTGATTATGATTATTTTAAAGATATGAAAATAAACTGGTGTGAAGAAAGAGGATAAAAATAAAAAGGTGATGGTTCTAAAATTATGATCCTATTGTTTATATCTTTGCGTAAATGCCGGTCAACTTTAGCCGGTTGTATCTCAGGAACCACTCATCACAACTAAACGTTTTTCTTTTAGAAGAAGCGTCCTGCCGCTTTTTTTCCAGTATCGTTTTCGTGATTTAATTTAATTTAATATTTCCCGAGATATTCTATTTGTTTATAAGCCATAAAATTGTCTATAATTTTAAAATATTCCTGAGGCCGCTTTAAAAGTCTAATTTCAATTCGGTAAAGTACATTAGATAGGTACAGTCTCTTGTTATACAAAAATCATAGTTATTCTTATGTATCATATTTGTTGTAGTTAAAATAGCGACCGTAATTTTTTATTTAGCAATTCAATTGTTGCTAAACTGTTCATTAAATTTCCATCGGCTTTTGGAATTTTAATCTATTTAAAAAGAGCTTTTACCCTGCCAAGCTATTTAATTATTGATAAACAATTAATTATCTAAAATTTTAGTTGAAAATTAAAGATTTTGTTGGAAAAACCCGCATTTGCTGGGAAAATTTTTCGTGGAAGTAAATCGGGAAAAACACGACTCTATGCAAAATTTAAGTATGGTGAATTTTTATTTGGGTGTTTATGGTGTAAAGTTAAAATCTTTGGAGTTATAGAGCAAAAATTAAAAAAAAACACAATATTCGGGCGCCATTTTGTTTATAAATAAAGTAGAACAGTATCTACGGACTTTGCATACCTATATTATTAATATATACAATCATAAGATTCGATTCTAGCAATAAAATTGTTGGTAAATAACTTTTCCTTGTATTTTGCTAATTAGCCCAGAGTAGTAGTACTAAACCTTGTTTTGATTAGTAGAGTTAGCGGCCGAGTAATCTGGGCAAAGACTAACTGTCCCTGCAGTACTACCAATGCGAACCAAATCGGTCGAGTAAATTACTACTAGACTATAGCAGAGTAGAGTACGTAGAGTTAAACGGCTATTCTAGCAAGTACAGTATAATAAAATCATAATAAAGATGCATTAGAAATAAACAAACCAAGACACGTTGAATGTTACAGGAGCACTCCCAAATCATGATTTGAAATTTATGTATTGTAAATGCCAAATCATGATTTATAAAGTTTATAATATTGTAAATCATGATTTGGGCATTTAACCTGTCTTGGTTGTTTATTTGTAGTGCATCTTGATTGTGATTTTAGTATAGTTTGGCTAAAAATCATGCTAGTGTAGTCGACTGCTAACTCTACTAATTAAAACAAGGTTTTTTTAATGGCATGGACTTTATGTCATTCAGCCAGTCACAACATGAGTATTAGTGTCATGTGTAGTGTGTATGTTGAGGAAGTGTCTTGTTACTTTGCAAAGTCGACGTCATTGTCTTTGTAAAGAAACGCTAATTGTATCCGAACGTCTGCGGTCCCTCCGGTGAGTACCGATCACACAAGGACAGAAACTATCTTCATCCACTAAAACAAGGTTTATCAATATATTTATTAGCGCTTATAAAATGTTGGTAATATATTGGCAATAAAAAATACGAACCGCTAGTATTATGAACTGACATTAGCAACATTTTTATCATATTTCTTTGAAATAAAATTTAAAAAGTTATCCACATTTTAAACCGCAGGAATTTAAAGAATTAGGCCATACAAATTTTAAACGCAGCTTTCAATATGCCATAGATATACTGCTCTTTTGGCAAGTACGGTAATCTACTTCAAATAGTGTTCAGCTTGAAAGGGAAAATGACGTAGAAAGCGGGTGTTATATTGGTCTTGATGCTTATTTAGTAGACGAATACAGGCGACTTAGGAGCGAGATTAAACAAAACACAGTGGATTAAAACTGATTTATATGCGCAAACTGAAGCATAGCACAGAGGCGGTCCTTTTGGTGTTCTAAGCAAATAACTTTTATATACATAGAAAATTAGGACATGTAAATAACTGACTATAGTCCAGGAGTTTTATTTATGTATCACATAATATGTATAAAACTTTCTAAAACATTAAACTGTTGGCTGTTACTTGGTAAACCTTTATAATCCAGAGAAATAAAGTTTTTGTCGGGACACTTGAGCAGCCAGGTTGCAAATGGATTTTTTGGGTTCTATATACCTAAATTAATATAAATACAAAAATGCCCGTCACAGTTCGGACGAGAAACTTAGTTATTAACAAATAAGTGTCAAAAATGGCAGTTTTTTCGTTTAAATCGCTACACGTAAAAATATGGTAATTAAATATCTTATTTATAATATTCACCTTTTTGTAAATGAGCCAAGGTTTAAAATGGCACTTTTTGAATTTTGGTCCGATCCTTTTTTGTTTCGGAAAGTGCAAAATAAAACTAAAATTTCAAAAGTAAAAAATGTGCTGCAACTTTTGCGACAATGGCCCTAAGACTTTCATATTGCACAGAAAGTTGAGTCAAACATTCCATATAATGCACAAAAATTTTTAAGGCGATTTGTCAATTAGTTTAAATTTTATTCAATTTGATTATCGCAAAGAGCTTTTTTCGCAATGTTATTGTTCAGAAAATAATAATTATATAGCAATTATGTGGAAACCACATGCAGAATAATAGTTATATGATTAAAGTATTGAAAAAAATCATTTATGAGTCGTTTTTATCACTCCAAAAAAAGTTTAGTAAAATAGAGTCATTTTTGGCTTCTAAACAATTTGAATAACTTTGTTAATATTGACTATAGAGTAAATCTACATTAGGTTTTCAAAAGCTGGTATTTTTATACGAATTTTCAAAAAAAAAACTTTTTCCCTAGCTTAATTAGGTTCAAAGTTAGCCACTTTTATTATTTAATTCGCAGTTACTTCTATATACATCAAATTCTCCTGTAACATCGTTAGTTACCATACTACTCCGAAACGGCTTGGCCGATTCTTATAAAATTTTACACGTTTATACTGTAGGACGTTAAATATGTTTTAATCTATTTTCTATACCCATAATTTATAAGGGGATTGCATTTTTTTACATTTTTTTACATTTTGCTTACATTTTTTTTGTTTTTTTGGACAAAATTATCTACCTTAATTTTACATGATGTAGAATTAATAAATACATACAACCCTTAATTTTCACTCTTCTATCACCAACCCATATTTGTTAATAGCCATCTATATATTTACATCTATAAAATTCTCTTGTCACAGTGTTAGTTTCCACACTCCTCCGAGACCGCTTGACCGATTTTTATGAAATTATATATGTATATTCGGTAGATCTTAGAATCAGTCGTAATCTATTTTTCATATCCCTGAGTGATAAGGGGAGTTCCCCCTAACATTTTGTAATGTTAGGTGGGGTTGTGTGTACATAACGTACTCTATGAGACTACGAGTACATACAAATTAAAAATATTATGATTAAAATCCATCAACAAGTTCCAGCGATATTAATCGCAGCATATGTTTGCAGAATCAGTTTCAATTTTTGAGTGCACGTATTTTAGTATTTCCCCTCCACCGACCACGAATTAATTCCGTTCAGACGCCATTTTTAAAGCTTTATTAACCACTCTGTTGATGTTTAAAGTTTACTCAAACTTTCACACATAACCTATATATCTTCAACTTCAAAATGGCTCTAGTAAGGTTGCTTAATTGTTATAAACAAAGTAACTTTGTCCGTAATTAACCTAGCCGAAAAGTTTTTCTTTGAAAATTCGTATAAAAATACCAGTTTTTCAAATTCCATTGTAGTTTTAGCCTACAGTCAATATTAATAAAGTTATTCAAATTGTTTTTAAGCCAAAAATTACTCATTTTTAGTAAAATATTTTCTGAGTGATAAAAATGACTTCTTAATTATTTTTTTAAATGCGTTCATAATATGACTATTCTTATTTTATGTTGTTTTCACAGAATTGCTGTATCATTATAATTTTCTGAACAATAACATTGCGAAAAAAAAGCTCTTTGGGAAAAACAAATTGAATAAAGTTTAAACTAATTGACGCATCCTCTTAAAATTTTTTGTCCATTGTATGGACTATTAGTCTCAACTTTTCGTGCAATTTAAAAGTCCTAAATTCATTTTTGCAAAAGTTAGAGCAAATTTTTTATTTTCGAAATTTTAGTTTTATTTTGCAATATGCGAGCAACAAATAATCGGACCAAAATTCAAAAACCGCTATTTCAAACATTGGCTCATCTGCTAAAAGAAAATTATTATATACCTATAAGACATTTAATTACCCTATTTTTACCTGTAGTGATTTAAACAAAAAAACTCTAATTTTTCACCCTTATTTTTTAATAACTAAATTTCTCGTCCAAACTGTGACGGGCATTTTTGTATTTATAATTTATTAGGTATATAGTGCCCAAAAAACTCATTTGAAACCTGGCTGCTCAATAGGGTGCATCGAAAAAGGCGAAAAAAAATTTTTTTTGCGATGGAAAAGTAATACCTGACAAAAGTTGCCCAATCAACTGTTAAGTATTTTGGTAAAATTTTTTCGAAATTGGAAAATATCTTCTGCCCCCAAGACAATTAAAAATTTTGAAAAAATGTTAACAGACGAAAAAAAATTTTATTTCGAAACGAAAATGTAATAGCTCACAAAAGTTGCCTAGCACACTATTTAGTATTTTAGTAAAATTGCGTCGAAATAAAAAAATATTTTCTGCCCCCCACGGTAACTAAAAATTAGAAAAAATACATTAATATGCGAATTTTTTTTTTGTAAGGGAAATGTAATACCTTTATAGAAGTGGAATAAATAAATTCGGTTTAAATTGGAAAATATTTTCTGGTTTCACAAGGCAATTAAAAATTTTACTTAAGAAAAGTATACTAAAACAGTATTTTTATAACAAAATAGCCTAACTTATCTGTCTCCCTGACGTCACCCAAGTTTTTTAATACTAAAATAAATATAAATCAAAGTGCAAAATTACGTATTATTACAAAAAAATATGGTTAAAACATTCTATTCGAAGATGTCTTCCGATTTAGCATTAAAGTGAGGCATAGTTTTTCTGAACTCAATTCGAGTTTCATAAATCCATCCCTCGAATACGCTCCACAAACTGCTAGGGAAGCTTATGTCACAAGCTTGACACATCGTTGTACACATTGTTTGTGACAGTGATATTTCTCAATCTCAATGTTAAAAGGGTCTAAGTTAGGATTCTTTATAAAATCTCGCAGATTGTCACTCGAAAATCTAGAGAATATAGGTGGTTCCGTAAGGTGATATTCTTGTTAGTTAATTAATTCAAAGTAGTCGCTTGAATCAAAATTTTTATAGGAGAAACACTGGCAAACTTCTTTTGATGTCCAAGGGGTAGATCATTTGAATGTCGCAGACATACAAACCACTGAAGCGGTTTTTAAAAATGTTCTTCCAACAGCCGTATTACATCACCCTTAACGCCAGTATTTACGACTGATTGGTCACATGTAATAGCTGTATTTGATACTTTCTGATATACCAGGCAGTGGATACCTATATCCGAAATATTTGCACCCTGGCTCATGCACAAGTGTTATGTGTTCTTCCACGATCGATTAATCATAAAACTTGGTACTGCTTTTTACTTGAGCTAAAGATTTATCTTTGCGTCGGTAACTTTCTTCTTTTACCGTTGTTCTCTCTGATTATATTTGTTTTTGTTTTCCCTATCAATCGAGCTTATCACCATTTTTCTTGGACCTCTTTGATTTAAAAGAAATTCGCGCTCATCCAGAGGCACTTTTTGAGATTTGCTACAAAGACAATTAATCAGAGTGTTAGATTTGCATGCTGCGAGATCGAAACGTGTAGTTTTACTTTTGTTCTTAAAGCATTGAATTTTATTTTTGTAAAATTCACTGTTTTGCCTGTTCTTAAATGGTTTCATAAGTTTCATAAATTTGTCATGATAGGCTTTTAAAAGCTGGATAATTCTTGTATGTTAAATTATTGAAATTGAAGCCTTTCCGTATATACTCCAATTTAATTGCAATCTGTTCGGCAATACCGGAAAATTCTGGCTCTTTCTTGCTGAGCTTTTTATGCTCTTGCAACCACAAAACTTCAGCGCTTGTTTGTATTTCGGTAAAACATTTGCAGGTATATTGGTAATTGCCCAAAAATGGGGCGGTCCACAGCACATCTTGATTTTATTCCCCATGGTCCTGGTTTATCTATTTTAAAAATCTTTATTTTACAAACAACAATAATAACAAAGTAAGGCATCGCACCAAACATAAGTGAAAATTACACGCACAGACTCAAAAGCGGGACATTTCAAAGGGGTTGGGGAGACTGAAAAAACAAATTAAACTTTAAATATCCTTTTGAATTTGTAATTGACAACATATTAAGTTTTCTTTAATTGATCTTGGATCTAGTTAGCACATATTTTATTTCAACTAATATAAATTGAAATTTCCATAAAAATCAGATATTCAATAAAATTCAAGGTCGTTGGGAGGGGGGCAGAAAATTCGCTTAGAAAAAAAAATTAAAAATACTAATATGCTGAAAAATAACACTGGCAACTTTTTCACACTATTAGGTATAACATTTCCAACTTTCATGTTTGAAGTTATACTTCTTTACGCGCGATATGAGGGTGAATTTATATGTTAAAACGTACGATCCGGGAGCATTCGCATTATAACTTTGTTCTGATTGGATGTTCAAATGACATGTCAAAAATTATCCAATATGGCAGCTGTAGCACAGCTGTGGTGTGGACGGTTGCCGATTTGGTTATGTATGGTTGTTGCGTTTTAAAATTTGTGGGAAGACAAACAAAAACAAAGGTTAGTTAATAGTTATACTGCCTTTTTGAAGTTATACTTCTTTAGGCGCGATTTCATTGAGGGTGAAATTTTAGTAATCTGCGCACACAGGCAGTATGGAGTTCGTTACTAAATGTTTTAATTTATGTATTTATCAGTACAGAAAAGGTGTGGAAAGAATATATTAGTGTTTTTAAATATGTTTTTCTACAAACGTGTTAAAAATGCAATTTATAGCACTCCATAGGAGCGTTAAAAATGCTAGTTTAAAGCACCGGTGCTTTAAAATTTTTAAGGCACTGCAGTTAAAAGTGAATTGTCAAATTGTGAAACGTCAAAATATTTATATTTCATTTAGTAACATTAATAGATATTAATAATACCTATTTACGAATGTTTCTTCTAAAATTTAGGAATATATAAATTGTATTATACATTTAAGTATGTAGTGATTTTCTTTACAATTTTTACTTACCAATTTCTTTTGTTTATAGCTAATATCGCCGTTGTCTAGCAAGTGTCTGCGTAGATTAGCGGTATGTGTATTTAGCTACGGACGTGTTAGTACTTGGTTCGATTTCCACATAAGGAAAATTTTTTTGTTTATTATTAATGGTTATTGACATCTTAGACTATTATTATATGGACTTATAAATTATTAAAAATAATTAAAAATAATTAAAATAATTAATCGGGATGTTGCCCAACTATTTACCGGGTTGCAAATTTATAATAATTGCCTATTTCAAAATGCACTTTTGAAATGAATTTTTCTTATGCACAAATGCAATTTCAGATTTCTTATTCATTACAATAGTTCACAAAATTTCCTGACATTCTCACGAATCCAACGCACCAAACTGCATTAAAATCCGTCTTACTGCGCCAAAAATCGAGAGTAAGGCCTTTTTTGTGCTTCAATGCTTCGACTAATTCGGCCAGAGATAGAGAAATCGTGAGTTCGAATACAGTGCAATCCTATACTTTTTTTTATTTTTTTGAAAGCGGTAAGCACAAAATTAGTTTGGTGTTTAAAAAAAATTAAAACAAACTGTTTAAAGTATATTTATTTTTAAGAAATCATCTAATAGAAGTATAACTTCTTACGTGCGTACAAAGTACACACACATTCTTTTTTTTATGCACCCTACTGCTCAAGTATCCCGAACATGGTATATTTTTGCCTTATTTCTTTGGTGTATTATGTTAAATAACTAAAGAGGCATGAAACGAACATTTTTCTATTGTTTACTGAATTGTTTTACACAGATGCGTATATTTTACTCGATACTCGATACGAGAGGTGAGTTCGAACTGAAATATTTTGTAACATTATAGTGTTTTTGGAATAAATCCATTTTTTTCTTCAATTTGGCGATGAATTAGTCCAAATAGAAAAAACTTTAAGAGAGAACGTTGTTTGGTATGTAGTTGATTGTTAACAAAGCTTTATTTGTTAAAGACATATTCGCCAATCTAAAAGGGTGGCCTAATAAAGGCCAAAAGTCCAATAGTTTCCTATTTGGTAGTTAAAGGATTTCTTGTTTTTAAGTCTCCGGTGACTAGTGAATTCTTTCCTCATGTCACCAGGCACGTTAAAATTGCCTAGAATGTATATGGAAATCTTTTCTTTCATATCGGCTTTTCCCTACTCCATGGTTCATTCTTCTTGTCTATTTTGTACAGATGCTTCTAGACGACAATGTCCAGTCACTATTTCGATGACCGTTTTCTTCTCTCGTTTATTAGGTTCATCAAATTGCTTTTTATGTACGTTTTTGATGATTTTCTTGTCTGTATTTTCGTAGACTGAGCTTACAAAGGATTTTCTCGGGCGCTGTGTTTTCCCAAAAAATCTGCCCGTTCTTTCCCGTGCACTCCTTCATGAAACCACACTCGTCATAAAGACACGTTATTTATTGTCTTTTCCAAGGTTGTTGACCTTTACACACCAGTTTTAATTTGGTGAATGGGTTCTTTCGGCCAAAATAATAACTTGACTATCGGTATAAATGTTGATGTTCTTAGCTTTGGAGTCTCCATTCAGGTTACAACGATGTCACAACGGTGACGTTTATTCTATAGACTTTTCTATCGTTTCAATATTTGCGTTTCGTAAAATAGTATACCAGATATTTTATCTTTATACTATTGTTGCTTATTGTTGGTTTTTTAATTGCTGCTTCTTTAAATTTATTTTTTTGTTATTTATCTTGTTCCACATTGCACTGTATTTTACGGGCATGAATTCGCCAGCCCAACAAATTAATTTCTATTCGTCACTCTCATGCATAAATTTTCGTTGTTTTTTAAGCCGATAATATAAGTTTTTTGTCTGTTACACTTATTACACTCATATTTATCCCTCATAACTCACGTCCCTTTCAGTACTCCATTTTTTACCGTTGAACCGCAATGCAGGTATTCATTACCTTTTTTGTTACAATGTGCAAATCATTAGGTTTCGTAAAAATTTACAGTCCTCTTTAGACAATGTTATGAGGAGCAACTGAGCAAAAAGCAATAAATCCAGTTTTGGACATATTTTAAGTAAATAGTACAAAGTAGTTGGTTTAGTTCAATCAACATTGTGAAATATTAATTTCAAGCAATTTGCTTTAAATTCAATATAGGTATATTGCACTATGAATTATGCAAAACTAAACAAAAATGCATTAAATACCATTTTGAGACCAAGCAAACTGACGTAAATAAATCACGTTTAACCAATCTGAAATAAATCATTGAAAAAATATTTATTGGGAAGAAGAAGAAGACCTTAAATGGTATGACATTCTAGAAAGTCGAGAAGATGATATTGATAATGAAGGGGATGAAATTGAAAAGGAATGAGATTGTCTAGAAAATGATGTAGGTCTATGTACATATTTGAGATGCTTTGTTTTAAAAATTAATAATGTTTTCGTAAACTGGTGTTTTATTTTCGAAATTTAGGTATGTATTTACTTAGTTACAAAAAAAAAAACATAAATCCAACCAACAGTTCAGAAAAACGAAATAAATCCATTCATGCGGAGAAAAATGCTATAAATCTACACAGTGTTTAAGCAAACTGAGATAAATCCAACAAAATGAAAGCTATAAAAATTGAAAACTCCGAAATTAAACACAAAACTCCAACTTACTATCAAAAATAATCTTATTAATACATTTATATAGTCAATAAAATATTTACTTTTAGCTAAATTGAATTGAATTAATTTTTTGTCGATAACCAAAAATCATATATTTTGGATTTAATACGTTTTGCTCATTTGCTCCTCGTTCAAGAAACGTTTCTTTTGAGAGTTACTTTTTTAGATGATGGCCAACCCGAACGTTAAATTTTGATTCATCTCTAAAAACTCTGGGCCAATATTGTATTAACAAAACGTTTTTCTGTTAACAACGGTATAAAAAAACAAAATTTGTAGTATTATCTACCCATATTTTTAAAACTCGACATTCAATTCAACCTTATAAAAAGTTTACATTTAATTCATTTTCTAGAGAACTCTTCTAACAAATTTCGCCCATTTTTTTTATTTCAATCGGTCGTAGAACTACCAGTAACTGCTATACGTAATGAAGACTTGGACGAATTCTTTAAACACGCGAGCCAAGCTTATCCTCCAGTTGGTCAATCTAAGAACTGGAACAAAATCTGAGTTCTTGGCTTGTTTTGAAAAAATGGCCTACCAAAGATAGCAAACCAGCTGTTGAATTAACAATTATTGACGGAGCTACAATGTCAAAATTCTGAGACCAGGGTTAATAGTATGGTATAGTTAGACCCAAACCCAGACATCCAAAGTGAAAGTTATCCTCCAACACCAAATTGTTCTATATGGTCCACATAATGTTCAGAAAAAAGTCACACCATTTTGAGCGTCGGGTTTGGAGGGGAGAGGGGGGAGAAATCTGCAAATTCGTAGTTTTTTAGGTTTTTCGTCAATATTTCTAAAACTAAGCGGTTTAGCATGAACAACCTTCTGCACAAAATTTTTCTACATTAAATTTGAAATAAAAAAGGCCCTATGCATAACCCTTCTAAAATGAACGGTTCCAAAGTTACGGAGGTATTATATTATAATTGGTCCAAAAAATGGCCTAACGCAGACATTCAAAGTAAAAGTTTTCCTTCAACACCAAATTATTCTATATGGTCTACATATTGCTCAGTAAAAAGTCGGTAAATTAGTAGTTTTTTTTAAATTTTTCGTCAATATTTCTAAAACTATGCTTTAGCAGAAGGAATATTCTATAGAAAAATGTTCTACATAAAATTCAAAACAAAAAAGGTTCCATACATAATTCTTATAAAATCAACGGTTCCAGAGTTACGGAGGGTGAAAGTGGAGGTTTTCGATACTCTTTATATTTACCGATTTCTCCCCCCTCTCCCCTACAAACCCGACGCACAAAATGGTGTGACTTTTGTTTGAACATTATGTGGACCATATAGAACAATTTGGTGTTGGAGGATAACTTTCACTTTGGATGTCTGGGTTTTTGGTATAGTTATATCATAAATGTTGCCCAAACAATATAAAAAGTATCGAAAACCTCGAATTTTCACCCTCCGTAACTCTGGAACCGTTGATTTTGTGACAATTATGTATAGAACATTTTTGGTTTTAAATTTCATGTAGAACATTTTTGTATATAACATTGTTTACGCTAAAGCATTGTTTTAAAAATATTGACGAAAAACGTAAAAATACTACTAATTTACCGGCTTCTCTCCCATCTCCCTCCCAAACCAGACGCTCAAAATGGTGTAACTTTTACTGAACAATATGTGGTCCATACAGAACATTTTGGTGTTGGAGGAAAACTTTTACTTTGGATGTTTCGGTTAGGCCTTTTTTGGATCAGTTATACTATACTACCTCCGTAACTTTGGAACCATTCATTTTAGAAAGATTATGCATAGGGCCTTTTTTATTTCAAATTTAATGTAGAACAATTTTGTATAAAGGGTTGTTCATGCTAAACCGCATAGTTTTAGAAATATTGGCGAAAATCAAAAAAAACTACGAATTTACCGATTTCTCCCCCCCCCTATCCCCCCCCCAAACCCGACGCTCAAATTGGTGTGACTTTTTTCTGGAAATTGTGTGGACCATATAGAACAATTTGGTGTTGAAGGATAACTTTCACTTTGGATGTCTGGGTTATGCCATCTTTTGGATCAACTATACTATACTATAACAAAAACTTTTGACGATTATGCTAACATGTAGTGCATTTGTATTGATTCATATTTTTCGTATTTATTCAAATCTCCGTTTCCAAATGTAAAGAAACAGGTGTCGCATGATATGTATATTTGCCTGACAGCTTGAAGAGGGAAACACGAAGCAAACGAGGAAAAGGTATTCGGAAGCACGTTGAACGTAAAAGTGAACTTCCCAAAAACTGGGAGGAGTTTCTCAGATTGGGCGACAATGAAACTGCATTGTTAACATTTTTGGTTTAATTCGTAGCAGATATTTACAGACAAACAGGTAATTACTACAATCGGTAGTGACATTCTAACCATAAATTGTCAAGATATCTTGAGATGAACATATACATATATACAATAACAAACATGGAATTCTAAATACTCCATAGAATTGCACTTGGTAAACTTCTTGTGTCAAATTAAGGAGTTGTAGATCTTGAAAGAAAAGGGTGTTGACAAAGAGCAAATATCTATATCGATATTGAATAAATATGTCGCCTTGGAAATAAAACTCTGCCAAGGTGCCGCTATGTCTAACTATCAAATATGTTTAACCAAACGATCTCTTAACCGATTGAAAGCTTGAACCTTTTCTCATAGGAGGGGAGCGAAGTATGCTAAATGTGCAGTCACTCGAGCACTTTGGGGACCTATTTGGTTGTGAAGAGTAGGTCCTAAAACCAAAACAATTTTAAAAAAAAGTTTTTCATTTTAGTGGGGACTTTCCATTTTTAATTTAATTTTCCATTTCCAACAATCGTTTTTTCCGATTATAGCGCCATCTATACATAATTTGAAAAATTGTTTCGAATCAAAATGGCTTATTTTTACGTAAAGAATCCAAATCTGGAATAAAAATTTGGGGCTCCTATTTAAGATTTTAAAGTAACCCCCACCCCACCTCCGTGGGGGGTCGTGGTTGATACCATTCGATAGATTTTTCAAAAATATTGTTTACGTTTATTTTGCAGTTTTTCGATCTAATATTTATTTTGCGAAATATAGCGGGATTTGTATTTAAAATTTTAAATTTACTCCCCACCCCTCTCCATGGGGGTCATGGTTGGTATCATTCGATATATTTTTGAAAAATATTGAACAAGTATTTTTTAGTATTTCGATCTAACTTCAATTTCGCGAATTATTCGCTTTTTTTGAAACTTTTTAACTCGCCCATTTCCTTACGCCCCACTCAAATCGTTAGATTTTTTAAATATACACTGTTTTGCACTTGCTTAACCTTTAACTACACGCGCTGGCGTATTTTGTAAGCCAGATATAAGAATTCTACTGCAAATATATTTAAAAATTTAATTTTTGACCTGGTTTATCTCTCTAATGGTTTATCACTGGAATGTGCTTTACAATTTGGTTTTAGTTTCGTTATAATCGGCGTTCTGGGAAGATAGCAATTTTTACAGTTTATTATTTGTTGTTTCCGGTGGGGGACAATATACGCCACGATTATATTAATATAAGTAGTAATATAAGTACATATTTCAATTGTTTTTTGGTCATCATTGCACAAAATATATTTTTCTTTATAAACAATACTTTTTCTCCTGTAAAAAATCACATTTAAAAAAAAATTTTATTAGTAATTTTATTTATCACGGAATCCACTTACTCCATGATTCCAGTTATAAATCCCAATTGGCTTACTGAGAAGGAACTCCAAGTATTCAGTGATGCCGAATAAGGTTTATAACAAACAACTAAGTGAATTTTTTCAAAAAAGATAAACAAATCCGCTGTTTTTAAGTGTATTTTCTTGTGGCGTATAAAGTACGCCACGCGTGTAGTTATGTTATAACTTGATGCGCGGGTAGTTAAAGGTTAACTTACCTTATCTTAATCTGACAATTTCGAGTATTTTTAAGGATAGATTTTTTTTCGGGCCCCCCTTAACGAACTCCCTTGTGTTAAGTGCCAATATATGGTAGAGGTACATCTGCAGTGCACCAGGTTTCTCCCCATATGATAATCTGACGCGCTCGAGTAACTGCAAAAATCCCCGCTTGGGCTCCTCTACCATCATAATCGTATCTTAATATTTTAAAACTTTAAACCTTTATTACGAAGTTGGCATTTTTAAATAATTACTTGCATTTCCTTTTTTTGCAGACCAGGGCTTATTTAATTACCTGAACGTCAACTTTGATAAAAAAAGCCTTCATCAGACCAGTAACGGCAGCATGTAATTGATATTATTACCCCAGACTCTGTCATATCCAATAACGAAACACAAATTTTTCGAAATAATAATAGTTCAAGTGGAAATAATTCAAAAAATCAGGATAAAACTCGCTAGGCAATCACAACATTATAAATATTTGGTTTAGATAATAATTATTATTTCAATTTGGGAATGGGATGGAAACATCAACTTTAAAATTCACTCTATTCTTTAGAGGTTGTTTATTCAAAAAAAATTTCATTATATAAATGTAAAAATATGATATATTTTTATTTATCTTCAGGAACCTTTAACAGTTGTTTTTTTTGTCAACTTCTTTTAGTCTATATACATAACCAAATCCTATTACATAATATTATTAGAGAAGAACTATGTAGTTTATTGTTTAGCAAAATGGTTGTTCTAAATCTTTTATCAGAAAGTTTCATTTATTTTGTTTTTTATTCCACGGATTCTTATCTTCTTCATGAATTGTTATATCTGTTTCGGATGTTAAACCATGTTCTAAGATTTTTTAGCCTGGAAATCATTTACCTTCCTGGTCCACGTTTTTCGTCTACTGTTTTCTGTAAAATTAATTTCAGTAATCCATATCGTTGGCTGTTCCTCACGTTACGGATGTTACCGAGGCATTCGGTTTTGGCTGTTTCATTGTGGCTAACAGCTATTTTTCTATTTTTTTTTTATTCTTCTATCTATCTATAAGCGAGGTTCCCTGTCCATCCATTCGTCTTCTTTGATGGCTCTATCTTTCATGATGTGCCGTACATTCTCTTCCCAGGCAACTGAAGGTCTTCCCCTTCTTCTTCTTTGGTGTGGTATGTAATTTAAAGCTTTCTTTGGCAATATATCTTCATTCATTCGTTTCACGTGACCATACCACACTAGTTGTCTAGTTTCAATTCTATCTACACTGGAATATACAGTATGTGTATATTATAGCTTCAACAGCTTCTAATATCTTCATTCCTGATGGGATAATTTTTAGATATACCACACGCTCTCTCCTATTTATTTTTAATAAGTTAAATCCACATTTCGAGAGCCTCAACTTTCTTGCAGGTAGCGTCTGTGAGAGTGTACCTACGACTCAGCTTTATTCAGTATATACTCGGACTTGGTATAGGAAAGATATAAATATTACATCGTAGTAATTAGATTGTTATGGGGATTGCTTCGCCATGAGCTTAGACATTTTTTAGAACACAGATCTTGCTTTCTCTATCCTATATTTTTTTATTTCTAGAGTTTATGTAGTATCCTTAACGCTTCATTTATAGAACTTTTACCTGTTCATTTACAGAACTTTGATATTAAGAGCATACAGTAGCGATCAACAGGTAGCAACAAACGGGGTCCAAGACTGCGGCTGTAATTTTGAATATTTTGTCGAGATATTTGGCACACATATTCGTAATATAATAAAGAATGGCGGTACAGAGCCCATTTTGTGAAATATGTTAGTATGTGGAAATTACTCTATAGCTAAATAAAATATTGCAAAACGGAGCCTCTACCGCCATTAACAAAAACAAAAAATACACTTTCTTCAAATAAACTTTTTTATCCCGGGCCTAGATTTTGTGTCACATTGGATCTACTAAAAATCGATTTTCTATAACAAGAAATTAAACGTGACTGACTCGGCAACATTTCGCGCCTATTAATAGAAAAATTATTTTATCTACTCTATGGGCCGGTTGTTCGAAAGCTAATCAACAATGATCAATATCAAATATTTAATTACTGTCACCAACTGTCAATGTCAACTTTGTTTGGGTTCCTGAAAACATAATATGAAGTTACTTAATCAATTATGTTAATATTTGTTATGTTAATTGATTAACCAATCTCATAATTTTAGTCAATTATGTTTTCAGCAACCCAATAAAAGTTGACATTGACAGTTTTGGTGACAGTAATAAAATATTTGATAGTGATCATTGTTGATTAGCGTTCGAACAACCGGCCCTTAGTCGTATTATGTATAAGTTTTTAGTTTGTGAAAACTGCCATTATAGATAGCAGTGCGTGAAGGATTTAAAGTGTGCGTGAAGTAACAATGTATTTTAAATGGGATTTATAGAGGTACAGGGCGCATCTGTAAAAATATTAGTACATTTGGACGTTGAGAGGTGACTCAAATTTTTTTGCAGAAATTGCTTGAAAATAAATCAAATAATAATATTTGAGTTATCCTCCCTCTCAAAAAGGTCCGGAACATTGTTTAAATAATCAAAATGTCAAAAATTAAGGAAAAATTCGATTTTTTTCTTGGTTTTTTGATTATAACTTTAAAAGTATTCATTTCCGAGAAAAGTTGTACTGACATAAAAGGTGCGTAATTAAATTTTCTACAATATAGAATTAGTTAAAAATTTAAGAAATAGTCACCCTTGTTGCAAAATAGCAATAATTGTGAAAAAAACATACAAAAACAAGTATTCGCATTTTACGTTTTTCAGCCATTTATGCTACACTTAGGACCTTTATATTTCATCCTGAAAATTTTTATGATACAGTAAAACAATACTGTAAATTTCATTAAGATCGGTTCAATAGATTTTGCAAAATAAAGTTTGCAATCCAGCTTTCGTAAAAAAATGCATTTTTTCAAAATGTTACAGGACTGAAAATAAAGCAGATAGCAAGTTGAAAATTTTTTTGCATATAGAAGTGCACTGTACCTTCCATTTGCAATTTTGCAAAATTAAAGTCGCTTAACACCACGGCGTCAGGTATTTTTTAAATAAACATTAATTATTGGTGCTACGCGCAGGACAGCGGATAGGTTGCTATGATTGGGCATTCCAATGACCTTTGATAATGATTGATACATTTTAATTTTTATGACATTTCGATATAAATAAATAAATTTGTTTATTGCAAAATAAAAACACATACTCTATCCTTTGAAATAACACTTTTATTAGCAAAAAATTTCTTTGTTCATATATTTTAACTTAAATAATAAAAGTTTATTATTTTTAAACATATGCAATTGTTTAAACAATATTTCACAAACAATAATAAAATTAGTTTGATTTTTGTGGAATTAAAAAATTAAAATGCAACAAAATATAGAGTAAGAAAATAATATATTAGATAAAGATTTAAAGAAATTTTGGTGGAAATCAACCTGTGTGAATCGAACACCGCTGTCCTGCGCGAAGCACCAAAAATTATTGTTTATTTAAAAAAAATTTTCTGACGTCGTGGTAATTAATCGATTTTAATTTTGAAAATTGCATATGAAAGGTACAGTACACTTCTATAAGCAAAAAAAAATTCAACTTGCTATCAGCTTTATTTTCAGTCCTGTAACATTTTGAAAAAATGAATTTTTTTTTGCGAAAGCTGTATTGCAAAATTTATTTTGCAAAATCTATTCAACCGATCTTAATGAAATTTACAGTATTACTTTACTGTATCATAAAGTTTTTCTGGGTGAAATATGAAGGTCCTAAGTGTAGCACAAATGGTTGAAAAATGTAAAATGCAAATACTTGTTTTTGTATGGTTTTTTCGCAATTATTGCTATTTTGCAACTAGGGTGACCATTTTTTAAAGTTTTATTCAATTCTATGTTGTAGTAAATTGAATTACGCAACTTTTATGTCAGTACAACTTTTCTCGAAAGTGAATACTTTTAAAGTTATAATCAAAAAACCAAGGAAAAAGTCGAGTTTTTCCTCCAATTCTTGATATTTTGATTATTTAAACAATGTTCCGGACCTTTTTGAGAGGGAGGATAACTCAAATATTATTATTTGATTTATTTTCAAGCAATTTCTGCAAAAAAATTTGAGTCACCTCTCAACGTCCATCTCAAAACAGATCCGCCCTGGACTATTACTTTTTCGCACTGTTTTTAACTTTTGCGTTGTCATGGTGACAATCCTTAACTTTCGCGTTGTCATGGTGAAGACAATATGAGCAATGAATTGCGACAAAAATTTTGACAGTTTTGTGGTTTGAAAGTAGTTAGAATTTTTAAATGTCAAAGTTCTAAAAATTGTAGAATAGAAATGAATTCCAGTGACGAAGAGTTACAGCTTTTTTATTTGTTTATCGTAACTTACGCGATTTATAGCACTCGCTCCGTTGTCCCTCGTGCTCTAAAAATCGCGTGCGTTCGGAAAAAGCATACTTCACGAACTCTTTCATAAATAACTATTTTGATAGTATAAGGGCCGGTTGTTCGAACGCTAATCAAAAATGATCATTATCAAATATGTAATTCCTGTCACAACTGTCAATGTCAACTTTGATTGGGTTGCTGAAAACATAATTATTGATTACAATTATGAAATTAGTTAATCAATTATGTTAATAATTGTAATGTTAATTGATTAACTAATCTCATAATTATAATCAATTATGTTTTTAGCAACCTAACCAAAGTTGACATTGTCAGTTGTGACAGTAATTAAATATTTGATAGTGATCATTGTTGATTAGCGTTCGAACAACCGGCCCTTAATGTCACTGTCAGTGTGTAATTACCGACGCAGTGTTGCCTCACTGTTGAAAGTTCGCAGAACTTTCGAAAAAAAAAAATGTTGATGACGCGCTACTGTTTACTCTTAAATATTGTTTTTACGCCCTTGTAGTTTCAGGTTGGCAATATCTATGGAAAATTTTTTTGATATTTTGCCGTTTTTAATAATACCATTTTGTTAATATTTTTAATCAATGATATCTAACATTTTTAGAGTTCACATTTTTACTTTTTATTTTGTATTTTGTAACCAGTCATATAAGTAAAATTTTATTTATAACATTTGGTACAGAACGGAGACGAGATATTTTAGTAAAAAACTCTTGCCAGACTTTACTCATACTTCAGTCGTTAGGATAAAGGTGACCAAACATTTACTCAATGCGCACACCTATAATACCGGGTGTCCACTTATATTTTCCCCAATTTAACTGCCTATAACTTCTAATTGGCTCAAGATATAAATATGCGGTTTTCGCTGAAATGCTTTATTTTAATAAAAGTTTTGTCTGAATTGATTAAATTTTTTATATCTTTTCAAATACGAAAAAAAAATGGCGGATTTAAAAAAAAAATATTGTTGTTTTTTTTTAATGAAACACTCAGTATATTTTTTTGCAAATTGAAATAAAGGGCATTTACCTATCCAACAATATAAAGTTTTTTAAAATCGGTTGTCAAATCACTGAGTAATTAATTTTTAAAATGAGAGGTGCAAGGTGGATATCACATACCTAAATATGTATAATAACATAACTAAGTAAATTGATATTATGTTATGTGATTTCCACATTAAATCTCTCATTTTAAAAATTAATTTCTCATTCATTTAACAACCAATTTTAAAAGAATTTTTATATCGCTTTTAAATAAAAAATGGCAGATTTTTGAAAAAAAACGTTGTTGACATTTTTTATTAAAACGCCCAGTACATTTTTTGTAGCTTGAAAAAACGGTCATTTACCTATCCAGTGATATAAAAAATTTTAAAATCTGTTGGCAAATAAGTGAGCAATTAATTTTTAAAATGAGAGATGCAATTTGGAAATCGCATAACATAATATCAATTTGCTTAGTTGAGTCCGCGAGTCTTTACCCGTGCGTCATTAATACCTGGCGAGATAAAACACATACTTTTTATCTAGCATCATCCTCTTCCACGCATGAAAGTAATGACAAACTAGCTGCCGCCTGTTATTAAGTAAAAACATATTAAATCAATGGGAAAATCCCAATAGTTGGCTGTATACCATACTTTAAAAAACCAATACAGAAGTAAAAACTTCGAGATGTATTCTGGTATAAAATCGTTTATTTAAAACTATAAAATATCATGGATTGCAGAACGTTTTCGTTCTAAACAGAACATCTTCAGTGCATCCTGCCGAGTATTTTGAAACTAGCACACTGTAAATAGTGTTAACATCATCATATATGTTTTACATAATGTACATTGTACATTTTAACATATTACATTATGTAAACCATATATGATGAAGTTAACACTATTTACAGTGTGCTAGTTTCAAAATACTCGGCAGGATGCACTGAAGATGTTCTGTTTAGAACGAAAACCTTCTGCAATCCATGACATTTTATAGTTTTAAATAAACGATTTTATACCAGAATACATCTCGAAGTTTTTACTTCTGTATTGGTTTTTTAAAAACATATTATGTTATTTTTATTGACGATCTAGACTCAGTGCATTGAAAAGAGATAGGTACAAAGAAAGACGATTGGGATGTTTTCACATATTTTAAGTACAATTTCTGACGTTCTGGTTTGTTTACTTTTGTGGCTGTCAGTTTGTTGAATTTTTTGCTGTTATTTTGTCGAATTTTTGCATCTTGAAGTTTTTTATAGTACACAAGCAGTTGTTTTCACAACTAGTTTTATATTAGAGTTAGAAATTTTATGATGAGTTTATGTTATTATACGATAAATTTTGACAACGTACAAATAATCTCATTGTTGACACATTTAAGGAATGCTTGTGTTTAATGTTTCGCCAAAGTGAATAAAATAACAAAAAGAAAATATGTTATCGAATTTTTTTATAACTTGTTTATTTATTTATCAATGATAAAAAATTAATTTATTAATCCTCTTCAAATTTAGCTGTAATTATGCACCAAAATTTTAAAGCAAAACTTAAATTTGACATTCTATTTATTTGATAACGTCAAATTTTGTACTATAACCCGTTATCGGAATATTACCCACTTTCTGTCACTTACTGTTGCGTTTACTAAATTTCCGACTTATTTCGCATACTGTAAATGATGACGCACGGGTAAAGACTCGGGGACTCAACTGTAGGTATGTGATATCCACGTTGCATCTTTCATTTTAAAAATCAATAACTCAGTGATTTGATAACCGATTTTGAAAACCTTTACATATATCGCTGGATAGGTGAATGACCTTTATTTCAATTTGCAAAAAATATACTGGGTGTTCCATTAAAAAAAATCAACAACTACTTTTCAAAAATCCGCCATTTTTTTTCGTATTTGAAAGCGATATAAAAAATTCAATCCATTCAAACAAAATTTTTGCTAAAATAAAATATTTCAGCGAAAACCGCATATTTTTATCTTGAGTCGTTTAGAAGTTATAGGCAGTTAAAATGGGGAAAATATAAGTGGACACCCGGTATAATGTGTGACTGTCTCCACCAATGATCCAAGCCATAAATAAAAAAGGATGCTCAGGTCCAAGCTCGCTGTTTCAGTTTTCATTTGACTGCAATTTTAAGTATTGTAAATTAAACATGGCATTTGTTGTTAACAACCCGTTCCAATATAATCATCGTGCGGTAGATCGACTTTTGTTAACAATTTTTTTCGATCATAACCCTTGCTTATACAGTTTACAGAACCTAGAGTGTACATCAACCCACAACTCAATAATGAAACTTTGAACAAGCTCTACCAAGCAACACGATAGAAACATCCAGGGACGCTCTCACGTGGTGTCATTCTTCTGCATGACAATGCTTGGCCTCAGGTTGCCAAAATAGCGAAAGAAAATGTATAACGAAAGAAATCGAGGAGATTAGAGCATCCACCTTATCGTCCCGATTTATTCCCTTGTAATTTTCACAATTTTTGGTCACTGAAAAAGGTTTTAGAAGCTAATCATTTTTATTCAGACGAAGCAGTACAAAATACCGTAAAATAATTCGTCGAATAACAGCCACAGCTTTAAGGAGGATATACATCCGTCGATAAAACAATGAGATACGTGACTTAATTGCAGCCGTAATTATTTGTAGATATATTTGCAAATAAAATTTTTCCGGACAAAAGATGCATGTCAATTTAACAAGCCTCGATTATTTATTTTCCTTACCAATGAGGTTTTTTATATTTTATTTTAAATTTATATGCCTATAATAGTATTCACTAAATACTAATATTTTCAATAAAAATATTTTTTGGCCGAAAACCTTTTTTCTATAACAAATAATAATCCATTATCATTTAGAAATCAATCATTGTATACTGGAAAATCACGCAATGTCATTATGGCCAGATGGTACAAAAGGCCGAAATAATGGTTGAGTTAGATTTAGGAAACCAAACAATAAACATTAAATATTTATCAGATAGTAATTAATATAGTTGGATAGTGTAATGATTTATTTTAAGATATAAATACAATACTATGAAATTATGTCTGAATGATTCCTTCCATTATCATAATGTTAGAAAAAACAGTTAGAAATCTAATAATGGCTTTTCTATTAAAAGCGATTTGGGATGAAAAACATCTACAGTGCGTCCATAAAGTAACGCATAAATTCACTATTAGCTAAATAAACAACATTATTAAAAATTCCCGAAACAGGTCGATTTTTAATTTATTTATTCAATTCAATATACGATTTACTGTTGTCAAAAAACAGGAAAACATGTTTATTTGAGAGATCGATATTGTTTTTTGTTTAAATTCAAGGTCCACCAACATGTTTGAACATTTCGTTTAAGCGAAAATCAATGATTATTTTTTAAATAATTTTTTTTCTGCTTTCTGACAGTAGTAAATGTATTTAGAATTAAATAAATTACATACTGTCGCCTCAAAGCAACAGTATGATATGTAAAATAATGTATGTAGTTAATGTAGTTACGAATCTTCAGTAATTAATAACTTTTTTACATTTGAATGGATTTACATGGAATTTTGTTTGAGTACCTACCTAACTTTACATGCGTCACATAACAATTTATATTAATTCATAAAAAAGTGAAAAATAATTGGAAAAAAAGTTAGTTTTCCTACTGTTGCCCTCAAAGATAATCTGTTTTTAACGATATCTGTAAATATCTTTTATATAAACTTATAGTGCACTAAAGTTTTGTTTAAAATTTTACACATTTCAATACAAAAAACAAAACAATTTTGTTGTTCAAACATGTTATTACATAAATTATAACATGAACATACTTGTTTTCCAAAAAGTTAAAAATTTGACAAGATAATAAACAAAATAAAATGGAAAAAATCATCAGAATCAGTTTTGGTAATAGCGGCTGCTGAAAGTTGTGAAAGTAAAAACTTGCATTTTCTTAAATCAGCCCGAAATTTCCAAAGAGGAATGTATCATGAATTTAACTTACCTTTTTCCTGTGCTTGATAAATTCCAGATAACAACTCAGAATTAGTATTATTTTTGTTCGCAAAATACACTAAATACTGACTTCTTCTAGATACCCATAATTTTTACAATTTAAATTTGCTGAATTATTCATTTTTACTCTGAACATCTCTTTTAACATCAATGTAATAGAACTATTGTTTATCTAAGTGTTTAAGATTACTGAAGATAAAATTGTGACCGCAAGCTGGATGAGATAAACACAGATATAATCGCAACTCAGCAATAACTACATGGCAACAGTAGGATATGTGCGCAAGATAACTTAGTGTTGCATTAATATTGATGACCAAAATGGGTAAACGACAAAATATAATGGTATGATAATAACATGATTTTTTAACAGTTAGTGCATTTCGTATAGATAGGGTATTTGTATGGAAATTAAATAAAATTATTTAAGTAGTTTTTTTCTTATAAAATCGTTATTGTTTCCTTGTTATGAAAAAATATAATAAAATCAAAATAATTCTGAATTGTCACTTTCTTCAGCAGCGGCAGCTGTGGCAGAAGTTGGTAAGTTCTGGAAAAACCCACAGTGAATTCTGGGTAGTGTACCCGAGGAACAGAGCGACAACAAATAACATTTTTTAAGTGGTGGCACTCCAGGAGGTTTATTGGAGAGGATGAGAGATGGTTCTTCATAAGCCACGCTCGTTCTGTTTTATCGAATATTTATGACATTATAATTTTCGTCAAAATAAGACTTCTTTTACATTATTTTGTGTGGCTGGTTTTTCTCAACTCTTAGAATTTGTATTTCGCTCCATTTTATTTTGTCTCCGATTTCATTTTTATTAAAAATTTTCCCAATTTTTTGTAAATTGTTACTTTATACACTTTGGCCATTTCTTCTGTAGCGTACCAGGCGGCCCAGTTTTCTACTTTTCTTTTTCTTCTTTTTGTACAGACATGACTATATCTGTTTTTTCAATGTCCCTCTAGTAAGTTGTAGTTCCATTGTTTTCGTGGTCTTCCCACTGATCGTCTTCCTATTGGGGAACCGTCTCTTGCTGTCCTGACTACTATATTTGTTGTCATTCGGTTTATGTGGTCATTCCATTCTATTCTTCTGTTTCTTACCCAGTTAATAACGTTATCCACCTTGCATCTCCGTCGTATATCTGTACTTCTAGCTCTGTCCCATAATCTTACCATCGATTTTTTGAAGGGTTTTTATCTCCGCTGTTTCGAACAATCTTTTTGTACTCTCTGTGTCGGGTAGTGTTTCTGCTGCGTATGTCATTATTGGTCTGATGACTGTTTTGTAAATTCTGCTTTCATTTCTTTTCCGATATTTTATTGGAAGTTTTCTCAGCCAGGCTAATCATTATCGGTACCATTTGCGATAAAATATAGAGCGGGTTTCCCTTCAGGTATCTTTTTTTTCTTTTTCTACGAGGGCATGCATCGCATCACCCTCATTTTGAGTATGTCCAACTACTAAGCATTTGTGGGTTATGCTTTTTATTGCTAAGTTTTGACAGCAATATAAAAAAAAGCAAGCAATGAACTTGTTTTTGTTTTGGCCCAGGCAATTACCCTAGTAAAATATGTGCTCATATTGAGGACCAATGGTTCTTTGGATACTGTCAAAGACACGTACTTATTTCATTAACACCTCTGCTTGCGATACGTTCGTACCACAAAAAAATATAGCCATGTTTGTGAGAAATATCAAATATAGTGAAGTTATAACATGATAGGTGTCTCAAGTAAAAAGAAAATCACTCCGATCTCCATTTACTAGCGATAATATAACTTGAAGATGAAAGCAACAAACTACAGTACAGTCATCTTCCTTTGAATCCTTGATATCCAACTCCTTCTGTAACCGAATCTGATGTTTTTTCCTGATGTGTGCATCATACTTAAGTTGTTGTAATACTTTTCACAACACTGGTCTTTTTTGGCTGAAAAAAGGCAATGTTAAATTCCCTGTTGAAAATCTTGGTCTAATAATGGAGTTTAATGGGAATTTTCAGTTCTCCTCTACATTTTCCTTGGTACAGTCTGTACATTGTGTACATGGTGGCTAAGTTTAAAGGTTTGTTTTTTCTTGCTCCACAATAATGAGAGTCAATTGCTGGAAAAGACTTGATATGGGAACTCACGAATTATTTTTCATCATCGAGCACCCTGGGTCGCCCAGCATTTTTTTCTCTCCGCGCGACTGTCATTATGTGCAAACATTAGCTCTGTTTTTTTTAATTGCCATGCTTGCTTTTTTATTATTATCCTATTTTAAATGTTCAAAGTGTTCATAAAGAAAACTTTACATACTCTAATTTTTTCATTTCTCATCTCAAAGTAATAAGCTCTATTTTCGCTTCTATGACTCCCTTTTTTCTTATATTGATAGTTTGGCTTAACCGGCATTATATTGTTAACTATAAAATATCGCTGCCTATTTAAATCACCAAGACCCCAGTAGTTATTTAACAGTTCTTCTCTTTTTGTATCACTAAATTTTTCCGAACATTTAATTTAGCAACGGTCAGTGCAAGCAGCTTTAACATACCATTTTGAGTTAGTAGCTGACAACAGTTCTACCGATTAAGTTTCATTATACACTATTTCAAAGTGATGCGGTATGAACCTACGTCGATGTAAAAAATATATTTGATTCTGCATGTTGACAAGTCAAAATTTTTACAATGGTGTTGGAATTTTGAGATGGTGTAATTTGAAATTGATAAATAAACATATTTTAACCATTTCCTCATACTTATCTCAATATTGAAAAATATTGAGTTCGTGCAGTCTGATACTGATGTATCGATATGTATGTTGTCTTAGTGTTGCATTATAGAATTTTTGCTAAAAGGAATTAAGCAGCTACACAAGGATATGTAATATTATGAAAAAGTATTTCACTTTTTATTTATCTTAGTGTTACACTCAACAGAAGGATTTATTTCGAATCATTTGACATGGATATTACAAAAGTAATTTTTTTACATATCCTACGGTTGCTTTGAGGCGACGACATTCTTCTTTTTATGTCAATTAATTTATTTAAAAAAACCTTGTACTGGTATTTTTGGCCACCTTGTATAAATAATTATGTTAATATTTATATTACTGAATAAAGAACTGAACAGCCTTTCAAATGAGCTATAACATTACTCCTACTCTAATTTAAAAAAAAAATCATCAGGCCCAGATGGATGGCCTCACGAGTATGATATATATGTCAAAAAATCGTAATTTAAAAATTAAAATCGACCTGTTTTGGGAATTTTTAATAGTGTTGTTTATCTAGTTGATAATGCATTTATGCGCTACTTTACGGACGCACTGTATTATTAAGAAAATTACAAAAATAAACTCTCTAGTAACATTAACCCTTATCTACTGACGTGAATATTTCAGGATGTAGACTCTGACATGCGGTATGTCATACCGTTGCTTATTCTCATCTTTTTTCCATACGAATTTGTTTTATATCACTGTATTTGTTTTTTACATCAATACTCCAGGCTATGGGTGAAAAAAGGTGATATAATTCAGGAATTTTTAAAACCCATCAGGTGTTGTAAAGGACGATGCCAGGAATAACTTCTACTAAAATGTGACCAAAAATATTGTGAGCTTTTTTTTATTGCGATTTTCATTTGTTAAATTTGCAATTTTTAAAGATTTTTAATTTTGCAGCTTAGGATATTGATTTTAGAGAAAAACTTTTTAATAGAAAGTAGTAGCAGTAAAAAACCTACAATTTGAGCTAAGTTAAGTTTAATTTCGTTTATTGGTTATTGCAAAACAGCCTGCGAAAAGTCCAAATTGGCCGTTTTTACAATTGTGTTATTTATTGTACAAATAATTTTTTTTTATTTTTTAAAGCTTTAGAATGAAGATCTTTCAATTCCAAACATAAAAAAATTGTAAGGCCGGATTAACGAATTGGTTGCTTAGATATTATAAATTGTTTATCCCAAGAGGTCAAATGTCGAAGGCTACAACTTTTTTTGAAAAAAAAAATCGTAGGGAGTTGGTGAAACATCCAATCTCCTTGTAAAGAGTTATATTTTCATATTCTGATGTAAATAAATGCGTAAAATATTTTTAAATCTCTAATTTTTAAGTTTGAAAATAAGGTGGCCAATTTCGTTATAACATTTAGAGCTGAAGCGGCCCTGTACATCCTATGATTTTCTAACTTACAGATTATTGTTGCTGAAGACAAAACGAAGATTTATAAAAAAATAAAAAAAAAATTACAACCAACTGAAGCCGAGATAATTGTTTCTTTTTTCTTAAATCGTAGTGCCTTTAATTATAACAATTAAGAAATTATTTTAGAGCCGTTTACTAAAGAAAGACTTAAATTACTGTAAAATAAAAATTATTATAAAATATAGTTATATTTAATTATTAAAAATTATTTTAAAAATCGGTGCTTTTGCGAACGGACAAATTTTGCAAATCGCCCGGCTCGCTTCAAATCCGCGCGCTCGTAAAATTTTTACGTAACTTATATTAAATTTTGACCGAAAACAATTTAATAATATTACCATTATAATATACAGTCTATTTACCACTGTATTTGTTTTTCTTGATAAACCTTTATATGTGAAATCTCATTTTTGAAGAAATAATTTTACAAAAATGATACATACCTGTATTATATGAAATATATAACTATATTTTTAATTTTTTCATTGTTATATAAATATAATAATAATAATGTTACTTCTTATTATACAATATAAAACTTTGTCTTCTTGTAGTGACTATCCGTTTTGGATGTTGGCGACCATCATGAAAATTTGGCAAACCCCATTTCGAAACTGAGAACCAGGAAGGCGAAGGATTACCTTGCTAGAAAATTTGCGTACGTCGTTCAACACAACAACTACAAATCTTTTTAGAGCAGCAGTACCGATTTAGTGTGCAAGTACAGATTGCCATGATGGTCGCCAACATCCAAAACGGATAGTCACTACAAGAAGAAAAAGTTTTATATTGTATAATAAGAAGTAACATTATTATTATTATTATATTTATATAACAATGAAAAAATTAAAAATATAGTTATATATTTCATATATATATATATATATATATATATATATATATATATATATATATATATATATATATATATATATATATATATATAAGAAGACAATGAGTCTTTGCTGACAGTAATTATATAAATTTGGTTATTGGGTTATGCAGCAAATGAAAAAGTGTACTCTTTTAAATTTCTTTAATCCGAGCTTTCGGTTAAGATTTTAACCATCATCAGGGTGCTACAAAGATATTTTTGGTGTAAGATAATATGAAAACATGTATAAAATTTTGTACTTACAAACTTATTGAGGATATTTCAAATATGGTGTAACTAAAATGAGAATCAAACTGAACATGGTCATGTAAATGCTTCAATGGAAAAACGTAAAATAAAGTAGTAATTTAGTAAAATAAAAGTTAATTAATTTAGCACAACTTCAAAATCAATAAAAGATAAAATGACATTTAGACATGACATGACATTATTTGAAATATCTTACAAAAATTTTTTTTAATATAGGTGAACAATTTATTGAAGGACCAATAGGGTCAATGATAAGAATTGAAATATTTTTAATTTTTATAAAATATTGTTAGCACTATAGAGGGATCGCAGTGACTGCGACTATAGGCCGACTATACTCAAAGGTAACACGAAACCTAATAGAATATGATATTAAAGACAAAAAACCCGAAGAACAAGCGGGATATAGGGCCGGACGCTCCAATATGGATATTTTTCATTAAAATTTGCAATGGAAAAACTAGTGCAGAGAAGTAAAAAAAAAAAAAAAAAAAAAAACCATATAGCTTCAATAGATTTGGAAAAAGCATATGACAGTGTACCGACATACCAACTATGGATAGAATGGGTAAATTGAAAATAAATCCAATACTTATTAACGCCACTCAAAATTACTACGAACAAAAGTTTGCAAGAATTAAATGGGACAAGAAATGACCTCTCCTTTTCAAACAACAAGGGGACTTGAAACAAGGCTGCTGTCTGTCACCTACCTTTTTAAAATCTATTTGGACAGATTCTTAGTGAAATGGGTAAAAAAATGTAGAAACATGGGAATAAAGGTGGAAGAAAACACGTTATATACGACGATCTCAGTTATATGGTAAGAAAACTGCAAGAAGAATATGAGGTGGCAGGTCTAAACATGAATATGCCAAAATATGAATATCTCTCTATGAAACAGATGAAATATGTGACCTAGTCTTGGAAGACGACAAAATCAAAGGCGTGCATCCTGCAAATATTTGGGGGTCATTTTCAACAAGAAGGGAAATAGCGTAGATGAAATAAGGGAAAGAATTAACAAGGGCAGAGCAGTAACTCGTGTCTTAAGTTATCTTCTCTGTGGCAAAAATTTTGACAAGAAACCAAAACATTTACGGAAGTATAGTCCAAAGTATTACACTTTACTGTTCGGGAGTATGGGACGTCGTCAAAAGTAATAGAAACAAACTTATGACGACAGAAATGGATTATCTGATACGAAGCTGCGGTAGATCAAAACTGGAGTTAGTTAAAAACGAACAAATAAAAACGAAATGAAAGTGGAGCGAAATATCAATGATGACATAGAACGAAAACATTAATCTGGTTCGGACATGTTAAAATAATAAAGTTATCTCCTAACTCCTTTTCTAGATACTCTAACCTGTCAACAACATAATAGATTAATTTTTGTATTAATCATTTTAAAAAAAAAATTTAATTAACTTTAATTAATAATTTTACTTATGTTAAATTTAACCGTAAGTTATAATTACAACAATTATTTATATACATATATAACGGATTCATTACGGCTATCGCCGCTTCTCCACCCCCCAATTTCCATCTTCTTCTGTCATATGCAGTTGCCTCTTCTAAGTCTCTTGCCTCCATTGCTTCATCAATTTCGTTGTGCCAACTTCTCCGTGGCCGTCCTCTCTTTCTTCTTTCAGAAGGTATCCATTCCAATACTCTTCTAGACCATCTGTACTCTGGTATTATTTTAACATGTCCGAACCAGATTAATGTTTTCGTTCTATGTCATCATTGATATTTCGCTCCACTTTCATTTCGTTTTTATTTGTTCGTTTTTAACTAACTCCAGTTTTGATCTACCGCAGCTTCGTATCAGATAATCTATTTCTGTCGTCATAAGTTTGTTTCTATTACTTTTGACGACGTCCCATACTCCCGAACAGTAAAGTGTAATACTTTGGACTATACTTCCGTAAATGTTTTGGTTTCTTGTCAAAATTTTTGCCACAGAGAAGATAACTTAAGACACGAGTTACTGCTCTGCCCTTGTTAATTCTTTCCCTTATTTCATCTACGCTATTTCCCTTCTTGTTGAAAATGACCCCCAAATATTTGCAGGATGCACGCCTTTGATTTTGTCGTCTTCCAAGACTAGGTCACATATTTCATCTGTTTCATAGAGAGATATTCATATTTTGGCATATTCATGTTTAGACCTGCCACCTCATATTCTTCTTGCAGTTTTCTTACCATATAACTGAGATCGTCGTATATAACGTGTTTTCTTCCACCTTTATTCCCATGTTTCTACATTTTTTTACCCATTTCACTAAGAATCTGTCCAAATAGATTTTAAAAAGGTAGGTGACAGACAGCAGCCTTGTTTCAAGTCCCCTTGTTGTTTGAAAAGGAGAGGTCATTTCTTGTCCCATTTAATTCTTGCAAACTTTTGTTCGTAGTAATTTTGAGTGGCGTTAATAAGTATTGGATTTATTTTCAATTTACCCATTCTATCCATAGTTGGTATGTCGGTACACTGTCATATGCTTTTTCCAAATCTATTGAAGCTATATGGTTTTTTTTTTTTTTACTTCTCTGCACTAGTTTTTCCATTGCAAATTTTAATGAAAAATATCCATATTGGAGCGTCCGGCCCTATATCCCGCTTGTTCTTCGGGTTTTTTGTCTTTAATATCATATTCTATTAGGTTTCGTGTTACCTTTGAGTATAGTCGGCCTATAGTCGCAGTCACTGCGATCCCTCTATAGTGCTAACAATATTTTATAAAAATTAAAAATATTTCAATTCTTATCATTGACCCTATTGGTCCTTCAATAAATTGTTCACCTATATTAAAAAAAAATTTTTGTAAGATATTTCAAATAATGTCATGTCATGTCTAAATGTCATTTTATCTTTTATGGATTTTGAAGTTGTGCTAAATTAATTAACTTTTATTTTACTAAATTACTACTTTATTTTACGTTTTTCCATTGAAGCATTTACATGACCATGTTCAGTTTGATTCTCATTTTAGTTACACCATATTTGAAATATCCTCAATAAGTTTGTAAGTACAAAATTTTATACATGTTTTCATATTATCTTACACCAAAAATATCTTTGTAGCACCCTGATGATGGTTAAAATCTTAACCGAAAGCTCGGATTAAAGAAATTTAAAAGAGTACACTTTTTCATTTGCTGCATAACCCAATAACCAAATTTATATTATATATATATATATATATATATATATATATATATATATATATATATATATATGTATCATTTTTGTAATATTATTTCTTCAGAAATGAGATTTCACATATAAAAGTTTATCAAGAAAAACAAATACAGTGGTAAATAGACTGTATATTATAATGGTAATATTATTAAATTGTTTTCGGTCAAAACTTAATACAAGTTACGTAAAAATTTTCAGATCGCGCGGATTTGAAGCGAGCCGGGCGATTTGCAAAATTCGGCCGCCCGCAAAAGCACCGAATTTAAAAATAATTTTTAGTAATTATATGTAACTATATTTTATAATAATTTTTATTTTAAGATAACATAAGTCTTTCTTTAGTCAATGACTGTAAAATAATTTCTTAATTGTTATAAATAAAGGCACTATGATTTAAGAAAAAAGAAACAATTATCTCGGCTTCAGATGGTTGTAGAAAATTTTTATTTTTTTATGAATCTTTGTTTCGTCTTCAGCAACAATAATCTGTAAGTTAAAAACTCATAGGATGTACAGGACCGCTTCAGCTCTAAATGTTTATAACGAAATTTGCCCCCTTATTTTCAAACCCAAAAATTAGAGGTTTAAAAATGTTTTACGGATTTATTTATATCAGAATATGAAAACATAACTTGAATAACATAACATAAGGTGATTTGATCTTTCACCAGCTCTCTACAATTTTTTTAAAAAGTTACAGCCTTCGACATTTGACCTCTTGGGATAAACAATTTATAATATCTAAGCAACAAATTCGTTAATCCGGCCTTGCAATTTTTTTTATATTTGGAATTAAAAGATCTTCATTTTAAAGCTTTAAAAAATAACAAAAAAATTATTTCTACAATAAATAACGCAATTGTATAAAACGGCCATTTTGGACTTTTCGCAGGCTGTCTTGCAATAACCAATAAACGAAATTAAACTTTCCATAGCTCAAATTGTAGGTTTTTTAATTTACTACAACTTTCTATTAAAAGGTTTTTCTCTAGAATCAATATCCTAAGCTGCAAAATTAAAAATCTTTAAAAATTGCAAATTTAACAAATAGAAATCGCAATAAAAAAAAAGCTCACAATATTTTTGGTCACATTTTAGTAGAAGTTATTCCTGGCATCGTCCTTTACAACACCTGATAGATTTCAAAAATTCCTGAATTATATCCTGAAATCGACCTATTTTTCACCCATAGCCTGGAGTACAACTTCATATTGCTGTAGAATAAAATACTGCTCCAAATAAAAAAAACTTTATTTTTTCCAGAAAATTATGAACGCGTGCATAATATTGTAGATTCTTATAAAATCCTTTATAAACTGAATTACACAAAAACTTGAGTATCGGTAACTAAAACATAGTAAAACAATATTTATAATAGTTGGGTAGAACAACTAGAAGAACTTGCTGCCATACTAATAGTGATAGAATACACTGGACTGCTTTTAACTATAGAAACGTAAACACTGACATGCATTACTTGATACCACAAGAAAACTTTACGACAACGTAGCTCAAAGACTAAACAATACTAAAACTGCAGCAGTTGAGAGCAGGTACAATTACACACCACTTAAAAGTAGTACACAGATGGTTTCCTAGTAATCTTTTATAAAACATGTTTTACAACAAAATATTTATTCGGTGCGGTATGGCACCGCATGTCAGTGGTTAAGGTTTAAGTTATTAACGTTGAGGGTTTTTATTTCAAAATGCACTAATTCAACTCCGTGTTTACCTTGCATATATGTAGGATTCTTCTTCTCATATAGGAGGTTACTATAACCAGAGCTATTCTTATTTTATCACTCGCCGCTCTAAATATAATATGTAAAGGCATTCAATTTCGCCATATCCTGGCTACATTGCTTTTCCTGTATATGTCACATATCTTTGGGGTTCGTAAGTTCTCTCTCTCTCTCTCTCTCCCTCTCTCCCTCTCTCCCTCTCCCCTCTCTCTCTCTCTCTCTCTCTCTCTCTCTCTCTCTCTCTCTCTCTCTCTCTCTCTCTCTCTCTCTCTCTCTCTCTCTCCTGTGGCGCTACAGCCCAAGTCGGACCCTGGTCTCCCCCAGCCTCCTCCTGCAAGTATCTCTGTGTCTCTCGCTGCTCTCCTTCAATTGTCCACCGTCAATATCTCTTTAGCAATGGTTCTCACTTCACTATCCAAGCCCTTGGTCTTCCTACTGGCCAACGTCCCACCATAGCTCCTCTAATAGCTCCGTTCTTATAAGTTGACCTGCCCAGCGCAATCTTTGTATTTTTGCATAATTTGCTATAGAGATTTTTCTCTGTAATATTGCTATAACTCGTGGTGAACCCTATTCTCCATAATACCAATGTCGCAAATGTGTCCCAATATCCTCCCTAATATCTTTCGTTCAAAAGTATTAATAAGTTTTATTGTCTTTTCAGTCATGATCCTCGTTTCTACACCATATGTTGTAACGGGTAGCTCTTTCAGGACGACAGACTCAGTAAAAAACACATGTTAAAAACAAAGTAAATATATTTAAGATAATTATATACAGTCTACAACAAATAAAATGAAATATAATTCCGTCTTTTGCAAAGGAGAAACAATATCAAACTTTATTACAGTCATAATAGCAACATTAAAATGATACGATAAACAATATAATTTAATACAATAACAACCTCGCTACGTTAAATCAATATAGCCCTATATTCCGATCCGCAGTTTACTTTAATTCGGCGCGTAGTCACTCGTTCCTCGCTACTACCGCCTCCTGCGATAACGGTTATGGCAAAACTCCACGTCACCACGGTGGCGTACGCTAGGCATAGTTCCACCTCACAAACGGTGCATATTTGCCCATCCAGCTAGTGCTAGTTCAACACGCTAGCAGCAGCTGTCGAGCCATTGCTAGTTCAACACGCTAGCAACGACTGATCTTTTCATTCTCCTGGCTCGCCTTAAAATACGCTCTCGATGCCACTACTCCTTCGATTTCCCCCATCGGTGCTATGCGCCAACACGGATGCTCCTACGGTCGTCTCTGGTTAAACGGCTCATCGCTTCGCTCTAGCATAATATCGTTACAATGTTGCTATTGGCCGTATGATGGTTTTTTTATATTTTAAATTTTACTTCCTTATGGATCCAAACAACTCCGACAGAGAGAAGTACGATTTGTTAGCAAGCAGTATCCGTTTCCGTATTTCTTTCTCCTCGCTGCCATTCTCAGTTATCTGTACACTTAAGTATGTGAGCTGTTTACTAAATTACATAAAATAAACAACATCTTAGTTATTATTAGAATTCTTCCAGTACACTGAACGATAAACTATTACATATTTTTTTTGGGAGGTGGGAATCTTCTTAAGACCGTCTGGGAAGGTGTCCCAGGTGTGTCGGATTCAATCCGTCCTATCTCTATCTTGCCGGGCCGCCTACCGACTAAACCCACCTGCTCTTTCTCCAGCCGACGGGCCCGAAACCGCTCTTAGCGAGCATATCTGACCCGTCGGGTAGTAGGGCAGCCAGGACGACACCCAAACCAAGATGGAACCAACCAAAGAATGCCAGTTGACAGTTACGAGTAACTCCAAGCATTCATGCTTTCATCTATGCAAGCCTTCTCATCCACCCATTCACTCAATCACTCTGATATTAAGATGGGGCAGTCTATGTAAAAGATGGTCGGATGTAAAAGATCCTTCCCCACCGACTGCCCCACAACGATACGGACAAATATAACATAAGAAGAAGAAACAAGAATAAAAGAGATGAAAAAAAGAAAAAAACAGAGAGGGTATGAGGGAGAGAAAAAAAGAGAAAATAAAAGGGAGAGAATCAGAGAATAGAAAGAAAAGATAGAGAATTAGAGATTCTTTAGTAAAAGAATAGAGATTATATTACAGAGAATTGAAATACTGTTGTAAAATTATATTTCAATCAACTATGATAGTTTTATCGTTTATGCCAGCCTTAGCTCAATCTATCAGGTTGTGAGTACGCCTTGTCTTAATCAAAAATATGAAAGCTAAAAATCTAGATTGAGGCAAATAAAACAATAATTTAACTAATCATGTTTATTTTTATCATTAAAGACAATAAAATAATGTACATATATCAAATCAAAGATATACAAAACCTTACCGAAAACTAACAGTTCAGATTATACTTATGGCACTTGGAATCTTAGACCAGAAAGCCACCGCGCATCCGCTAGGAAAAATATTTGAATTCGGATTTTTTGCACAATCTTACTCAAAAAGGACTCCTTTTAACAAATTTGCATGTTGCCAGGGCCAAAAAGTGGTCAAAAATTTTTTAAACGTTTTTTTTTTATTTCTTTCCTAAAATTATTTTTTTTGCATGGAACAAAGTTTTTGTAGGTTTTTTGGATCATTCCAAACAGAAAAGGTATTTAGTGACTTTTCTCTAAAAATGATAGTTTTTGACATATAAGCGATTAAAATTGAAAAATTGCGAAATCGGCCATTTTTAACCCTCAAAAACTCTCTGAAAAACTTAAAATTTTAATGTTGCCAAGGTAGGTAGATATTATTTAAACATCGATTCATGAAATCCCGAAGAGTTTTTTGCAATACAATGTTTAAAACTCGTTTGTTTCTTAATTGATAATCAAGCGTACGCGACACTATTTTCCACCGACAGTATGGTGCTAATGAAAGGAATAAATTCGTTATTTCGTAATCCGGCGACTTTAAGGAAAAATCCCGAAACAGGTCTATTTGTATTTTTAAGTTACGATATTATGGCATATATGGTATACTAGTGACGTTATCCATCTGGGCGTGATGACGTAACCAATGATTTTTTAAATAAAAATAGGGGTTGTCTGCTAGCTCATTTGAAAGGTTTTTCAATTCTCTATTCAGTAATATAAACATTTATATAATTATTTCTACAGGGTGTCCTTCTACTTCTTTTTTGTCAAATAATTTAATTTAATAAAAATTTTTTGGACACCCTGTACAAACAATTATGTAAATATTTACATTACTGAATGGAGAATTGAAGAACCTTTCAAATGGGCTACCACACGACCCCTATTCTCATTTAAAAAAATAATCGATTACGTCATCATGCCCAGACGGATGACGTCACTAGACCATACATGCCACAATATCATAACTTAAAAATAAAAATCTGCCTGTTTCGGGTTTTTTTCTTAAAGTAGCCGGTTTACGAAATAACCAATTTAATCCTTTCATTTGCACCATACTGTATACCTACACATGCAAAACGGTGGAAAATAGTGTCGCGCACGCGTGATTAGAAATTTAAAACAAAGGAGTTTTGAATATTAAATTGCAAAAAACACTTCGAGATTTCATCAATCGATGTTTAAAGAATATCTACCTGCTTCGGCAACATTCAAATTTTCAGTTTTTCACATAGTTTTTGAGGGTTAAAAATGGCCGATTTCGCAATTTTTCAATTTTTAATCGCTTGTATGTCAAAAACTATCATTTTTAGAGAAAAGTCACTAAAGACCTTTTCTGTTTGGAATGATCCAAAAAAATCCAAACTTTGTTCCATGCAAAAAAAATAATTTTAGGAAAAAAACAAAAAAAAACGTTTAAAAAATTTTTGACCACCTTTTGGACCTGGCAACATGCAAATTTGTTAAAACGAGTCCTTTTTGAGTAAGATTGTGCAAAAAATCCGAATTAGAATATTTTTCCTAGCGGATGCGCAGTGGCTTTCTGGACTATCTCTCTGTGTCTGTAGCTTGTTGGTGTCGTGAGCTCAAGTCCCTGCAGCTAATAAAGATAATATAAAATATCATAAAATCGAACACGTGCTATGAAAATAAAGTAAGGTTAAATAGGAAAAAATCGTTAAAATGACAACTATAAAAATATAAGCTTAACTATGAATTTAGTAAAATAGAATAAACCGCTTACTACATGAGATCATCTGTTGGAAAATGAAGCTACGAGGCCAAACTGGGCACCCAAAATTAAAAGGATAAAAATTCATCCATTTTGACAAAAAGGGGACTGACTTGACAGAGTTAGTTAGTGGGGGACATTGCTAGAAACGGTATTCGGACCTTGACATGGAACGTGTCTAGAGCATCATAGAACGATATAATAAAAATGTCCCGTCTTATGATATTGTATTGATTAGATTTTTTATATGGAGATATGCCTATAGAAAATAACGAAAAAGGGCGCAATAACTATCGTAAACATTAGTGTACAGCTTTGAAATTTTTGTCAAATAAGGGTCTTTTGGTGCTTAATAAGTGACAAAACTTTCAAAGAAGCGATTCGTTCAATTGTTTATCCCAGATAGCTTTTTGCAATAACATAAGTCAGAAAAAAAATGATGTTAGAACCATTCTACAGATGGCGAATGAAAGAGCGTGAGCTATATTTTCAAATTGGTTTAAAAAAATATGAATAAAAAATGCACTTATTAGTAATAAATAATTATGCAAAACTGTGGTCAATTTTTCCTTATAAACTTTATATTTTTATTTTTTTATACGGTAAATTTTATATATTTATTACAATTCTGTATCAATTATTATACAGTACGTAAATCGTTCTACTAGACATAGGGAATATACATTGAGATCATTGTGGCAACAGAGCTAACCGGTGTTAGTTGAAATTTCTGTTCGAATACGAGTTTCTAGTGCAATAGAGATGTTACAACGAATAGAAAGAATTGTTTTGAATGCAAGACAGTCCATAAATAAATCAAAAACAAAGATTATGACTGATGAATTAATAATTTTACTTTAATTTTTAAAATATCTTTTATTTAAAAATTAATTTCCAAATTAAACAGACACAGTTTTCCCATTAGGTCAAAAATAGTTCTACTACAATATCATGTTTTGACGTTTATTTGTGTCACTCGAAATTAATTGTCAATTTTGAGGTTAATGATCCTTAATTCTAACAACTATATTGTTATTGAGAGAGCGAAGTTGCCACAATTATGTTAATATAGTACAATGTACGTATTTATGTATCTAAATATATACAATGTATGTTGCCTATGTCCAGCTGAACGATTTACGCACTGTATAACATTACTTGGTAGTTGTGCACCTAAAACACGGTAGAAAAATAGATTTTTTTTGAAAAACTATACTTTTTCATAATTTTATTTTTTACTAATAAGTGCATCTTTTATTCACTTTTTTTAAACCAATTTGAAAGTTCAGTTCATGCTCTTTCATTTGATACTTGTATTGTTGGTTTAAAATAATGTTTTTCTGACTTTTGTTATTGCAATAAAAAGCTCTCTGGGATAAACACTTTGAATAAAATTTAAACAATTGAATGAATCGAATTGTAATCGTTATCACATATTAAGCACCAAGAAACCCTCTTCTGACAAAAATTTCAAAGTTGTACACTAGTTTTTACAATAGATATTGCGAAATTACTTTTTTGGCAATTTCGACCTTTTTTCGCAATTATATTAACAATAAATGAGTATATTAAATCAACCTTTCTAATGCGCCATTTTAAAGCTTTTTCCATGCTCTCGAAGATGTTTGTACTAAAAAAACATAAGTTTCACTGTTTTCCATTGATTTGGAAAAAAATAAAAATGGCCGTTTTTGACACTAAATTATTTATAAATAGAAATGGCCGCCAGATCCTACGCAGGAAATAGTTACAATTTATTGTTATAGGTATTACCTGTCGAAAAAACGTTTCTGTACTCTGGCTGTTGAAGTGTCACAAACAGGGTATATTTTTGTCTTATTACCCTGGCCTATATTTAGACTTGTAGTTTGTGTTCAGTAAGCGAATTATAAATTATCTTTAATGTTACTAAAAGTTAAATTGAAATTGTATTTATAATGGACTAAACAATACTTAATTGGATGTTATTATTCTTTTAGAATTTCAGTTTTCAAGAGCAGATGTTTAGTTCATTACAAACAACAAAAGAATTCATTTTATAATTACCCAGAAGGAGCAATCTTTGATATTATCGCTCACCGTATGATAGGAGGGTAAATGTGGAGATTGTGGAGAAGTCAGTACACTTTTTTATGTTCTCATGGGGGAATAAATTAAATTTTTTAAATTTATTTAACGCTTTATCTTTCAGTGACTTTTTTATATTATTATATTAGGCAGACTAGCGAGAAAATAACGTTATTTAAAAATAATTATGTCAGTCATGGCGGCTCATTTGGATGAGGCACAGTCGATCGACAAGTTTAGTGGATTTGCGATTGAGGTTCGAGCCTCAGCGATGTCATTTGAAATTAATAAAAGGCCAACGTTGTAGTATAAAATCCAATAGAATCTACGACTTCCTCTGGAATAAACTGGTGTCTGATCGGCCCATGGAGGAGCGGTACGGCAAGGGATGAGGGCTTGCGGCTTGGTGATACTCCTCCGTAGATGCCTACCAAAGGGCGTTAACGCCTAATGATGGTGTATGTATATATATATATATATATAAAAATAATTATCTAAAAAGGGTAGTTCCCTGGATTGGCTGTATACCTTATAGTTAAACAAACTGGAACATGAAGTAAAAACCACTTCTATGTAAAAGGTATATTTACTAAAAATTTTTAGAATCCCAATGGATTCAATAAAATGAGTTCATCAGAACGTTTTCAAACCTATCGGTCCATCATCAGTGATCTAAAATCAAATAAGTAATCCCACTATTAAAATTGAAAAGATGGTTGAAATTGTGAAAGTTAAAAAATGTGGTTATGATTACTTACTTGAATACTTGCAAAATAGCCCCAGAACCAAACAATGGTTGTGATTATAAATAAATCTACATTATGTTGAAATAAATTTAAAATGGCTAAACGCCGATGTTCAAGGATTAAACCTCTGGGAACATGGTGAAACTCTACCCGAGGACCCAATCAACCATCTTCGGTCAACGATGACTACTAAGTGTCAAAGCTATGTAAGGAAATGCTTGATGTGACATTGACAGTTAAGGAAGAAGGTAGTCGATTTTCTAGGAAATTTAAAAACAAAGTCATGATCCAAGCCGAAGATATGGTAAAGCTTTTAATATCTGAAATTGTCTGTTAATTAAATCTATTGTTTTTTAAAATTAAAAGATAATGCGTTTTACAAAATAAAATTATTTTAACTGTAGGTAACTACAAATTGACTGTATCAAATAAAATTAACCTGATCAAAAAATTACAATATGATAAAGTGAGCTGATTAGTAGTAATAACAGAAATAAAATTAAATAAGTGGTGTTATAGAAGAAGTTTTAAATTTTGAAAAGGGATATTATTATATCAAGAAATTTATATGTCCACAGTATGTGTATTGATGGTTGTATAGGTAGAAGGGAAATTATTGTTTGGATGTAGGTGAAAATTAAAAAATTTTATATAGATTGGAGTTAAGATAAAGTCAATCTGATAGTAGAAAATGTGATTCAGGAATGCAATTATTATGGAACAATTTTTATGAAATTGAGAAAATTCTTGTGACAAACTGGTGAATATGTAAAATTGATAATAAATAATTGTAGGATAACAGGTTGCCCAGTTGATACAAAATAAAATTTAATTAGTATAGAAAACAATAAGTGTAATGAATAAAATAGAATTAATAAAACAAAATTAAGAGAATGAATATTGTTATAATTTGATTAAAGAATGACTGAGTTTAACTGTGATAAATGAAATAAAGTGATGAAATGTTAGATGTGGAGATAAAAATTATATTTGGAAAAGGTCAAAGACAAAAAGCAAAGGAGTGTGATGTAGGGTCAAAGCATAGGTGAAATGAGTGAAAGAGAAAGATTGGAGAAGTTGGGTATGAGGGTTGAACTGAATGAAGAAAAGAAATGAAAGAAGTGTGAAAAGGGGGTATGGTAAATTAATTAGGTTTTGATTAAGAGGAGTTCATGTGGTTAGTAATGATTAGTATGTGTAAAGGAGTTTGGAGCCAGTAAGGGAACGAAGAAGATAGTTGACAGTGTGTAAATAGGATGAAGAAGATAGCAGATAGGATAGGAAAAGGGAAGGTATAACAAAGTAATAGGAATTATGAAAATAATCGTGTTACAACAATTGTGTTAACCGACAAACATCCCTTAACCGCAATTTTGTCCCCATTCACCGTCAATTATTTTCATAATTCCTATTACTTTGTTATACCTTCCCTTTTCCTATCCTATCTGCTATCTTCTTCATCCTATTTACACACTGTCAACTATCTTCTTCGTTCCCTTACTGGCTCCAAACTCCTTTACACATACTAATCATTACTAACCACATGAACTCCTCTTAATCAAAACCTAATTAATTTACCATACCCCCTTTTCACACTTCTTTCATTTCTTTTCTTCATTCAGTTCAACCCTCATACCCAACTTCTCCAATCTTTCTCTTTCACTCATTTCACCTATGCTTTGACCCTACATCACACTCCTTTGCTTTTTGTCTTTGACCTTTTCCAAATATAATTTTTATCTCCACATCTAACATTTCATCACTTTATTTCATTTATCACAGTTAAACTCAGTCAGTCTTTAATCAAATTATAACAATATTCATTCTCTTAATTTTGTTTTATTAATTCTATTTTATTCATTACACTTATTGTTTTCTATACTAATTAAATTTTATTTTGTATCAACTGGGCAACCTGTTATCCTACAATTATTTATTATCAATTTTACATATTCACCAGTTTGTCACAAGAATTTTCTCAATTTCATAAAAATTGTTCCATAATAATTGCATTCCTGAATCACATTTTCTACTATCAGATTGACTTTATCTTAACTCCAATCTATATTAAAATTTTTAATTTTCACCTACATCCAAACAATAATTTCCCTTCTACCTATACAACCATCAATACACATACTGTGGACATATAAATTTCTTGATATAATAATATCCCTTTTCAAAATTTAAAACTTCTTCTATAACACCACTTATTTAATTTTATTTCTGTTATTACTACTAATCAGCTCACTTTATCATATTGTAATTTTTTGATCAGGTTAATTTTATTTGATACAGTCAATTTGTAGTTACCTACAGTTAAAATAATTTTATTTTGTAAAACACATTATCTTTTAATTTTAAAAAACAATAGATTTAATTAACAGACAATTTCAGATATTAAAAGCTTTACCATATCTTCGGCTTGGATCATGACTTTGTTTTTAAATTTCCTAGAAAATCGACTACCTTCTTCCTTAACTGTCAATGTCACATCAAGCATTTCCTTACATAGCTTTGACACTTAGTAGTCATCGTTGACCGAAGATGGTTGATTGGGTCCTCGGGTAGAGTTTCACCATGTTCCCAGAGGTTTAATCCTTGAACATCGGCGTTTAGCCATTTTAAATTTATTTCAACATAATGTAGATTTATTTATAATCACAACCATTGTTTGGTTCTGGGGCTATTTTGCAAGTATTCAAGTAAGTAATCATAACCACATTTTTTAACTTTCACAATTTCAACCATCTTTTCAATTTTAATAGTGGGATTACTTATTTGATTTTAGATCACTGATGATGGACCGATAGGTTTGAAAACGTTCTGATGAACTCATTTTATTGAATCCATTGGGATTCTAAAAATTTTTAGTAAATATACCTTTTACATAGAAGTGGTTTTTACTTCATGTTCCAGTTTGTTTAAAAATAATTATAGTTGAGAATAAGTTAAACTTGCTTGCTTAACAAAGAGATGTAGGTGTGTACGTGGGTCTCCCAGATGGAAGGACGGTGAATCAGATAGATCATGCTATGATTGAATGGAAATACATGAATATTGTTTAAAAGGTAAGATGAGATATACAGGGTGTACCAAAAAGATTGGTCATAAATTATACCACATATTCTGGAGTCAAAAATAGTTCGATTGAACCTAACTCACCTTAGTAGAAATGTGTTCGTAAAAAAAGTTACATCCCTTTGAAGTTACAAAATGAAAATCGATTTTTTTCAATATATCGAAAACTATTACATATTTTTTATTGAAAATGGACAGGTGTCATTCATATGACAGGATCATCTTAAATCAAAATTATAGTGAGATTTGTCCACCCCATAATGATTTTATGGGGGTTTTGATCATTTAAACCCCACCAAACATTTGTGTACGTTCCAATTAATTCATTATTGTGGTACCGTTAGTTAAACACATCGTTTTTAAAACTTTTTTGCCTCCTAGTATTTTTTCCATAAGCGAGATTTTATCGAGATACGGCTTCTTTTTTAATATACATATTTACGTAAAAATTTTATGGGAGGTTTGTTCCTTAATTTAAATCCCCCAAATGTTTGTACGTTCCAATTAAATTATTATTGTGGTACTATTAGTTAAACACAGTGTTTTTAAAACTTTTTCGCCTCTTTGTCTTTTTTTGATGTCACCTTTTATCGAGATGTGGGTTCGTTTTCAAAATATACCTAAAAATGTAAATTATTAATACATTTTCAGATTGCCAGTAGATCTCTATAACCGTACTTAACCATATACAAATATGTAATGGATTCGATAAATATTCAAAATATCTCGATAAACACGGGCTTATCGAAAAAGTCCTAAGAGGCAAAAATGTTTTAAAACAGTGTGGAGAACTAATGGTGCCACACTAATAATTAAATTGGAACCTACATAAAAGTTTGGGTGGGTTTAAGGGAACAAAACCCCCATAAATTTTTAAGGGGTAAGCAAATTTCACTTTAATTTTTATTTAAGATGCTGCTGTCATAAGAACGCCACATATCCATTTTCAGTGAAAAATCTCAAAGAGTTTTCGATATATGAAAAAAAAATAGATTTTCATTTTGTAACTTTAAAGGTGTAACTTATTTTGTGTGCACTATTGTATATAGGTAAGTGAGGTTCAATCAACCTATTTTTGATCCCAGAATTTTTGGTGTAATTTATAAACAATCTGTCTGGGACACCCTGTATAATAAATGTAAATACGAGATGAGCTGAAATCGATTCGGTCCATTACCTTGTTAAAGTCATATGTGGGAAAACACTGGAAGAAAAAGAGAAAACTAACAATAAAACGAAGAGAAAGTACAATATTAAGAAACTTAAGGAAGCAGAAGTCAACTATAAGCTTGAAGAAGAAATAAATAAAATTCTCCAAGAATTTGACCATTATTTACAGACAGAGCAAGCCTGGGAACAAATTATATTGGCTGTAGGAGAAGATAGCCAAAACACAAAATGCTACTTCAAGAGAAGTACAAACAAATATTGGTTTGACGAAGACTGTCAGACTATAGCAAAGGAAAAGAAGAAGATCAGACAACAAACACTAACTAATAATAGATAGTGTAAAAATCAAGAATATAGAATAATTCGAGGAAAACTGAGAGCTATGTGTAGAAATAAAAAGATATAACATAATGAGTTGAAATTAAAAGAGATATAAGATAAGATCAAAAACAAAGAGGTAAGGACGTTCTGTCAAGAAGTTAAATAAAAAAATATAAAAAAAAATTTAAGAAAAGCTTTTCTTTAGTTACGAGTGACTTAAATAAAAATATTATGAAAAATCAAGTAAAAAGCAAAAAATAAAAAAAAATCAAACTCGAAGGATTAGGTATTCGAAAAAAACCGTTTTTTACTGAAAAACTGAAATTTACTAAACGCAACAGCACGTGACAGTAAGTGACTTGCTGTTGCGTTTAGTAAATTTCAATTTCCGACTTATCATCGACTTATTTCGTAGGCTTTGAATGATGACCCACGGGTAAAGATTCCCGGACTCAACTGTATATGAGGCTGGCTTTAGAAAGGACAGATCTACTATAGACCAATAGAGCATTGGAGAATTATCTTAATTATCCATTAGCGACCTCTCCCGGTCGCTAATGGAACGACGGAGATCTATGGCTGGCAACATTCCGGTTGGCCAGCTATGAAGAGAAAAATTAATCAGAGCACCAACGCTAGCTGGCCTGGTATATTCATCTGAGAATCCCGCTAGCAGAAGTTGGATAAGTCGTAAACCGTACGGCTGGACCGGAAGAGATTTCGTGAAGACCTGTTCAGTTGCTCACCAACAATCTACCGACTGCGGGATTAATGTCGAATCCGGCTGAACAACGATTCTGCAGAGCAGGATGCAACAGGGTAGAATCCTTATCACATGTCTTGCAACAATGTAACATTGTCCACTGGGAGAGGATAAGGGGCCATAATGAAATAGCGAAAAAGATTGGTAATCACTGTCGGGGAAAAGGGTGGTCTGTCGAGATGGAGCCCGGAGTGCGTCACCGTGATGGACAACTCTTCAAACCGGACATTGTCGTCCGTCAGGGGGACGTAATCCTTGTGGTTGATGTACAGGTAAGCTAGGAAGGATCAAATATGACCTTACCGGAAGCGAATCAAAACCAGAGGCTCGTCTATGACAACCAGAGGTTCCGGGAGGCCACCACTGCGCGTTGGCCGGTCACCACCATCCAGGTACTGCCTATATTGCTTGGAGCTAAGGGTGTCTGGCCGAAGTGCAACGACACGGTTTCGGAAATTTTGAAGATACCGCAGTGTCTTAAGAACAGCTGCGTGCATTTATGCCTGAAGTGGTGGGGCTTCGATACATTCAGGTAGGAGGAGAAGGTAATCCCGTCGAGGTACGGTCTCAACAACCCTTATTGATCGACAAGTAATGGCACATGGGCTGTCAAATGTGTATTTCAATTTTATTTTTCTTATTTTTATGTTCAGCCGTTTGACGGAGGTTCTCTTTTAACAAATATGTAATTTTGTCCCATGTACACTGTTTGTCATTTAATTATGTTTTTAACAATGGGTTGAATAGCAGCTGTCCCACCTGATGCGATTCCACTGCTTAAGTGACCTTATCTGTTAACTGTAGGAAAAAGACATCTTACAACAATCACATATTCCCTCAGGAGCCACCAATTGTCACTTAAAAGGCCCTTTATAACAAAATTATAGCAAACATGTATTAGGACATCAGAATTTGTAGTAGGATTAGCTAGAGTACAGGTAAATACTGACTAGACGACAATCAGACATACAATAGGCACATCATTTACTTAATTTTTCATTGCAATTATAGATTTATAAAATTGTATAAATTAATTTATTGGAGTTCCTAACACGGCTATCATTGACGGCATCGGGTCGAACATTTGCCATTTATCTAACTTACGTAATATTTTATAATTATTAAATGAATTGTTTGTATTATGTAAATTCTTTTTTAGTATTGATTGCTTTACGGCATCTGATATTGCACTCTAAACCTAACAATCAGTTAGGGTATAGAGACTCATATGGGTTAAGTGCCAATATCAGCTTAAGTACTGTTACTTGTGCTTGTCTTAATTTTAATATCTATGTAATTTGAGCGATCGATCAATAACTTTTACGAACAACAACAGCTAATTTCAACATCCCGTGTCTCGGAAACGAAGCATTTGCGGACATACGTTTATTAATCAAACTGTCATTTCTATTTCATGCAAAATTACCCCTTAAAGTATGTCGCACACCCGGTATGGATGAAAATCATGGCTAGTTATTAAAGTATAGTATGGTATAGTTAGACCCAAACCCAGACATCCAAAGTGAAAGTTATCCTCCAACACCAAATTGTTTTATATGGTCCACATATTGTTCAGAAAAAAGTCACACCATTTTGAGCGTCGGGTTTGGGGGGAGAGGGAAGAGAAATCTGCAAATTCGTAGTTTTTTAAGTTTTTCGTCATTATTTCTAAAACTAAGCGGCTTAGCATGAACAACCCTTTACACAAAATTGTTCTACATTAAATTTGAAATAAAAAAGGCCCTATGCATAACCCTTCTAAAATGAACGGTTCCAAAGTTACGGAGGTAGTATTGTATAATTGGTCCAAAAAAAGGCCTAACCCAGACATCCAAAGTAAAAATTTTCCTTTAACACCAAATTGTTCTATATGGTCCACATATTGTTTAGTAAAAAGTTACACCATTTTGAGCGTCCCGTTTGGGGGGGAGATGGGGGAGAAGTCGGTAAATTAGTAGTTTTTTTACGTTCTTCGTCAATATTTGTAAAAGTTTGATTGGTACATCCGGTATACAATGACAATCTACCTATCTAGCAACAATATTATTACAGTGAGAGTGTCAAAAAAAAGGCTATAACATATTAAAAAAATCACTTCATCCCATCAAAAATAACCCGTTTTTAAGGTGGTGCGTTAATTTCTTGGAGTAGTGTAGATAATGTAGAAGGGATATACAAAGACTATAATAATTTCGCTGCAACAGGAAACCAAGAGAGATCTTATATTTCAGTTCATTCAGAGAGCATCATAAACTCCCCTACCGGTTTCAAGCTCCTTAGCTTTCTTCAGAGATTGTATATAAGACTATCTCTGGACGAACTGAAACAAATCCGACTCCTAGTAGCGAATTAAAACAAAATAACATGATATGGATGCCGTGGCGACATCTGCATAAACAAATTCAAAGTTTTGTTTTAATAAAATTAAACACCCCATTAAAAATAAAACTTTTATTGAGACCAAGTTTCTGGTAAGGCTTTCGTGGTTTCTATCATTTACAAACCAAACGAATGCTCAAATAAAGGGAGGCCCGAGAAGATCTATAATCTCTAAATTTAATATATCTTCACATAATTTCACTTCCTGCCTGTTCAGCGTGGCAAAATTCCAACGAAAACTTGGTCCCTTATACTTAGTTAGAAGTAAGACTAATAGAAAATAATAATTTCACTGCAAAACGAAACCAAGGTCCATTTTATATTTCAGTTCGTTCAGAGAGCGCAATAAATACCCTTACCGGTTTCATGCTCCTTACCTTTCTTTTTGCTGCGAAACCAGTATTTTCTATTAGTGGTACCCTAACTGAGTATACGGGAACAAATTTTCGTTTGAATTTTGCCATGCTGAACAGGCAGGAAGTGAGATGCAAATTATGGATATCGCTTTTTTGATTTTAGCATTTGGTTGGTTTGTAAATAATAGAAACCACGAAGGCGTTACAAGAAACTTGTTCTGAAGTTTTATTTCTAATATTATTTTTAATTTTAATAAAATAAACTTTGAATTAAAATACTTTTATGCTTATCTATCCAAACATAATAATATTATGTAATGCCATATTATGGTCATGACTTTAAAAAAATAATCTGTTAAATTTTTATAACGCCTATTCCAGCCAAAGTTACTAAAACGCCAGTCAATGGGAGCAAGAATGGGATATTACCTCCGAATTCTATCCTACTGCATGTATTTTAATGAAATTTAGGGAATAGCATCTAGTGATCTCTTAGTTCAAACTCTACCCTATGCCGATGTGCGTTTTTTTTTCTTGGGGGTAGTTCCCACCCCTTCTCGGAACCCTAATTCTAAGCCAAAACTGTTGTATAATTTTTTTTGAAAACAAAATACTTTTTGAGTTATTCGTGGTTGAAAATTCGCCATTTTCATTGAAAGAACACCTTTTTGAAAGTTTTTTGCTAATACCTTAAAAACTATGCATCTAACTAAAAAAACGATATAAAACATTTTTGTAACTTATCCAAAACAAAGAGATTTGTTCTTTCATAAATATTCTAGTTATAATACAAAAAGAGATATGGTAGGTGAAAAGAGTTTGTTCTTTTGGTGCATGCTCAAATCGTTGCATTAAACTTGAAATAACAGAGAAACGGTCGATTATAGGTGTAAAATGCCACCAATACCTTTTGTATTGCTGGAAATGGCCTTTAAAATAAGCAAAATTAAATGTCGAATAAATTCAAACTAAGTGAGATATGCTGCAAAAAAATTGATGACATCCCCTCATCCACCAGAATTTAAATGCATCGTTTTCCTTCTACAATACCTTTTATTATAGTGTTATTTCTAGGTTCGAAAAGTTGTACAGGTTTAAAATAATTGGTTTAAAAAAAAACAAGATCAAATTATAGAGCGCATTTTTAAATTTTGTTAAAAATCTTCCTTTCTCTCCATGTATCTTAAAAATGGTAAGAGATACAGTAATAAAAATTAAAAACAAAATTTTTATCGAAAAACCCTAAATTTTTGTGTGGTATCATTGTTTAGTATCTTTTATCATTTTCGAGTTACATGAAGAAAAAGAAGATTTTTAAGAAAATTTAAAAATGCGCTCTATAATTTCATCTTATTTTTTTTTTCAAAAACCATTCATTTTAAACGCGTCCAACTTTTTGAACATAAAAATAACACTATAATAAAAAGTATTGTAGAAGGAAAACGATGCATTTAAATTCTGATTGATGGGGGGTTAAATATACTTCTCATTTTTTCTTAAAATAGTCATCAAATAGTAATCAAATTTTTTGGATCATATCTCGCTTAGTTTGAATGTAATCGACATTTAATATTACTCATTCTAAAGGTCTTTTCAAGCACTACAAAAGGTGTTGGTAGCATTATGCACCTAAAATCGACCGTTTCTCTGTTATTTCAAGTTGAATACACCGATTTGAGCATGCACAAAAAAACAAACTCGTCTCACCTATTATATCTCTTTTTGTATTATAATTAGAAGATTTATGAAAGAACGATCTCATTGCTTTTTTAAAAGCTTTAAAAAATATTATTTATAGTTTTTTTCGTTAGATGCATAGTTTGTAAGGTAGGTATTACCAAAAAACCGTCCGAAAGGGTGTTATTTTTTAACGAAAATGGCCAATTTTCAACCACGAATAACTCAAAATGTATCGAGTTTTCAAACAAAAAAATATAGAACAATTTTTGCTGTGAATTAGGTTCTCTGGCCAATTTTGTAGTTATTTTAACCAAAAAATGTTCCACCCCGAAAAGGGGTGGGAACCACCCCCAAGATAAAAGCACACATTAGCATAGGGTAGACTTTGCTTCTCGAGCTATTTCCTAGTTACTGTGAAAAGATCAAGTAAATCGATGTAGTAGGATGGAATTTGGAGCCAAATACCCTCATTGACTGCCCTATAAAATATTCTGAAAATTCACATACTGCCACAAATAAACATTCTTAAAAAAATAGCAACTGTAGGTGCTCTCAAATGATATAACAGTTGCTGTCAATATTGAAAAAGGTAGAATTAAAGTTTTTGTCTCCAGTATATTTTTCATTTTCTCTTTTGTTACTTTATTCGAACTGTTATACTTCAGACATGAGCACAGTTGTTTGTCATAAATACGAATTTTGTGCTTTATATTACGCTTAGAATTAGAAATTGTAGTAAAACCATCTGCGGTATAAACTATTGAATCACAACGACTAAGGCGTTCATATAAAGGACGGCAATCTCGATAGATTAAATGGATTATGAAACTTTGTATCCTAGATTTAGGACTTATGTGATTTATATTTATTTCAACCATTGTAGTACTGGAAAAATTTTGCAAAAGGCTAGAAACAGACCATAATTTCGCCTGGTGAGAACAAAGTGGCGAATATTTAAAATTAATATTTAGAGATAATCTTATTTGAAGTTTTGATGAAACTGCTGAATAGTACAACTGACTAATATAATAATAATTTTGCAGAATTTTTTTAATATTCTGCTTCTAGCTATTTAAACCAATTAGTAGAAATAATTTTATTTGAAGAAAAGGTGGACATTATATTTTTTTCTGCGTTACGTCATTATTGCATTACTGAAGATGTTTGATTGGATGTTTCGCCACTATACTGTACTACTACTACGCTACAACAGTTTAGTTTTTGTTTTAAATGACTAAAAAAATTACTTTTAACAATAAATGAAACGCATCAAATAAAACATTTTATTGTATAAACCAAACAGTTATTCACAAAATCAAACTAAAGTACAGTAGAAGGACATAGAAAAATAATGAAATGAGATCTTAAGTAATAATTATAATAAATCATCTCTGTTAACAAGAAAACGGTAAATATGATAAACAAATGAAAAGTAAGCAGTAGAACTAGTAAAAATAATTAATTATTTCACTTAGGTTTCATATTTAATACTAATAAAGAACTGATTGGGGGCAGAAATAGCAATAAAGGCTAAAATCAAAATAAACCACCCACACATAAATAAAAGTTTGACTTACCTACAACGTAAATATAGTCTGGGTTGATTATCGGAGAATAGGCCATTTTTGGGAAAAGTTATTTACCAGCAATTTTATTGCTGGAATCGAAGCTTATGATTATATATATATTAATAATATAGGTATGCAAAGTCCGCAGATAATGTGCTACTTTTTGCGGGTTTTCCCAACAAAATCTTTAATTTTGAAATAAGTTTTAGATAAGTAGTTATCTACCAATAATTAAATATTTTGGTGACTTAAAAGCCTTCTTGGTTTAGATTATAGTTCCAGAAGTTGGCGAAAATTGAACGAATATTTTAGCAACAATTCAATTGTTAATTAATAATTTACGGTCGCAATAATAACCAAAATAATTATGATACACTGATCAAACTTTGAAATCTTATAAAGATGAGATGCCTATTTAACATTTTGTCGAGGAAATACAATTTTTTTATTTTTTTGCATAATCTTTAAATGTTTATGAAAAAATAGTTATAAACAAATTAACGTTTCTCAGAAAGTTTTTATTATATTCTAATTTTAAAAAATAGTTAAAATGCGTATTTCAAATATCTTGAAAATAAATGCTTTAAAACTTTTTTGCAACCATTTGCAAAAAATTTATGAAACAGTAAAGCAAACATACGATTTCTACGTCGTTTATATTTTTTTTTAATTATTTCAAAGCGTAAAAGTGAGTTTAAAGTACAAGCTAATCATTTAAAAAAATATCGATTACTAGTTTAATGGTTATATTTTAATTAAAGATTATATATATGTTACAGTTCAAGTTGATTCTCAGTTAGAGTTGACTCCAACTAGTTGGAGTCAACTCCAACTGAAACGAGCAGTAAAAGTTGATTTTAAAAATGTAAATAAACTTTTACTAGTTGGAGTTGACTCTTCCTGGATCGATTCAGTAAATGTTGATTATACGAGAATCTCAAGTGCATTTTTAATGAGTGTGCGTTTCTTTGTTTTGACCGTTTCAACTACTTATTAGTATAGTCTGTAACGTCGCCCCGTTAGGTAAATTATTCTGATTCGATTTTTTGCACAAACTTACTCAGAGAAATACATCCGTATAACAATCCTTATAACAAATACACAGGGTGTCACGCGGTACCGCGGTCGAAAAATTGTTTAACCAATTTTTGTTAACCAAATTCACAAAAATAGTTTTTATCTACTCTATCTCATATTATAAAAAATGTAAAGGTTTTATTGTGTGAAAAATTGTAAATATAGATAGCAGTACATGAAGAGTTTAAAGTGTGTCTGAAATAACAATGTATTTTAAATGGGTTTTACTTTTTCGCACTGTTTTTTAGCACACTTTCATATAATTAAACATCCTCAACTTTCGCCTTCGGGAGGAAATCAGACACGCCCTTACAACAGCAACTGAAATGCTCAAAAAACAGCGACCACGGAAGCAGAGATGGATGACAGAGGAAATATTGGATTTAATGGATGAAAGAAGAAAATGCAAACAGCACAAAGCAATGTACAAAGTATTCAATAGAACCATTAAACAAAAAATAAAAATTGCAAAAGAAAAATGGATAACAGAACAATGGGAAAAAATCGAAAACTTATATAAAAAACATGATGACTTCCATCTGTATAAGAAACTCAAGGAATTCACAGGCACGACATATTCACAAGTACCAAATAATCTAATCAACGCAGAAGGCAAACTGATTTCAAGCCCTGAAGGACAAATAAACTTGTGGGAAGACTATATAAAGGAACTCTTCTATGACACCAGAGAACCTCCTACATTAAATACCGAAAACGACGAAGGTCTTCCAATACTAAAGTCCGAACTGGAATATGCTCTACGTCAACTAAAAAACAACAAATCTGTAGGAAAAAATTAAATACCATCTAAGCTATTGAAATTAATCAACGAAGAAAACTTAGACCTTCTTCTTGGACTATTTAATAATGTTTACAATACAGGGACTATCCCTAAAATATGGCTTGAATCAGTCTTCATACCACTGCCTAAAAAGAAGAACGCCAAATGTTGCCAGGACTTCCGCCTTATAAGTCTATTAAATAACATTCTGAAGCTTTTCTTGCGTATCATACAGAACAGAATATATTATAAAAAATGTGATGAGGTCACCGGTCAAGAACAATTTGGCTTCAGGAAAGGTATGGGGACACGAGAAGCAATATTCTGTCTTCAAACTCTGCCACAAAGATACAAAGATCAGCAAGCAGACCTTTTTATCTGTTTCATAGATTTTGAGAAAGCGTTCGGTAGGGTGAAGCACAAGACCTTGATAGAAAGATTGAATGACATCGGAGTCAACAAAAGAGATTCTAAAATTATAGAGGCTATTTATTGGAATCAGACAGTAATCATAAAGACCAATGGTAATACGTCAAGGCCAATTGAAATAATATTTAAATGGTAAAATGGAAAAATAATAACTGAGGTAATATTTGCGAACTCTTTATCTCACCCTTCAGAAGGAATCAGGATATACGGTCAGAGAGTAAATAACATCCGCTATGCAGATGACACAGTATTAATGACTGATTCGGACCATAGTCTGCAGATACTGTTGGATAGGATTACTGAGAGTTGTGAAAAAATGGGGATCAAAATCAATACTGCGAAAACCAAAGTTATAAGAATATCAAGGAACAAAAATTTACCTCTTCCAATAAATATGTGAAACACCAACAGCTTGAATACGTAAGCCAGTACAAATATTTTGGTTACTGGTTCAACAATCAACTTGATTAAAAACAAGAAGTCAAAAGCGAGAATAGAGGTAGCCCGACAGGGGTTTATCAAAATGAAAAGCTTATTTTGTAACAGTAGCATTAATATCAGCCTTAGATATCATTTTCTGCATTGCTATGTGTGGTCAATACTTTTGTATGGAACGGAGGCCTGGACACAACACAACACTGATGAACAAGTTGGACGCCTTTGAACTCTGGCTTTATAGAAGAGACTTGAAAATACCTTGGACAACCCACACCACCAACGAATATGTTCTGAGGAGAATAGGTACAGATAGGGAACTGCTAAAAATCATTAAAGTCAGAAAAGTTAGCTACCTGGGACACATAATGAGAAACGAAAAGTACCGCCTCACGTAACTGATCATCCAAGGTAAGAGTGAAGGAAAACGGGGTCCCGGTAGGCGCTAGATTTCATGGTTTAGAAATATCAGAAACTGGACCGGCCTTGATTCAACATCTTTGTTTAGAGCCGCATTGGACAGAGACATATTTGCCAGTGTAGTCGCTAACCTCCACTAAAGGAGAAAGCACCACAAGAAGAAGAACTTTCGACTTGTCATGGTGATGACATGTGAGCTATAAATTACAAAAAAAGTTTTGACAGTTTTGTGGTTTGACAGAAGTTTGAATTTTTAGATGTCAAAATGGTGCAATGGTGCATCTCACTCGCACTCACATTGATAGCTGCGTCAATACGCTCCTAGCGCTCATTGTTAATAATTAAAAATAACCGCTTAGTAATAAAATAATAACCAAAAATTTCTTCAGTATCTTGTAGGGAGGTCGTTAAAATTTTATTTGGTGACTTTCGGACTTTCATAATAGGTAATAATTTTTAACTGAGTTATTAGGCCTTGAAAATGGTCATTTTCGTATTTTGCAAATTTTAAATCGCGTATAACTCGAGAACAACAAAATTTTACAGAAAAATCACAAAAGACCTCTTTTGCTCCGAATGACTCAAATGATGTAAAGAAAATTGTCCTAAATAATTTTTTTTTGTGTTTGTTTAAAAAAATTGTTTAAACAACTTTTACTAAATGGCATTGGGAAGAGTATACTTTTCCTAGTTGGAGTCTACTTTTACTAGTAAATATTGAATATAAATCTTCATTTTATATTTATAATCAACTTTTACTGAAACCAGCCGTTAGAGTCGACTCCAACTAGTTGGAGTCAACTCCAACTGGATAATCAACTTGAACTGTAACATATATATTTTTTTGTAATTTACACGCGCGAAAGTGGACTAATACAGTACTGTAGCTAAAATTATCACTCGAAGCGACGACCGCCACTCGACGTACACTTAATAAATAAAATTATAGTATTATGTACAGTCGGAAAAATGAAAGAATACCCATGAACGAACATATAAAACACGCTGTATTTTCCTGTCACCGTGCCACAAATAAAATTGCTCAGCGCAAGTACATGTAATAATAATTATTACATGTACTTGCGCTGGCCAATTTTTTGTGTGGCACGGTTACAGGAAAATACAGCGTGTTTTAAATGTTCGTTCATGGGTATTCTTTCATTTTTCCTACTGTATGCTGCGTGTCAGTCGCTTCGAGTGAACATTTTAGCTTCGGCTCTGTATCAAGCCTACTTTCGCGCTAAAAATTACCAAAAAAAGTATTTTTAATCTTTGATTAAAATATAACTATTGAACTAATATTTGATATTCTTTGTGAGTAATTAGATTGTACCACAGACTCACTTTTAAGCTTTGAAACAATTAAAACAAATTATAAACAACGAAGCAATCGTATATTTATTTTGCTGTTTCATAACTTTTTTGCAAATGGTTGGAAAAATTCTTTAAAGCATTCATTTTCAAGACCTGTGAAATACGCATTTTAAGTATTTTTTAAAATTAGAATATAATAAACAATGCCTGAGAAATGTTAACTTTTTTATAACTAATTTTTACCATTTAAAGATTATGCAAAAAAATGAAAAATTTATATTTTGTCGACAAAATATGAAATAGGCATCACATCTTTATTACCTTTTTAAGTTTGATCAATGTCTGGTGATTATTTTGGTTGTTATTGCGACTGTAAATTATTAATTAACAATTGAATTGTTGCTAAAATATTCGTTTAATTTTCACTGTCTTCTGCAGTTATAATCTATACCAAGGAAGCTTTTATTTCACCAGGTTATTTAATTATTGATAAATAATTACTTGCCAAAAAAATTCATTTAGAAATTCGAGATTTTGTTGGGAAAACCCACATTTTCCGAGGAAAATTTTCGTCGGAGCAAATCGGGAAAACATGCCTCTATGTATAATTAAATTGGGGTGAATTTTTATTTGAATGTTTTTGGTGTAAAGGTAAAATCTTCGGAGTTATAGACCAATAATTGAAAAAAACACGATTTGGTTGCGCCATTTTGTTAATAAAAAAAGTAGCACATTATCTGCGGAGTTTGCATATCTATATTATTAATATATAGGATAATAATATTCGATGGTAAATAACCTTTCTTTGTACTTTACTAATTAGACCAGCGTATAACTATTTTCTTTTCTAAATTTAAAGATTATGCAAAAAAAAGAAAAATTTATATTTTGTCGATAAAATATTAAATAAGCATCTCATTTTATAATCTTTATAAATTTGATCAATGTATCATGATTATTTTGGTTATTATTGCTATCGTAAATTGTTAATTAACAATTGAATCGTTGCTAAAATATTCGTTTCATTTTAACCGTCTTCTTGTATTACAATCTATACCAAGAAAGCTTTGATGTCACTAAGTTATTTAATTATTGATTAATAATTACTTACCTAAAACTTTATTTGAACATAAGAGTTTTTGTTGGGAAAACCCGCATTTTCCGAGGAAAATTTTCGTCGAAGCAAATTGGGAAAAACCTATATCTATGCATAATTTAATTGCGGTGAATTTTTATGTGGCTGTTTTTTGTTGTAAAATTAAAATCTTCGGAGTTCTAGAGCAATAATTGAAAAAAATACGCTTTGTCGGCGCCATTTTGTTTATAAAAAAAGTAGCACACTATCTGCGGACTTTGCATACCTATATTATTAATATATAGGATCTTATATTATATAATTCGATTCCAGCAATAAAATTGCTGGTAAATAACTTTTCCATGAATTTTGCTAATTAGCCCAGAGTAATAGGCGAAATTACAGATTCGTCGTTCTTTTATTAAAATTCAGAACATGAATGACAAAAATGCACATTCGCCACTATTTCACTACTATTTTTCAAGATAATAGTTCAAATACGTGCCATCATGGCGTAATTACAGATTCGTCACTGTTGATATTAAGTTTTGTGGTATTCCCAAAGAAGACAATACCCTAAGCCCTAAAGACATGTAGGCGCCCTCTAGTAATAAGGAAATGAAATAATTGTTTGCCGATCTTGCACATAAAAGAGGGCTTATTTAGATGTGGGTTGATGAACTTAACTCAAAAACGTTGATTTTCGTGTTTCGCCACTATTGCTCTCACTAGGCGATTTGTTATTGGTCTGTTACATTGATTTATAAAAAAATGTAATAAAAAATAATACATTATGTATAATGAACATATTATAAAACGCAAAACATAACACTGCTTTTATTATCCACAGAATATTGCCAACTTGTCATGTTTCGTTGAAACATAGCTTATAATAATTTTTTCAATGACTTTCTTGGGCGTCCTCTTCTTCTTCTCTGTACTGAACTGCAGTTCACAACTTTCTGTGCCACCTGTCTTTATTCATACGGCTTATTATATGTTCATGCCATTTTAAACTCTTGACTTCAATCGTGTCAACTAGTATTGTGTCAATACTCTTGTCTCAATGTTCTTGTCCGTACTTGCTGTATTTACCTACGGCAACGTCTCCAAATCTCCATGTCAATTGACAGTCAAACAAATCAACAAAGCAGTACTAAATTCCGTACTAGAAGATTTTGTACACAAAGATATAACTACTCTTTACACTGATGGATTTAGGACGACAGATGGCGTCGGTTGTGCCGTTTTTATTCAAACCGCCAACCAATGATTACACTGGTAAACACACAGTTTGCTGCTGGAAATTTTTTTACTGTTTCTAGGTAATTTTGGTGTGCTGAATCCAAAAATACCACCAGATTTGTTCCATCAGATCGTTTTCAGAAAATACGACAACAGAGCACATTTCTAACATATAGGGTAATTTAACGCAGCACTACCTACGTATATGTAGTGCTGCTACCCATTAAATAAACCGAATACGAATAAAAAGTAAGATACTTATGGTACAATACTGTACTTACAAAAATCATCACACATATCTGCCAAGCAACTTAACTTTTCATCTAACCTAACCGGCAGCGTCGCAACAAAAATATATTATTCGGTGTCACCTAAAAACTTCCTTTTATATGATTTTCTTGCAAAGGCTTTAAAAGGACGGTCACTTTGAAGACTCCAGCAGTAACCCGCCATCATGTGATAGCCCCATCTCCCTGATACCCTGCAGAATAGTGACCCTGCAACCCTGCAACCCTGCAAAGTGATAGTAATCCAACCAGTGTTTGGTATTGTGGCTATTTTGCAAGGACAAGGAGTTCACTGATGATGGACTGATAGGTCCGAAAACGTTCGTTCTGAACAATGAATCCCTTTTAATTTTTAGAATTTAATTCTTTATTAAATTTTATACCAACTACACCAGAGAGTTTTTATTTCACGTTAAGTTAGTTATACAGTGTGGGCTAAAGAAAACAGTCCACCTCGATATTTAGGAATATTGATTGGAATTTAAGAAAATGACGAAACAGGTCACGTCTATTTTCGATCTAAGGGGGACACATGTTTACGGTACATACATCTGTCATTTGTCAACCCCCTTCCCTCCACTTCTCCCACTCCTTATTTTTAAATAGGGAATATAAGTTTTGTGCTAGCTTATTTGAAAGAATAATCAATTCTCTATTCAGTAATATATACATTAACATAATTATTTATACAGGGTGTCCAAGAAAAAAATATTTTAATTAAATTCATTGACACAAAAAGAAGACTGTATGTAATTTATTGAATTTTAAATACATTCTACTGCTGTCACAAGACATAAAAAGTATTGCTGTCACAAGACAGTATTGCACAGCAGCCTTTCTGGACATCAGCCAAGCATTTGATAAGGTATGGCACCCAGGATTACTTTATAAAATCAAAAAATCCCTACCCAACAAATACTTTGACTTATTAAAATCATATCTAAATCACAGAGAATTTGAAACTAAAGTGGAGGATGAACTATCAAACCGTAACAAAATTCAATCAGGAGTTCCACAAGGTAGTATATTGGGTCCACTTCTTTATGTACTGTACAAATCCGATTTACCAACCTCTCCACCAACCACCATTGGAACTTTCGCTGATGACACAGCAATATTTGCAGCTGAAGAGGATCCAAGAGCTGCAGTATTAAAACTTCAAGAACACCTAGACCAAATTTGACAATGGGTAAAGAAATGGAAGATAAGAGCTAATGAAACTAAGTCAACACATATAACTTTCACATTAAGGAAAGACCAATGCCCAAATATTAGCCTTAATCAAGACAACATACCACAACAGAATATCGTCAAATACCTGGGGCTTCATCTTGATTCTAAATTAAACTGGAAACAACAAATTTTAAAGAAGAAGAAACAAATTGAGTTGAGAGTGAAAGAAATTAATTGGCTTATAGGTAGAAAATCTCGACTCTCAATTGAGAACAAACTGCTGATTTATAAAACAGTCATCAAACCAATATGGACGTACGGTATAGAACTATGGAGTTGTGCCAGCAAATCAAACACATAAATTATCCAAAGAACTCAATCAAAAATTATACGCACCATCGCAAATGCCCCGTGGTACATTTCCAACCAAACCCTTCATACAGACCTAAACATCCCGTTAGTCAGCACAGTAATTCAAGAAAGAGCCAACAGACACCACGATAAATTGGAAGGCCACCCCAACCAATTAATATTACCATTATTGCAGCCACTAAACAACAGAAGATTGCGAAGATTATGGCCCATAGATCTTCGCTTAAACTGAGGTGAAACAGCTGGGTGATGTACCTCATAACGCCATTTTAGTGTACAATACTACATTGATATAAGTTATTGTACTTGTTATCAAATTAACCCATAGAATATGTAATTCTGATTGTTAATAAATGCTTATAAAAAAAAAAGAAAAGCTAGAAAAAAGTATATGTTTAATAAAGAACAAAGATGCACTGTGTTGTTTGGTTTAATCTCATTATGTGATTATTACTTTTATTGGAACGTAAATTGTGGAGGGTATTTAATAGAGACAAATATATGTGTAATCATTTAATATGTTTGTCGGGTTGACATGAAAAATAAAAAAAAAGAGTAATAACCATAATATTTAATGTGGTACACACCATTCGGTTATACACACCTACGCCCGTTTCATAATAACATTGTTGGAGAATATACCGAAAACGCTGAAATAATCCATGTTTTGATACTTTGATCATGTTGCACGACTTAAAAAAACTAAACCAATTCATGCATCTGTTTAATATTCAAAAACAGTGTATATTTTTTTCGTCGTTCGGCTTGCTCTGCTTTTTTTAATGAATATTGAAAATTTCCTATGATCATAGAGACGGCACTAGTCGCAGATTCCGTATTCGCCCCAAATACTGAGCTAGAAAGTCTCCGAGTGACTAGATGAGTGACCCTAATTTAGTTCTCAAAAAAATTTCACTGTGTAATATTCATAATAGATCCTAGATAACATAATTCGTTGAGATCTTGTTGTTAAGGATTAAAATAAAGCTCATTAAAACTTCGTTTTTCTTAATTGGACACCCTGTATGTTTTTACATTTTTGGATTCTCCTCGATGTCTTCTTTCTTAAAATATCTGGTTTTGTAATGTTATACAGGGTAGTTTAAAAGGTAATTCCGTTTTTTTATTAATTTCGTAGCTACTTTCACACCCTGTATAATTTTGTAGTAGTTGGACATCAAAACATCAAAATAATCAAATGATTTTTAATATAGACTAATATTGTTAATAATTATTATATAATATAATCTTTAGACCTTCTACCCTCTCGGGTGTAGGTATGACTTGTGCTCTGTTATCAGTGCATGTCCTGTGGTATAGCCTATCCTATACGCTCTGAGCTTCGCTGGTGTCGCTTCTAGCGGTTACTAATTCAACTTTTACCGGTAATTTTTAAATTTATTATTTAATTGTTATCGCTTAATATTTACAACGCAAAAAAGTAATTAAATTGTAATCGATTTGTTTAAGATTTTTCTAATCATTTTGAAGTTCTATTGATAAAATATCAATTTCTTACTTCGGATACTTTGACAATAATCGTGTAGATGGCGCTAAGATTATAATAGATTATTTATAATTAGATATTACGGAACATTAAAAAAACTTAAATTCAGTATTTAAAACGTAACTATATTTAAGGTAAAAATATATACCACAGCTTTGACCAACTAATATTGTTTATAATTAATGTTTTTAATTTTAATTTTAAATTAATCACTTTGACATTTATGTCAAATTTCCAGTAAACGTTTACAAACTTGTCACTACTGGCGTTCGCGAATTTGTAAATATCCCCTCTACGTACGAGCTCACAGCGTATAGCATTTAGCTTCGTTCTATGTCTCGGTCTTCCTTTACTTCTTTTACCCTGCACCTCACTGCACAGGTTAATAATTATAAGTATATCAATAATAACTAAATATTAGCATTGTTTATATATAGGTCTGGATACCGCGTATGAAAAAAAAATTGATTAATAGCAAGCTGAAAATTTGTTAATAGCTTAAGAGTGTCTAGTCGGATAAACTTTGATATATGGGAACACTGGAACAGGGGCAGTTTTAATTGTGGAACAGGTTAAAAATTTGGAACGGTCAGACCACGAAAACGGCGCATTTATTTTGTCCGACAGAATAGACTTAATCTCTCCGAACAGAGATTAAACTCTCATGCAAAAATCAGACTGCTATTTGTCACCTGTCATAATTCCTGTCATTTGACATATTCTACATGTTTCACTCATTAAAACGCCCATTGGGTGATAAATAGCAGTCTGATTATTACATGAGAGTTTAATCTCTGTTCGGAGAATTTAAGTCTCTTCTGTCGGACAAAATACTTGTGCCGTTTTCGTGGTATGACCGTTCCAAATTTTTAACCTGTTCCACAATTAAAACTGCCCCTGTTCCAGTGTTCCCATATATCAAAGTTTGTCCGACAAGACACCCTTAAGCTATTAACAAATTTTCAGCTTGCTATTAATCAACTTTTTTTTTATACACGGGATCCAGATCTAATAGGGATAGTTGGTCAGCCTAATAGAAAAATTTGTTTGATTCAAATTGACACAGTCACCAGATGTCCTTACAATTTCTGTCAGGGTCGCAAGGTCAACTGCATAGACACCAAATTGGATACGATCCTATTCATAACACCCCAAATTTAGAAATTGAATTAATGATGTCATGCTATTATATAATATACATATATTATGTATAATGTATAGTAGCATGACATCATTAATTCAATTTATAAATAGATTCTTCTATATAATATTTATTTTTCTTAATATGTATGCGAGTTGGGGCGTTATGAATAGGATCGTATCCAACTTGGTGTCTATGCATTTTGACGTTGCGACCCTGACAGAAATTGTGGGGACATCTGGTGACTGTCTCAATTTGAATCAAACAAATTTACTAGGGTGGACCGAAAAAAACTTTTTTTTTATTTCGTGTTGCTATACCGCGGAAAAGTTGCTACTAGGATAGAGTTTTAAATTACAAAAATTATTTTTCAAATTGGTTGATATCTTCCGGTCGCGCATTGGCCGTAAAGTTTTAAAAATTGGTTGTTTTGAAATTTTTTTAAAAACACAAAAATATTTTATCCCGTTTTGCTATACCGCGTACATTTTTGCTTGAGGGCTCAGGATTAAAATAAAGCAAAGAAAAAAAGATATATTGACCTATTCCGGTCGCGCATCGTCCATGAAATATTAAAAAATATCGTTTTTTTGCTATTTTCTTCTTTGAAAATACAACGCTTTTAATAATATAAAACCAACTTAACGGCCCTACTTTTCATGTTCCAGGCACAAAACTTAAATAAAAAAACAACTGAATTGCAATAAAAATGCAATAAAAATTTCAAAAGCAACCAATTTTTTTAAATTTTACGACCAATGCGCGACCGTAAGATATCAACCAATTTGAAAAATTATTTTTGTAATTTAAAACTCTATCCTTGTAGCAACTTTTCCGCGGTATAGCAACAGGAAATAAAATAAAAAGTTTTTTTCGGCCCACCCTAATATTTACCCATTGTTCTGACCAACTATCTACCTATATAAACAATTATAAAAACTAAATGTTAAATTTTAGTACACAGGGTTGGTCGAAACTCGGAATAAGTATTTTCTGAGTTTTCTTAAATGGAACACCATGTATTTTAGTATTGTAATGAAATAATATTTTATGGTACTTTTTTTTTCTTAAGCATTCACTATACCTAACTGCTTTAATTTGTGGTATACGTAGATGTTTTGAGAGCTCAACCATTATTGGTAATTTTAAAGATCAGTCTAGATTAATATGTATTTATTTCCGAAAAATTATTTGTGATTGAATATTTTCTCGCCCAACCTAATAAAATTTCACGTATTTTTTGTTGCAATAAATGTTTGGCTTGAATTACCAATAACTCACAAATTAAAGCAGTTAGGTATTAGGGAATGCTTAAGAAATAAAGAAGTACCATAAAATGTCATTTCATTACAATATACCAAAATATAGGGTATTCCTGTTAAAAAAACTCAGAAAATACTCTTTCCGAGCTTCGACCAACCCTGTATACTAAAATTCAACATTTAGCTATACTAATAATTTCTAACAATAGTAGACTATATATTAAAAATCATTTGAACATAAATACAGTTTTTATGTCAAACTACTAAAATTCTACAGAGTGTGAATATTGCTACGATATTAGGAAAAAAAAACGTAATTATATTTTAAACTATCCTGTATAACATTACAAAACCTCATATTTTAAGAAAGAAGATATCACTTCCGGTATAACCGGAAGTAGCAAATCGATAAAAATATTTTCATTAAATAGATCGCTCTTAAAAACCCGCTTTGTTCCAATTTTCATGATTATTTTGCCTTTAGTTCTCGAGATATTTCTAATACTGATGACGTAATTTATAAATTAAAATTTATGTTGAAACTAAAACTAAAGCTGGTTCAGATTTGATTATAGTACCAGTACAGAGCCTCTACTATGTGTTTATACGTATTTCGGAATAACCGTTTCCTCATCGGAGCACCTGGGTAGAGGCACTGAACTGAAATCAAATCCTTTCATCCTTTCCGGGTAATTATCAAAATAATTACCAAGGATGCTACTAGCACCATTTATGAATTAAAAGTCTAATAAGTCAGGAAATAAAATTCGAAATTATTTATCCTCTGAGCTTTTTAAGTTGGAAAAATAAAGCATAACATAGTGGTGAAATACTCGACAAGGGATATCTAAATTGCATTTCACGTCCTGTCATTCACCGTGGTAATAATTTTAGCGAACTATTTCCTTTAATATCCACCAAAGGTGAATAAAGTAAAAACCAAAAGGAAAGAGAAGATGGTTCAGATTTGATTACAGTACATAGCCTCTACGTATTTCGGAATAACCGTTTCCTCATCGGAGCACCTGGGTAGAGGCACGGAACTGAAATCAAATCCTTTGATCATTTCGGGGTAATTATCAAAATAATTACCAAAGATGCTACTAGCACCATCTATGAATCGAAAGTCAAATAAGTTAGGAAATAAAATTTGAAATTATTTTTCTTCTGGGCTTTTTAAGTTGGAAAAATAAAGCATAAAAGTGTGGCGAAATATTCGACAAGAGAAATCTAAAATTGCATTTCACGTCCTGTCCTTCACCGTGATAATAATTTTAGCGAATTTTTTCCTTTATTATCCACAAAAGTGAATAAAGCATAAAATAAAAGAAACGATGGTTCCGATTTGATTACAGTACAGAGCCTCTACTATGTGCTTATATGTATTTCGGAATAACTGTTTCCTCATCGGAGCACCCTCATACTTTCTTTTTATTTATAATTTATCCACTTTTGTTGATATTAATGGAAATAATTCGCTAAAATTATTATCACGGTGAAGGACAGGACGTGAAATGCAATTTTAGATTTCCTTTGTCGAGTATTCCGTTATGCTTTGTTTTTCCAACTTAAAAAGCTCAGAGAATAAATAACTTCGAATTTTATTTCCCGACTAATTTGACTTAAAATTTATGTGTTTTAAGATTTTTTTAAAAATCGTGTATTTCTGAATTAATAAATGTATTCTTAACTTTTGTATCGTATTGTATATACAAATATATTGTTGAGTGCTTAAAACCAGTCTTAAAATTTAGTCTTGAACTGTTTCACATTTTAAGATTTTCGGAGAATGTATATAATTAGTCTAATGTAAAGTTTCGTACTTGTTTGTTGTCTGAGAATATACATAAGGATATACAGAGAAATTCTCGTAATACATGTACTTTTACATATATAATTTGCTTTCAACAAAGGCTTTATATCCCGAAAAGTAAACAACGATCATTATTTTACCTTCTTGGTTATGCCTGAACTGTAACTCGATTTAACTTCGAGCCGGGCGTAGTATTGATTTTCTATTTTAGATTTTGTGCTCTTGAGCGCTTTTCGTATGTCAGTGTGATTTAGTTTCAACTTTGACAAACTTTTGAAGACCTGTTTCTCTTTTTTGTTTATTTACACATAACATATAAAGATCTATGTAGATTGCACATCATTATGTCTATGAAACTAGGTATACAAGAGAAGAAAATTTATTCACATATTTATGCAAGAATTTCAATGAAAATATGCGCTGAAATATTTTGCTGTTTTGCGTTTTCATTTTTTAGAAATGGTCCTATTGTTGTTAGTATTTACTATATTACACATTTTTATACATCTACACTTAATACACTGGTTAGAACAAATGATACTGACTCTTGTCTCAAAAATATCATATTATGTGGAGTACCACACGGTTCAGTAGTGGGTCCTCTACTGTTTCTTATCTTTATAAATGACATCACTAATTTAAAAATCGATCGAAAAATTTTTCTTTTTGCTGATGATACCAGTATCAGTTGGAGCAACTCAACTATTGCAACTCTTCATGCAACTATAACTTCTGATCTGCTTACGATAAAAACCTGGTCTGGCTCCAATTTACTCTCTTTTAACGCGGATAAGACAGTAGTATTATCCTATAAAGGTACTCTTCAACTCCTGGTTGTTAATAACAGCCAGATATCTGCGTTTATTCTGTAAAATTTCTTGGTATTTTTTGTAATTGTAATGTAAAAAGGGTTATCATATTTGTAATAAATAAAAACGATGTTGGGTATTCATAAATTTGGGAAAAATTTGTAATATATTTTTTTTTCAATTAGAAGCATGTAATTGCATGTTTGATCTTAGTTTTGAATTCCAAACAACTTTTTATAATAAGAATTTTCGATATTCAAAGAGATGAAGGTACTTAACCCTTGAACGAAATTCATATTTTTTGACATACCTCGTATAATATTGATAAAATTTAATATCTGATGATTGAATTTTAAGTTTTAGAGCATGCAGAACTTTTTATAAAGAATAATTTTTTTTTCGTAAAATTAATAATAAAAAAGTTTCCCATATGTTTACAACTTAAGTAGACACGCTGTATATAAATATCTATGTAGATTGCACATCACTATGTCTATGAAACTAGGATTTATGCAAGAATGTAAATAAAAATATGCATTATTATGTCTGAAAAAACAATGTCTATATATTATGTATATGATGCTTCTCAGAGGCTTTTTTGATTGCGTCACAAGTGACAGAAAAATGGTACGTCCGTGATTTTAAACATTTATAGCATTTGTTGTAGTTGTTGATAGAGGGCGCTATAATCGGGAAAAATGATTTACCTATTACATATCTATACGACTATTTCACTAGACTGTTTTTAACTGATAAAACGTCATAGCAACGCATCGTTCCCTACGGACAAAACTCCTTAGCGACATGATTTCTCAGCGACAAAATTATGACAGATCCGTCACGAAAGTGTCTGGTAATAACAAATAAATTAAGATTATATTTCGTTGATATGGTGCATTAATTGTCTCGTGAAATAGTCTTGTGGAATATCATTCGAGAGAAAATTATTTAGCGGCAAAATTTTTTCCTGGTTTCATTCAAGTTCGTTGCCTTTTGGTAATTTTCGCTTATGAAATTTTGACAAAATCACTCGACTGACGTCTCGTGATTTAATTCAAAATTTAATTCGCGAAAATTGCCAGGCAACAAACTTTCATACCAGTCGAAAATATTGCCAACAAAATTTTCTCTCGTGTGATATTATATACGAATAAAATATAAAGTTCTTCTTCGTATTTCACTGTGTCATTAATTTTAAGGTCATAATATATGATTTTAAGAATATAGGGAATCATTGCATGACATTTTAGTTAACTCTGACAATTGTCAGAATCGTAATCAGCCAAATATGAAAAGGTAACCTATTGCCCTTTTATTTGCCATCTAGTATAAAAGCAAATCAATCGTGTTCATTGCAATTATAAAAAGGTATGTTCTTTGATTTGTATAATCGTATAAATTATTGTACAGATTATAGTCGGAGAGATAGAAGCGGATTTTGTGCGTGATAAGTAATATGGAAAAACTATATGGTGATATGTTAAACTAGTTGTGTACATTACTTTCCCCAACGGCCGGAAACCAGAGTTGGGGCCGAGGGTAGATATAAGGGGTCAAAGTCCCGGTTTTTATTATTTTTTTTGTGACGCTCTTGATAGAGATAGTGCACCAAAATTTGGGAATAAGTAGATCATGACGTAACTAATTAAAATCTCCAGGGGCGGAACGCTGCGTGGCCGACAAAGGGGTGGGGGAAGGGTTGAATATAAAAATTATAATTGGGTTTTTGTGACGTTCCTGATCGAAATAGTGCACCAAAATTTGGGATTAAGTAGACCATGACATAACTAAGTAAAATCCCCAGAGCCGGAAAACAGATTGGGGGACGAGGGTAGTTATAGGAGGTTAAAATCGCGGTTTTTATTATTTTTTTTGTTACGCTTATGATCGAGATAGTGCACCAAAATTTGGGAATTAGTAGGTCATGACGTAACTAATTTAAATCTCCAGGGGCGGAACGCTGCGTGGCCGACAATGGGGTGGGGGAGGGGTGAATATAAAAATTATAATTGAGTTTTTTGTGACGTTCCTGATCGAGATAGTGCACCAAAATTTGGGAATAAGTAGACCATGACATAACTAAGTTAAATCCTTAGAGCCGGAAACCAGAGTGGGGGACGAGGGTAGTTATAAGGGGTCAAAGTCGCGGTTTTTATTATTTTTTTTTGTGACGTTCATGATCGAGATAGTGCACCAAAATTTGGGAATAAGTAGACCATGGTGTAAAGAATGAAAATCTCCAGGGGCGGAACGCTGCGTGGCCGACAAAGGGGTGAGGACAGGGGTGAATATAAAAATTAAAAGGGGTTTTTTGTGACGTTCCTGATCAAAATAGTGCACCAAAATTTGGGAATAAATAGACCATAACCTAACTAAGTAAAATCCCCAAAGCCGAAAACCAGAGTGGGGAACGAGGGTAGTTATAAGGGGTCAAAGTCGCGGTTTTTATTATTTTTTTTCTGACGCTCATGATCGAGATAGTGCACCAAAATTTGGAAATAAGTAGGTCATGACCTAACCAATTAAAATCTCCAGGGGCGGAACGCGGCGTGGCCGACAAAGGGGTGGAGACAGGGGTGAATATAAAAATTATAAGGGGTTTTTTGTGACGCTCATGATCGAGGTAGTGCACCATAATTAGGGAATAAGTAGGTCATGACGTAACTAATTAAAATCTCCAGGGGCGGAACGCTGCGGGGCCGACAAAGGGGTGGAGACAGGGGTGAATATAAAAATTATAAGGGGTTTTTTGTGACGTTCCTGATCGAGATAGTGCACTAAAATTTGGGAATAAGTAGACCATCACATTACTAAGTAAAATCCCCAGAGCCGGAAACTAGAGGGGGGACGAGGGTAGTTATAAAGGATCAAATTCGCGGCTTTTACTATTTTTTTCTGACGCTTATAATCGAGATAATGTACGAAAATTTTGGAATAACTAGTTCATGACGTAACTAAGTAAAATACCCAGGTGCAGAATGCTGCTTTTGTGGACAATGGGGTAGGGGCAGGGGCAGGGGTGAATATATAAATTATAAGGAGTTTTTTGTGACGTTCTTGATAGAAATAGTGCACCAACATTTGGGAATAAGTAGGTCATGACGTAGCTAAACAAAATATATACGGGCGGAACGCTGTGTGGGGAACAAAGGGGTAAGGGCAGGAGTGTGTATTAAATTTATAAGAGGTTTTTGTGGCGTTCGTGATCGGGATAGTGCACCAAAATTTGGGAATAAGTAAATCATGACGTAACTTAGCAAAATCTCTAGAGACGTAATGCTGCATGGGGGACCAAAGGGGTCAATATGCAAAACTTTTGAGTGATGATCGTCCTCGAGAATATGTCTGCAATTTGCACAATTGATTAATTTAAATGTCTATGATCAAAATCCAGAAGGGCACAGAGCTAGGTGGGGGTTATTTTTCCTAAAAATTTACCAATTTAAAAAAAATTCCAACTGGACAACATTATATTTAAATAGTTAAAGCTATATTTAAAATTTCCTACCGAAATTAAATTTTGAATTTCCTGCGTCATCATCCGCTTGGGTTAGTTCCGACACGAATCTCTTGGAGCGTTGAATTTGATATCCAAATAACGATATTTGATATCCTTGCATGTAACGCCTATGTAACGCCTGTGATTTTTGAGTGAACGGTTGTATTGTTGTATTCAAAAATGGATGAAAACGTTATTGCTTCGTGTGTTCTAAAAATTGCTTGTAACGAAAATGATAGAATTATTTTGTTCAATGAAGATTCTTTAAAATATTGCAGAGATATATTGGATATTAGAAAAGCGTGTAAACTCAAATATCAAGAAATTATTTTGCCGGATTCGGTGAATAATGTAATGTAAGTGGTCATCATGGTAATTGTAAAAAGTTTTTTACATCGATTGACAAGGCCATTGTAGAAGCTTACAACAATAAAACTGGATCTTCAGAGGAAAATTTAAATACCGGTAAGTAATTATTGGATAATATATATGCAATATGTACCTACTGCAATATACACAGTATCGAAATCAATTATACTTTCAATATAGTTGATTGATTATTTGAGATCCAAATTAATTAAAAAAATAAGGCTTGTCTTGAGAATTGTATAACTGCTGCCATTGCAGAGTTTACACTTTTTCATAAGATTAATAGCTGGTTTTTTGAATTTTTGTCTCGTTTACACGAGATTTTTACGTCAAAGTGACATTAATTAGGTACCAGTAGCAAACCCAGAATAGGTTGATTAAAATTAATAAAAGGTAAATAAATAACTCGAAAAATTATTTAAAATACATGTAAAAATGAAGGTGTAAATAAAACAGTGACCGAAGCTGTAGGTACATAAATTTATAATTTTTAGAAAAAATATAATTTCTGTTAGACATACGGAATAATTGTTTGAACAAAATTCCAAACCATTTAATTTTTTTAAGTATTCGTTTAAAACAATTATTTTGAAATCTATTGACCTGGCGGATGTTTCATAGTAGGTATAGTATATCATTTTTTCCGTGCAAATTGAGTAAATTTGTAACAATTATTACTTATTTTTTTTTATTCATTAATAGATTCATCAATCGACTTTACAACAACCGAACATGCAACGGAAAGTCATATCGAAGAAGACGAGGGATGCTTGTTTTGCGATAAAAGAAGAAAGAGGAGTAAAAAATGTCATCGTGTACCATTACATAAGTCATCAGACCAGTCACTTCTTAATACTATTACTAATGTTGCGAAAGGATTAAATGATACTCTAATGCTTAACAAAATTAGTTCTATAGGCTCGTATTATTATTATCATTTTCAATGTAAGCAAGTGTATGTTTATCAATTTAATGGACCTACTAATGAGCGAACAGTATGGCATGACGTGAGAGATCTGCACAAAAAAGCATTTGAAAAAATATGTGATTACGTTGAAATTAATGTAATTGAAAACAAAAATTCTTATTCTTTGAAAGTGTTGACGGATAAGTATTTAACAATATTAAGTAATCTTGCAAAAGAAAATCAAGTTGACTTTGACAGTAATTTTTTTCAACATCATTTGTTAGATAAATTTATTAACCGGTTTGGTAATCAGATACAAATTATAACAATTTTCAAGAAAAAACTTATAGCTTCTCGAATGAGTTGTAACATAAATGAGAGCACTTTTGGCGAAATTACCGATTTGGAAGAACAAACTCGCGTCGGCACTAGGGTTAGAAAATCTATTTTATCTATTAACAAAAAACGTCTGCCTAGAAAATTAGAGACAAGTCACCTGATTGCCGGTGAGTGCGATATAGATGACATTCCCGAGAATTTGATTAGTCTTTTGCGATGTATAATAACTAATAATGATTCAAGAAGGCTTAAAAGCGAAAATTGTATGAGAAAAATTTATTCTATAGCCTGCGATATAATCTATGCTGCTTCTGACGGTAAAATTAAAACTTCTAAACATATAACATTAGGTATGACTTTAAAAAGCATAACTAGTAGTCGTAAAGTAGTTGACATATGTAATAGATATGGTCATTGTTGTAGTTATCACACTATTGAAGAACTAGAAACGGAAGCTACTTTTTATGCAAATGATAAGTCAGTGACATGTCCTTTAAATACAGTTTTATTACCAGACTATTGCACGGGTATAGCGTTTGATAATTATGATAGGTATGTAGAAACTCTTAATGGGAAAGATACATTGCACGATACTGTTGGAATTTTGTACCAAAATATCGAGGAAGGCCATGAGATGAATTCTGCGGCAAATAAAGGAAATTTATCTCCTTTGTGTAAGAGGCGAAGAACTTTTGATACAATTGCTCCTGAAATTCAAAATTATAACAAAGCTCTGATTTTCAAAGATACCTTGTTACCACTAGAAAGTCCATTACGGAATATTACTTCGAGTAATGCCAACTACATGAAAAAAATTGACTTTTTATGGTTATTATCTCATTTTCTTGAAATACCAAATACACCTTTATGGGTTGGTTTTAATAGCAAAATTATTAGTGATGATAGTACCCAGCAAAGAGTAAGTTATTTAACACCCATAAATCTTTCTCCAACAAATCAATCTGTCGTATACTTAACATTAAGACAAGCTCAACAAATAGCTTCAGAGTGCAAGCAAAATTACATGCAAGTCTCCTATGATTTAGCTATTGCTAAAATGGCTTTGCAAATACAAAATATTGAAAAACCTTTATTTGACAACGTTTTCATTCGCTTGGGCGATTTTCACATTATGATGGCATATTTTCACGCTATAGGAAAATTTATAGACGAATGTGGGCTTACTACTTTGATGGTTGAAGCAGAACTTTTAGCTAGTGGCTCAGTGAACGGCTTTATCTCTGGAAAACATTTTAATAGATGTAAGCGTTTATACCCTATACTATATCTTACGTTCCATATGTTGCATTTTGATCAGTTTCTGACAGATAATGAAATAACAATTGATGATTCCATTCGTGAGTTGCTTGATACAATTTTTATTGAAAAGGTATCTCCCCTTACTTTTGAGAATGAAGATTTATCCAAACTTATTAAAAAATACATAGCGTACAAGGAGAAAACTGTGGCTGGTGACCATGGCTATACCGCTCAATGTTATATAATTTTAATGAACTTAATACAAAATTATTTAATTTTTTCGCGCAGTATTCGTACCGGAGATTTTGATACATATAAATATATAATTCCAAAATTAAATGACATCTTTTTTCTGTTCAATCATCAAAATTATTCCCGCTGGCTTTGTAAATATCATGATAACTTATTAAATTTAGATAAAACCCATCCAAAACTTGCTGTAGAATTCGACAAGGGAATGTTTGGCATTAAAAGAACAAAAAATATTTTTTCGAGAATACCCGTTGACTTAACGTTAGAACAGACAGTAAATGCTGATGCTGCACGTCGTTTAACTGGAGTAACACATTTTACTAATTCTATATCAGCTAGACAGCGTTGGGCTAAAAGTAGTTGCATTCGTACAACAATCGTTTCTCACGTGTTAGATTTTACAGGTTTAAAAAAATGTCAAGATGTAACTTCTGATTTGGAAAAAAGTAAAATAATTATATCAAACAAGCAAGTTAAAGCTTCTATAAGAACTATTAACGAAAACATGAATCCCTTCAAACACACTGAAATAGACCATAAAAGTTTATTCAATATAGCAACCGGAAAAGCAACAACATGTGACGTAAGAGATTTTCTTTTAAATATCGAACTAAATGGTAAAAATTTGACAGAAACTTTTATTAAGGAGTGTGCAACATCTGAAAGCCGATTTGAACAACCTATTGCAAAAAATAAGATTCTGAATTTTGCATCAGCTCATGTAAAAAAGAAAATTATTGTAAACAACAAGGTGCATGAAGTTAGACTTCAAAGAGACTTGTTTGGTCGGTTACTTTGCATATCGTTAACTAATAATACAGATGTAGAAAAAGCTCTGACCTATCCAATAAAACCGGTTCCAATGTCTATGTGCCAAATGGATGGAACAATTTGCAAGACCAAAAAATCTTTGTTAGTTGAGTGTCTACATATCTCAAATGGTACAATACCTTCCTGTTCTGAGATTGACGTAATCGACGGTTTTTATATTCTTCATTGCCTTGTCGACATACCCCAAACATTTGGTAACATAGCCAAAAAATTTTTAAAAAAAATAACCAATACTACTGCTTTAGAAATTCATTTAATCTTTGATCAATACTTTAAGCCTTCAATCAAAAATTATGAAAGAAATTTAAGGGGTAACAATGAAGCTGAGCGCAGTTTCAATATTACAGGTCCAAATCAAAAACGTCCTGTAGATTTCTTGAAAGAATTGCGTAATAATAAATTCAAAGAAGCATTGGTGAACTTTTTCTTAACATTTTGGGGAAAAAATGAGGTAGCACCCTTTATTGGACAAAAAAAACTTGTCGTTAATTTCTACGAATGCCATACATTTTTAGTTAATGCTGTTGGGAATGTTGAAAAAGTTGTGGTACCTCATTTCAGCTGTCCTGCCCACGAAGAGGCTGACACCAAAATTGTTTTTCACATTTGTCAAATTCAAAATGATTCCAATATTACAGTAATATGCTCAGATACTGATATACTCATAATTTTATTAAGCAATATGCATAATTTAAAAAGTAACTCAAAAATTTGGATTGAAAGTGGAGTAGCAGGAAAAAAAAAGTTCATTGATGTTTGTCAAATTTATAAACAGTATGGCGAAATATTATGCAAAGCTTTAGCAGGTTTTCACGCCCTAACAGGTTGCGATTATAACCCTAGTTTATATAGAAAAGGGAAAAAAAGGCCATTCAATGTATTAGTTAAGTCAGAAAGATACCAAAAAGCATTTTATTCCCTTGGAAATATTGATCAAGATCCAGATGAGGTTTTTAGAGTTATAGAAACTTTTATTTGTCAACTATATGGTTTAGCTCCCACAAAAAAGATTGTTGATCGGGATGTGAATTCTATGCGATATAAATTATTTAACCGTCAATATAAGATGAATGATGTCGATGAACCATTTTGTAAGAAAAAACTAAAAAACTTTGATGCCTCAAGTTTCCCACCTTGTAAAGTTGAATTATATGAGCACTTTTTAAGAGCACAATATATAACAAATATTTGGCTAAATGCTCATAAATCAGTTCCAACAGTACTCATTCCTACTGATTATGGATGGAAACTGGCTGATTATAATTCCTATAAATTTAATTGGTTTAAAGGCCCACAGTTGCCAGAATCTATTCGAGATATTGTTATAGGGGATGATGAGTCTGAAAATGAGATGGATGATTTTGAGTGTGAAAGTGATGAAAATGATGATAATAACGAGTCTGATGATAATAATATTAGCGGTGATGATGACTAATGTAATTTATATGTATTGTATAAAGTATATCTTTAAGTAAATTTTTATATATGTTAAAAGGCTACATCAGCGCGTCATCAAGACGAAAAACGCCTTCCAAGATTGCAGCTTTTGTTTTGAATATTTTGTCGGGTTATTTGACACACATATACGTACTATATTAAAGAATAGCGGTACACAGAACAATTTGAAAAATATGTTAGTATGTGGAAATTACTCTAAGTATAATTAAATAAAAGAAAAACAAAAAATTACACTATCTTCGAATAAACTTTTTATTCCATGCCTAGATTTTGTGTCACATTGGAACTAGATACTAAAATCGTTTATCTATAACAAGAAATTGAACTTAACTGACAACATTTAGCAACATAGAGAAATAGTCACCGTTATCACAATGACTAATTACAATATTGTACTTTCGTCTTTGATAGTGTCACCTACTTCCGAGGCACTGTTGCCAAAGGTTCGCAAAACTTTCGAAAAACAGTGCGGCAAAACTTTCGCTCGAATTAATATTAATTACACACTGATGTAGCCTCTTAGTACTTGTAGATGTAAATAAAATTACATTTTCCAATGAAAAACCATGAATTTTTTCTAATTTCATCATTGTTTTTATCAATTAATAATAAATTTTCGAGAACAATAATTATAATTATTTGCATAAATCAATGTTATAATGTTATTTTGAAAAATATAAAAAAATTTAGTTTTTCTCTACATTATTTATGAAAATATTGTGACACCGTTTTTAACAAAACTAGCTGACCCCACCTAGCTGTCCGCTCTTTTGGATTTTGATTCTACAATAAATGAATTGTGCAAGTTACGGACATATTCTCGTTGACGAGCATCACCCAAAAATTTTGCGTATTCACCCTTGTCCGCCCCCTGGAGATTTTATTTAGTTTTTTCATGATCTACTTATTCCCAAATTTTGGTACACTATCTCGTTAACGAAGGTCACAAAAACCCCTATATTTGTATATTCAACCGTACCCACCACCCCTTTATACCCAAGCAGCGTTCCGCCCCTGGAGATTTTAGTTAGTTATGTCATGATCTACTATTGCCAAATTTTGGCGTACCATATCCATCACGAACGTCACAAAAAAACCCCTATAATTTTTACATTCACCTCTGCCCCCACCCATTTGTCCCCCACACAGTGTTCCGCCCCTGGAGATTTTACTTAGTTATGCCATAATCTAATTATTCCCAAATTTTGGGGCACCAACTCGATCACAAATGTCACAAAAAACCACTTATAATTTATATATTCACCCCTGCAGCCCCACCCCTTTGTCGGACACGCAGCGTTCGCCCATAGAGATTTTACTTAGTTACGTCATGAACTAGTTATCCCCAAATTTTGGTGCACTATCTCGATCATTAGCGTCAGAAAAAAAAATAGAAAAAACCGCGACTTTGACCCCTTATAACTACCCTCGTCCCCCACTCTGGTTTCCGGCTCTAAGGATTTAACTTAGTTATGTCATGGTCTACTTATTCCCAAATTTTGGTGCACTATCTCGATCAGGAACGTCACAAAAAACTCAATTATAATTTTTATATTCACCCGTCCCCCACCCCATTGTCGGCCACGCAGCGTTCCGCCCCTGGAGATTTAAATTAGTTACGTCATGACCTACTAATTCCCAAATTTTGGTGCACTATCTCGATCATAAGCGTAACAAAAAAAATAATAAAACCGCGACTTTAACCTCCTATAACTACCCTCGTCCCCCAATCTGTTTTCCGGCTCTGGGGATTTTACTTAGTTATGTCATGGTCTACTTAATCCCAAATTTTGGTGCACTATTTCGATCAGGAACGTCACAAAAACCCAATTATAATTTTAATATTCAACCCTTCCCCCACCCCTTTGTCGGCCACGCAGCGTTCCGCCCCTGGAGATTTAAATTAGTTACGTCATGACCTACTAATTCCCAAATTTTGGTGCACTATCTCTATCAAAAGCGTCACAAAAAAAATAATAAAAACCGGGACTTTGACCCCTTATATCTACCCTCGGCCCCAACTCTGGTTTCCGGCCGTTGGGGAGAGTAATGTACACAACTAGTTCAACATATCCCCATATAGTTTTTCCATATTACTTATCACGCACAAAATCCGCTCCCAGCTCTTAGACTATTATAGACGTATAGATAATCCGCAAATCATTTTTTTTTTGGGACCGTACAAGTTTGGAAGAGCGACATCTGGTTTCATAGCTCAGCAACATTTGTAGCACTTTTAATTATATTGGCCAATTATATTAGTCCTGGTTACTGGCTAACTGTGAAGGCCATAGCCCAAAAAAGAATACGAAGAAAAAGGAATATTCAGGTTATGTTATTAAAAAGTAAACATTGTACTACAAGCAAAATACCATTGATTAACTTCACTTTAATAATTGCATATCATATCAATACTGTGTAGCAACAAGTTTTACAATTTATAACACATCATTTGCGAAATCCCTTTTTCTTCAATGACAGTATTTATAAAATATACGTCAATTTGACAATTTCAATTAACAATATGAATCATTTAAAAAATATATTTTTCCACCTACCTCTACCGAAAGTATACTTTTCCGGACCTGATTGTAGGGAGCAAAGTTGTACTTTTCCTCCCTAGGGAGGAAAATATTTTTCCTAAGTAAAAGTGACGTTATGGTATTTCATTCATGAAATATAACTTATTGACGCCCTGTACAATATGTATTTTGTATTACGTAAGTATTTATACATTTTAACGTTTATTTATTAAAAACCCTGTATTTTGCAGAATGGTAAAAAACAGTAAATTGTTATTTTGATTTAACAATGTTTACATTAATAATTTGACTTATGTTTGACAGTTGACAGTTATGTTATACCTACTTGTTAGTTTTAGTTTTAATAAATTTTGTTGGTTAGTTACATAAATAAATTAAGTAAAAATGAAAAATGACTTGTTATTAATTTGAGGAAGGTGAAAAAACCATAATATGTATAACATAGGAGTAAAGTACCTTTTCCTCCCTTGAATGATTACTGCCCTCCGCTACGACTCGGGAAGTAAACTTCATTCTCGGGAGGTAAAATAGCACTTTCCTCCCTTGTTATACACATAGCTATTAAGAAAGTTTCAAGATTTGTCCGCTATATGTGCACGATCGTTTCTCGTATCCCCTCCAAGTACTTGCACACAGCGAATAGCGTCATCTACAAACAACTAAAATAAATGATATAAATGAGTATATCCACGGACATACCTTTTTTCTGTCACTTCCAACTTAATGCGTTAGGTAGAAATCGAATAACTGTCACGCACTGAAAGAAACCTCTGAGAAAGAGTATACAAGAAATGTTATTTTCCACCTACCTCTACCGAAAGTATACTTTTCCGGACCTGATTGTAGGGAGCAAAGTTGTACTTTTCCTCCCTAGGGAGGAAAATATTTTTCCTCCCTAGGGAGGAAAAGTAAAAGTGACGTCATGGTATTTCATTCATGAAATATAACTTATTGACGCCCTGTATAAGATCTATTTTCTATTACGAAGTATCTATACATTTTAACGTTTATTTATAAAACATCCTGTATTTTGAAGAATGATAAAAAACAGTAAATTGTTATTTTGATTTAACAATGTTTACATTAATAATTTGACTTATATTTGACAGTTGACAGTTATATTGTACCTACTTGTTGTTTTGGTTCTAATAAACTTTGTTGGTTAGTTACATAAATAAATTAAGTAAAAATGAAAAAATGACTGTTATTTGAGGAAGGTGGAAAACCCATATGTATAACATGGGAGTAAAGTGCCTTTTCCTCCCTTGAATGATTACTGCCCTCCGCTACGCGTCGGGCAGTAAACTTCATTCTCGGGAGGAAAAGTTACACTTTCCTCCCTTGTTATACAAATAGCTATTTCATTACACCAACAATTGTGGCTCGATCCCATATAAACACAATTAATACTAAATTAAACATACCACAAGACAACAGTTTCAGAACCTTGCAAAATCGTATAAAAGTCTACAAACATAAAGAAGTATATGACGGTGACAAATAAACAAATAAATTAATCATAATTTGAGAAATTTTAAAATCAAATTGACTTATCTGAACGTATTAAATAGCAGCTGAAGACAGAGATAGTATTAACGGTATTTTGTACCTTTTTTGACATATTTCTCACTGAACAGCGAACAGTTTTATCATTGTAAAAATATTCATAGTATATTATTCAACGAGCATGTAATGATGGCTATTATTCACGATGATGAAGTTTCGTAGGCGAGTGTCGTAATTCATCAGAATGGGTAATAGCCATTACATGCGAGTAGAATACTATACTTTTTTACGACCTTTTTTATTTTAATTAGTAACAATATAATTATCAACTACTAATTGAGATTAAAATTATCATTTACAAAAATAAATTTTGTTTACCAGGAGTACACGGCTGAATAATTATTTGCCTACTATTAGCAAATGCTGTCTTATGTATAGTAAAAAATACAACAAGAAATATTCAACTCAAGTTATATTCGTTTCCGAAAAATTATAAGCACAAATTTGTACCTACTGTCAATGTAATAAATAGGAACTGGCTATTATCGGTGGACGTATTTTACAAAGTTGTAATGTACATTTACATTTAACTTTATATAAAATAATAATGTAACTATATGTACATAATAGGTTATAATATATTTAACACAATATAACGTTTAACAATACACACAATATAAGTTATAAATTCTAATAAACACCGCAAATACGCTAATGTCACTGTCATTGAAAATAATCAACGTCAAAATTCATAGTAAACAAGGTATAGAATTAAAAAATATACTGACTCATTGTTACAGTTAAAAATCCTTTAAAAATTTTTCGAATTCAATTATTGATACAAATTACAGTAACTATTTGATAAAATAAACAAATTTAAGTAATTTTATTTGCAGTTTATGTACGACTAATATTAAAAGTGGCATGCACCACTTGAATCTAACTTCAGCCCGTGAGTAATGACTAGATACCGGACTTTATGACAATTGCATATTTGTTGCATATTTTGCGTATAATTGCTTTTTTTATTGGTTTTGCATATTTTACTATATTTGGCATATTATAGCATATTTTCTACAAAATTTGATATCCAAAATAGAATTATTCAGAAATGTAAAAAAATTTTATCTACGACTGATACATAATATATGTATTATACTTGTGGTGTTTGCAATATAATGCCATATAATAATCCTTTAGGGATTAATAATGCGGGATTAATAGCTATTAATCCCTCTGGCACAACAATCACAAAATTCACCACGGAAACAAAATAATCAACCTCAAAAAGTGTCACTGTCAAACGAATAGTATATTTGACAGTTTGTGTTGAGATGGACGGAAATGAAGAATCTTTTAATTGTACACCACCAGAAATTGTAGAACTAGCTACAGCAACAGCATCTACCTTAATACCTGAAACATCGAAATCCATTTATAATAAAACGTACGCAACTACAGCAGATACTATCGCTAAAGAGATAAACAGTAATGTACCATCTTCTTGTTCTACAGCAATCGAGATCCCAAATATTTGTATTAAAAACTCTACTAAAGTTAATGATGATTCTCAACCAATTCAGTTTATTAATTGTACTATTACTAATTTTAATGTTTTTAACAAATAAAGTTGTTCATTAAAAATCTCAAATTAAATAATTTGTCGTAGATAAAGTAGAGTATACTATTCGCAATAATGGCTCTCATTCCCTCGGAATGTTACTCCCTCGCCGCTAACGCGGCTCGGTTCGTAAATATTCCTCGGGAATAATAGCCATCATTATTGACTCGTGGTATAATCTACTATCGTAGCACTTATTAAGTCTGAAAACGAATTCCTAAGCGGTATTATTTCGACAGTAAAAGCGCAAGGACTGCCACTTACTGAATTTGTAGAATTAGTTGAGAGATTTCAAAAAGAAATAAAGGCGTAAGAGGAAATATTGGTGAAATTATGAAAAAAAACTTGTAACGATATATTTAAAAAAAATATGGTTATTTACTGCTAATAGAAGTGGCAAAAATTTGAAATGGTAATCTCAGTGCCATTGTTAAATTAGATCCTGAGTTAATTAGTACCCTGAAGTAAGCACCATTAACATCTGTATGTGTAGAAAGGTCATTTTTTAAATATAAATACATAAATATTATCAGAAAACCTAATTTTTTTGCAGACGATCTGGAAAAACATCTTATTTTAAGCCGCAACAGTCTCAATTCATATAATATATACGTTATTTTTATTAATTTTATGAGCAGTTACCTACATAGTTATTATGTAAATGTTTATGTAAATAACGTAATAAATGAATTAACGTAATAAAATGATATTTGAAACAGTGTTTTTAACGCAACTACTGACTGCCATCATTTTTTGGTTTGTTTGTCATTTGTATATAGAGTGTATATAAAATATTTCATATCTAATTAGATAAATATTATGTAGAAATTTGTAAAAATTTATATGCGAATATTTAAAAAAAATTTAGTCATATATATGTCCGGTCTCTAGTAATGACCAGTGAGTAATGAACTATTACTCACGGGTAAAGTAATGGGTGTTATTATCTATTCAAAAATAGTGAATAATTTGAATATTGTAGTAAAAAACATGTATTTACTGTCCCGTTCAGTCAAATATAACTCTCTTTATTCCATTAAAACTTTCAGTTATCGACAAAACAGCTACAAAGAATGCTTGGCATTCAGACTATCGACAGGAATTTCCCAGTGTTCTGTTTAGAGTCGAAAAAGATCGTAAAATCGGGCAGATCAAAATAGGTTAACTACTAGAATTCCTTTTAAAATATGAAAATATTCTTCGTATTGTAGAATATAATAGTTTTTTTACGAAAGTAGGTAGAATTTAAATATTCGATATACGCTGTGAGCTTTGCCGCTATCGCCAACTAGCGGATTACGAATGCAACTTTGGCTGGAAATTTAATGAGAAAAATATTGCTCATAATAGCACATAATTGTTTCAAAGTTATCATTTAATTCATTACAATGTAAATAAGTAATTAGATTTTTTTTTTAAGATTTTGCTTATTATTTTGGCGTATTGAGTAGCGAATATTAGTTTCCTTCTTTCCAACTTCTGATACTTTGACAATTTTAATATTTAAAACGTAAGTATATTTAAGGTAAAAATATATGCCAAAAAATATATGTCACAGCTTTGGCCAACTAATATTTTCTCCTAATAATATTTTTAATTTTAATATTTTAAATTAATCACTTTGACATTTATTTCAAATTTCCAGCCGAAGTTCACCGATTTGTCACTACTGGCGCTCACGAACTTTTAAATATCCCCTCTACGTACGAGCTCACAGCGGATAGGGGAAAATTAAAACAAACTTTTATTTCTCCAAAACGTTTTTTGTTAGTTTATAAATATGTTCTAGTAAAAAGTTCTACTTATAGATTTAACTGCTAATTGTGTATTATTTTCTTAAACACTAAAAGCAATGATTTTGTATAAACAATTTTCAATATATCGGTGAATTGATCATTTTATTTTGATCAAAACTGTTACTAGTTTCTTTTTGAATATGCTGAATGCGGATCTGATTTTACAATTTGAAAATTAAAGAAAAAAATTTTTTTGAGCTCTTATAGAGTATGTCGGCGTAACTTGGAACCATATGGGCAACTTTTTTTTTATTATTAATTTTACGAAAAAAAGTTATTCTTTATAAATTGCTCTGCATGATCTGAAAACTAAGACGCAACCATCAGATATCAAAACAACGACATGGTTATTCAAATGATTTATTAGTTTTGAAAATAAATGAAAAGTTTAACATCTTAAAAAAAATGTAGCGTAGGTAAGCACTTTGTCAAAATGGTTTATTTCAGCCCTAAAGAAGTGAATAATCCACAAAAACGTTATGCCAATTTGAACAATTTATACACATTTCAGATTTCACCATTATTTTAAACTCTACTTTTTAGCTAATCTGCAAAGATTAACCATAATAACATGAAATGAAATTTTAAGTGTTGCTACTTTCGCAACACATATTTGTACAAAATTTGTACAAATTAAGGGTTAAGTATTATTCACCAAAATTATTTACTAACCAAATTTGAAATTACTTCTTCTTCTTCTTAAAGTTCCGCTCCTATCGGAGTTTGGAAATCATTCTGGCAATTATAATTTTGTTGGTTGCGCGCCGGAATAGTTCAACTGAGCTGCATCCAAACTATTCACGGAGATTGCGCAGCCACGAGATTTTACGTCTTTCTACGCTTCTTCTGCCTTTGATTTTGCCCTGCATTATATTCCTTAATAGTTCGTAGTTTTCACCTCTCATGATGTGCCCCAAGTACTCCAACTTCCTGATTTTTATGAAATTTAAAACTTCGCATTTTTTTCCTAGTTGTTCGAGCACTTGTGCGTTTGTTTTACGATCTGTCCATGATATTTTCAGAATAGGTCTATAACACCACATTTCGAATGCTTCCAGGTTTTTAATGTTGGATTGTTTTAGTATCCATGCCTCAACCCCATACAAAAGGGTGGAGAAAATATAACAACGAAGCATTCTTATCCGAAGCGTTATATTGATATTGCGATTACAGGAAAGTTTCCCCATTCTGTTAAAAGTGGATCGTGCAATTTCAATGTGGCATCTTATTTCTTTTGTCTGATCAGTATCTTCTGTGATCCATGCTCCAAAGTATTTGAGCGAAGATATTTACTCAATTTCTGTATTATCCAGTACTAGTCTAACTCTGCTGTTTTGTGCTTTTGTAAATACCTTGAACTTGGTTTTCTTCAGATTTATTTTTAGTCCATAATAGTTGCAATGTATATTTAGTTGTTGAGCAAGGTATTGCAATTCTTCCAGTGTTCCTGCTAGAAGTACGGTATCGTCAGCATATCTTATATTATTAAGTGGCTCACCGTTTATTATTAGGCCCTCATTGACTTCGGCCAAAGCTAATTCTGAGATGGCTTCACTATATAAATCAAATAACTATGGTGATAAAATACACCCTTGGCGCACCCCACGACGAATCTGGATATTCTCAGTCAGTTCATTTTCAACTTTCACTTTTGTTGTCTGATTCCAATAGAGGTTACATATAATTCTAATATCTCTACTGTCTATGTTTTTATTTAACAAAATTTCTTTGAGACGATTATGCTGCACTTTGTCAAATGCCTTATCAAAATCAATGAAACAGGCATATACTTCCTGATTCATATCTAGGCATCTCTGCGAAAGAACACTTACTGCAAACAGTGCGTCCCGTGTTCCCAGACCTTTCCTAAATCCCATTTGTGTATCACTTATGCGTCTAATTTCTTATGTATTCTATTGTGAATCACTTTTAAAAACAATTTTAAGACATGACTCATTAAGGCTATGGTGCGATGTTCTTTGCACTCCTTTGCATTGGCTTTTTTGGGTAGCAGTATAAATGTCGATTGGAGCCATTCTTTAGTGAAATTACTTACTTGTTTCTATCTTCGGTGTGCTCTAAAAAAAATACTACAGCATTTATAAGTCGAATTCGGTTTACCGCGGACAATTATGAAGTGTTATGGGACACAGGTTGTGAAAAATTGAACAATAAAAAATACACAACCAAAGAGGTCAGTTTGGCTAATGACGATTGCCTAAAATATTTGGGAGCAATAAAGCAGTTTATTGATAACGCATCTCTTATTGATTGAAAAAGCGTCTCATTGGATCAATGTCTGAAATTTCTACTGATTCAAGCTAATTTAAGCTAATTTTCTATACTATTAATATAGTATTACTATAGTATTAGATATTAAATTACAAAATAATCCAACGTAGAATGAAGTAAACACTTCTATTGTATGTAGGAATTTATTAAAAAACATTTTAAATCTATCCACAAGGTAGTGGAAAATTACAATACACAAAACGTTTTCGGTCTAAACTGAGTATCATCAATGTGAACGTCCGGTGTACAAGTATTTGGAACTATCCACTTCATTAGGTGTAAAAACCACTAAATTACATTATTGGTAGATATTTATATTTAAAATTATAAAGTAAGCGACAAGTCGATGTATTAAGATTATTGAAAAACTATGTAGATATACTTCATCATTGCTCTAAAGATGCACGTATTGCTCACGTTAAAGGTAACAACCAATTCACCTGAGCACTAGGTGCATTTTTCAAGCAAGGATGGAGTACATCCACATGGTTTTTCAATAATCTTAATACATCAACTTAATGTCGCCTACTTTATACTGTTTTGTTTTGCGAAAAATCGCTGTTATGTAATTCCTCAAGTTCTTTGTTTATAACAAACTTATCGACAGCCGGATCAACTGTTACCCAAAAAAATCGTTCTACGGGTCAAGATACATAAAAAAAACTTGGGTAAGTCCATCTGAATAAAGGAGCCCGTTGTACCCCACCCCCCACCCGTGGCGACTGCACTATATCTGGAAATTGGAATTACCCTAATTTTATTGATTCTATATTACACTCTGGACCAAAATTAACCGCCCGGGTCATTTGTGATGTCTTATATCTCCAAAACCTGTTGTCCGATTTAAGTGATTTTTTTAATATGTTATAGCCTTACTCCTTTACAATATGGTTTTAATAAAATTGTTGCTAAACAGGTACATTTTCATTGTATACCAGGTGTACGAATCAAACTGTGTTTTTTTCTTAAAGTTTGCATCACCCTGTAGAATATTCTGGCATTTGTAGAATACCGAAATTAACACCTAACTATAGCCTCATGCTTTCTTAACATTTTGTTGTTTAATTGATTTGCTTATGTTGGATAATAAAAAAGTTAGGTGCTTTAACAACTAGACATGTTTTTTATCAATACAGGGTGTTTTTAAAAATTTTTGGCAAAGTTTAAGGGGTAATTCTGCATGAAAAATAATGACAATTTGCTTTATCAACTTATGTCCGCAAATGCTTCATTTCCGAGATAGGGGGTGTTGAAATTTTTCTGACAAACTGATGATTTATTTATTGCTTTAAAACCGGTTGAAGTATGCAAATGCAATTTGGTGGGTTTTCTGATGTAGTTAGTGCATATTTTCTGACATACAATAAAGAATTTAATATTCACAATTGGCGCGCATACGGGTAATATAAGCCATCATATTACCCGTATGCGCACCAATGTGAATATTAAATGCTTAATTGTATGCCAAAAAATGTGCAATAACTACGTATTAAAACCCACCAAATTTCATGTGCATGTCTCAACCGGTTTTAAAGTAATAACTAAATCATCAGTTTGTCAGAAAAAATTCAACATCCCCTATCTCGGAAACGAAGCATTTGCGGACATAAGTTTATAAAGCAAACTGTCATTATTTTTTCATGCGGAATTACCCCTTATACATTGCCAATTTTTTTTAAAAACACCCTGTATTGATAAAAACATGTCTAGTTGTTAAAGCACCTAACTTTTTTATTATCCAACATAAGCGAATTAGTCTAACAACAAAATGTTAAGAAAACATGAGGCTATAGTTAGGTTTTAATTTCAGTATTCTACAAATGCTAGAATATTCCACAGGGTGGTGCAAACTTTATGAAAAAACACAGTTTGATTCGTACACCCGGTATAAAATGAAAATTTACCTGTTTAGCAACAATATTATTATAAGGATATTTTCTAGGAATAAGTCTATAGCATATTAAAAAATCGCTTAAATCGGACAACAGGTTTAGGAGATATAAGACATCAAAAATGACCCATTTTTAAGGTGGCCGGTTAATTTTGGCCCAGAGTGTATATGACTGTACATACAGTCGGAAAAATGAAAGAATACCCATGAACGAACATTTAAAACACACTGTATTTTCCTGTCAATGTGTCACAAAGAAAATTGTTCAGTGCAAGTACATGTAACAATAATTATTACATGTACTTGCGCTGGCCAATTTTTTGTGTGACTCGGTGACAGGAAAATACAGCATGTTTTATATGTTCGTTCATGGGTATTCTTTCATTTTTCCTACTGTAGATGGTTGTTTTTAATCGACGATAGAGTCAAATTGAACTGGTGTACTACAATGCTCAAGAAAAACAGAAATGTAAATTGGACTCATGTCAGCACATAACAATAATGTAAAATATACAAACCAACAACATGTACAGACCTGTAGAGATTTTCAATAGACTAAACGAACAAATAAGCACAATGTTTCCATGTTTCCAATATTTTTCAAATCTTTTATCCACTGCTATTAGCAAATTAGTTTAAAGTCTGAAAAACACACCACAAATAAATAGCACTATGGAATGCCAACGGGATTCAACAATGTACCCATGATTAGATACAATAATTCATTGTTGATCATCAACTAAACATAAGATTAGTTTAAAAACTCATTTTACACAAACGTGTAAAAAAAACTTCTTCTTCCTCATTATAAGCGATTCTGCTTGTTCACTGGCGGATTGATACCTCTATGGAAGGTTGTCATTCCAATAATTACAATACTACTGACCAATACTTCTTCTATTGATGGGTGATTTATCTCTTGCTATTTTGGACGACAGGTGTCTCCCCAATTCTGTTTAGGTATGTGGTTATTCCATTCTTTTTTATATTTAGTATCCATTTGTTCATACACTGTACGTTACATATTGTTTTAATGTCTTTCCTCCTCTTTCGATCTCTCAGCTTATTTCCTGTAATTATTCTCAGTACTCTCACTTCTGCCGTTTCTAGTAGTCCTTGTGTTGCGTCTGTATCGAGTATTAGGTCTGGATCCCGCGTATGAAAAAAAAGTTGATTAATAGCAAGCTGAAAATTTGTTAATAGATTAAGGCTGTCTAGTCTGATAAACTTTGATATATGGGAACACTGGAACAGGGGCATTTTTAATTGTGGAACAGATTAAAAATTTGGAACGGACAGACCACGAAAACGGCACATTTATTTTGTCCGACAGAATAGACTTAAACTCTCCGAACAGAGATTAAACTCTTATGCAAAAATCAGACTGCTATGTATCACCTGTCATAATTCCTGTCATTTGACATATTCTACATGTTCCACTCATTAAAACGCCCATTTGGTAATAAATAGCAGTCTGATTTTTGCATGAGAGTTTAATCTCTGTTCGGAGAGTTTAAGTCTGTTCTGTCGGACAAAATCCATGTAACGTTTTCGTCGTCTGACCGTTCCAAACTTTTAACCTGTTCCACAATTAAAACTTCCCCTGTTCCAGTGTTCCCATATATCAAAGTTTTCCGACTAGACACCCTTAAGCTATTAACAAATTTTAAGCTTGCTATTAATCAACTTTTTTTTCATACGCGGGATCCAGACCTATCTTGTTTCTGATGCATAATATGCCATTATTGGTCTTATACTGGCTTTATAAATTCTTGACTCCATCTCAATATTAATATGTCGGTTTAGCCATATTAGTGTTATTAAGGCATCCTGTCAGGTTATTTGCTTTTTGTAATTGATTTCTCACTTCTTTGTCCACGTCTCTGTAACAGTACATTGTATTTACAAGGTATTTTATTTCCATTACTTGTTAAATACTGATGCCATCAATTTTTATTTTACATCTGACTGTTCTATTTTTACTTCTTTGTTTCCCATTGTGTATCATCTCCCTTTGTTAACGCTTTTGATGATTTAATCCATGATTAAATTGAAGAGCATGGGGCTCAATTAGCTCCACTATCTCATTTCGCTACCCATGGTTATAGGTTCTGTAAGCTGTCCATCTATTCTCACTTTCATTTTGTTGTTTTGGTAGCTGTTTTCAACAGTTTTTATGATATCTAGGGGAAGTTCCTATTATGTAGAAGATGGATTACATCTTTGAGTCTTACTCTCTCACATGGTTTCTTCAAGTCAGTCAGATATAGAAATGCTGGTCTATTATACTCTAATAATATCACAATAATTAACTTAATGACGAATATTACATCTGTCCACGATTTTCCTGTACGAAAACCCATTTTTTTCAACTGCTAAACTTATCCACTGATTCATTATTTCTTGAAAAAATTTTATCTTAACTTTTACGGTAGTATTTAACAAGTTGATACGTCTGTAGTTCTCTAGCTGTTTTTATCTCCTTTTTTGAATAGTAGAATTAGTTCGATCGTTCGGTATTTTATTTTGTTTTATAATTTTATTAATTAATGTTATTAATTTTTTTGTCATTGCTGCTCCACAATATTTCAATAATTCGTTTGATATTCCATCTTTACTTGCAGCTTTTCCGTTCTTCAGCTTTTGAAGCGTTTTTCGAACATTCTGTGTACTTATATTAACTTATTAATTTGTGGTAATTTCTGGTGTTTTCGATTCTAGCATCATTTGTTCTTCCTCTGCATAGAACTTTTTTAGATAGTCAATCCACTTATTCTTTTCTATGTGTTTTGGTTCTATTAGTTGTTCCCTTACATCTGTTCTTTGACCTCGAGCTATATTTCCTTTTGCAGACCATTTTTCATCAAATCATGTTCCATTTGTTTTTGATTTTGTATCTGAGTTAATGTATTTCGTTTGTTATTTTCTTATAATTATCGTAAACGTTATTGTGTAAAAGATATATGTAATCTATAAACAAAACGAACGATTCCAATTGCAGTAAAAGCAAATCTGATTTCAAGCAGCTTTTATATTTAGATTAATCTCTAATGCGTAGTTCGACTGACAATCTATTCATGATATTTGTACTAATCATTCTAATATTTAACATAACATTTATTTAGCTTTGCAGTGATATTAAGTTTAATGTAGGCGCCATTGTGTTAGACCCTTGTTATGGAAATCCATATTCAAACTTCCCATAAATTATACACAAGCTAGCTTGAAATTTGGTTTGAGGTTAATGATCCTCCGCTTAATGAACATGTCTATAAAGTTACCTATGTGTGGTTGCAAATTGAGTTTAAAATTTAAAATTTAGCAAAATGAAAATAAGAGTAGAGAGTAAAGTTAATATTTCTTTATTTAATTAAATTTAATCCAACAAATTACAATCATTTCAAAGTTAATATACAGTGAGCACGTAAAGGTTGGAATAAATTAATTTTTTCATGAATGGGCAATTTTGGAAATAAATCCCGAAACAGGTCAATTTTTATTTTTAATTTACGACTTTTTGGCATATATATCATACTAGTGACGTCACCCATCTGGGCGTGATGACGTCATCGATGATTTTTAAACGAGAATAGGGGTCGTGTAGTAGCTCATTTGAAAGGTAATTCAATTCTCTATTCAGTAATATAAACATCAACATAATTATTTATAAACGATGTCCAAAAAAAAATTTTTCGAATTCAATTTATTGACTTAAAAAGAAGAATGTGTGTAATTTATTAATTCAAAATACATTTTACTGCTATCAGAAAACAGGAAAAATGTTCATTTGATAAATAAATATTGTTTTTTGCTTAAATTCAATATTAAACCTGCCTCCTGTCAGTTTGAACATTGAATTTAAGCAAAAAGCAATGATTATTTTTCAAAACAAAATTTTTTTTTTTTGTTTTCTGAGCAGTAAAATGTATTTTGAATTAAATAAATTACATACATTCTTCATTTTCTGTCAATAAATTTAATTCAATAAAAATTTTTTTGGAGACTCTTTATAATTAATTATGTTAATGTTTATATTACTGAATAGATAATTTAATTACCTTTTAAATGAGCTGCTACACGACCCTTAATCTCGTTTAAAAAAATCATCGATGACGTCATCACGTCCAGATGAGTGACGTCACTAGTATGACATATATTCCAAAAGTCGTAATTTAAAAATCAAAATTGACCTATTTCGGTATTTTTTCCAAAGTCGTCCATTCTCGAGAAAATTAATTTATTGCAACCTTTACGTGCTCACTGTATAAAATAAAAGTTACAAAAAACTAACAGAAGATGAAAATACACAAATAAAAGCACAACAATCATGACAGACAGCAAATAAAAAACAAATGAACAAGGTTAGAAATATGAAAACCAATAGGGAAAAACAGAACGACGTCCATGGTTGTCGTCCACATGGTTACAAAAAATATTAAGAACTCATTGTTTCCATGAATTATAAGCACTAAAAGAAATTAAGAAATTTCCCTAATCTACTTTGAAAAATACAAATAATGTCACAACACTTGCTTATACATTTGACACACTGTTCGTCAACGTGTTAAGTTTCAAAGTTCAAATTTTATTCAGCTTATTTTAATAAGGTCAATTTCATCTTTCTTTCTACATTTAGTACCTAATAAGAACCTCCAGAGTATGCAACCAACCACTCTTCAGCTGGCATTCTGGCTCTCGCATTCACTCCACGTCCACTAAAATTGTCGCCAAGTAACAACTCTGCTTATTTCTGACAGATTTAAGTATGGGAACTGGATTACACATTTTAACTACAAAAATTCTTCTTCTTCTTCGTTTGGTAGCACTACAACCCGGGGTGGGTCTTGGCTGACTGCACAACTTGCTTCGATCTCGAACGGTCGGCCATGATAGTTGGGTCAGTTGGTAGCCCCATCCCAGGCAACCAAATAACGTTTACAAAACGCTGAAAAGGCGTCATAATTCTCACCAAACCACGTCAGTGTGTCAAGTTTTTTCGACGTCGAAAGTCACGTGAATATGTCCCACCATAACTGACGTCATTTTTATCACGTTTTAAATAGGTGATATAAAAAACGTAGTTTTTATGTCGTTTTTTTGGATTATTTTTCATTTTATGGTTTTAAAAATACACAATAATAATTATTCGTACGGGTATTGTTGGTATTGCAATTTTTCGTTTAACTGTTTTAAATTTAGCTTATAGGCTAAGGTAGATTTACTGTGTCAAAACTGAAACTACATATAAACTAATAAATAATTTATTAACACATTAATTTAACTAAACTCGTGTTCATTAACAGAAAATATTCACCAAAACAAAACACATAACCTCAAACCGTTTTTAAGATTATGGATTTAACGCATTAAACCGCATTTAAATGCATTTAACCGCATTAAACTAATTCACAACTCACTTGAGAAAAAGGGATAAAAATGTCTTAACTAACACGTTTTCTTCAACTAAATATCTAAATGAAAATCCTTTTTTACGACACAAGGCACGTAAACAATAAATAAAAAATACGTCAATATCGGGTAATACTATATTATTCATCTATGGTCAATATACAACATTAACATTAAAAGCATTAACCCGTTAAGCTTCTCCCATTTTTGTGACGTCAAACTTGGGCTGTCTGAAATGAAAACGTATTTTTAAACTTATTTTAACGTCATTAATCTTACGTATTTAAAATCACCTACAAAAGACGTTTATACGACGTAATGTTCAAACACGTTTATATATTCAACCAAAAGCTGACGTTTCCTCGACATTATTGACGTCACTTGGTTGCCTGGGATTGTTCTTAGATCTGACCATGGGTATATTTTCTCTCCATCGCATTCGTGGCCGTCCTAATGGCCTTTTTCCTGTGGGGGCTTTCTCCCAGATCAGTTTGCTAAGGCGGTTATTAGGGAGTCTATGGACATGGCACGCCCATATTAGACGCTGAGATTTAATTTCTTAAGAGTATGTCACTCGCCCTATACATCTGCTTAACCTCAGCATCTGTTCTTATTCGGTATTGGTTGCTATTAGCATCGTGATAAGGTCCAAAGATTCTTCTGAGGATTTTTCTCTCAAAACATCTTAGTTTTCTTTCAATTTCTTTGGTCAGAGTCCACGTCTCACACCCATACCGGTCTAATCACAATTTTACATATTATGTATTCTGATCTTTGATGCTTGTGTTAGGCTCTTAGATTGAATAGTATTGTGGACGCTATATATACATCTGTTTGCTGCCTGAATTCTCCCTTTCGTTTCTTCCGTTATATCGTTATCTGCAGTGATTGTTGCTCCGAGGTATCTAAAACTCTCCACTCTTTCAAAGTTATATGGGTCTATCATAACATTTTGCCCTATTCTATCTCGTCCATTTTGTCTGTTGATGCACATGTATTTGGTTTTTTCTTCATTTACCCTTAAACCAGTTTTCTTTGTCTCTACTTCCAATTTATTGAAAGTTTCCTTCGCATTGGTGACTGTGTTTCCCGCAATGTTAATGTTATCCGCGTATGCTAGTAATTTTAGTCCATTTACTGTCAGAAATTCTGTTCTAATTTGTGCTGTTCTTACTAATTTCTCCAGGATTATATTAAAAAGGAGAGGTGACAGCGCATCCCCTTGTTTCAGGCTACTGCTTATGTCGAACGATTCTGAGAGTTTGTTACCTATCCGTACGCTGGATACCTACAGCCGTTTACGCATAACTTAAAAAGCTGGATAAGTTTTTTTCGAACTGAAAGTTCTGCCATTGCATTCCACATCTGATCCGTTTTAATGCTATCGTACCCTTGTCGGAAATTTATGAAGAGATTATGGATAGTTCTATTGAATTCCCATTCTTTTTCAAGCAGCTGTCTTAGAGTAAAAATCTGGTCTATGGTCGATCTATTTTTTCTGAAGCCGGCTTGGTATTCCCCTATGAAATTTTCTACAAACGGTGTTAGCCTACTTAACAGGATATTCGATAAGATTTTATAAGCGGTATTAAGTAAGGAGATGCCCCTATAATGAGGGCACTGGGTTTTGCCTCCTTTTTTATGGATGGGGATTATTACACTTTCATGCCATTTTGTTGGTATTTCCTGTTCTTTCCATATAAGTGCTATTAGTTTGTGTATTTGTCTATGTAAAATTTCTCCTCTATACTTAAGGGACTCAGACGGTATGTTATCGGAGACTGGAGCTTTTGCGTTCTTTAATTTGTTAATTGCTTGCAATGTCTCATCTATAGGGAGCGGATTTATATGCGATCAATTTTGGTGAAATATGCGCATATATATGCAGTAAAAAATTACGAAATATGCGCAAGATATGCACAAAAATTAAAAAAATGCGCATTTCGAGCAACCACAAATTTTCTGTTCTATTCTATTCTAGGGGGTTCTTTTATAGGGGGGTGGGCAGCAATCTTATTTATTATCTTTCAAATAAAATCATTATTTTTTATATATGCAATTTATTCACATTTTTTACAAAAACTGATTCCAATAGTTACCTATTTAAAATAAAACAACAATATCACTATACATAGGTATCTTCGATTATAATTCACTACAATGTGTTTTTCCAAATTTTTTACGAGGAAACATTGTCTTTGATCAGATAAAATATTTTTAAAACTTGAAAAAATCCTTTCAACATCAACAGAAGTAATTGGGGTGTATTTAAAATAACTTGTTAAAGCCGAAAATTCTGCACCAAATCAATTTCAAAATTTTCATTAAAAATTTCGCATATGTCCTCCAAAGTTTTAAAGCCGTTTAAAGACGGGATCTGATCTAAAGCATGAATATTTCAATTTCCATTAGAAAATCGTAAAACTATGGTTAAAGGTGTAAATTCTCTTAACAATAGAATAGGGGATTTAAAGAATCACCAGTTATAGGTACCTACTAAATATAATAAAAGTAAATAAAATTCGGATTTCCCGGTAAACCATCCTTCATCATTTTAACATCCTACAATCATGTTATAACAGCAGCACTATAAATACTTTGTGTAAAGATCGGGTATTTTCTAAGAAAAAATGAAAAGGCACTGAAGCAGCCGTCTCTCTTCAGGTAGTTCTCGAATTAACCTTCTGATGACCAACCTTTTTTGTTAGACGGATGACCAAGCGGGGGAATGACCCCAGGTCAAAAATGACCATTAACAAAAAAATAAAGTTTTTTTTTTAATTTTTAATTTTTTTTGGCATGGACTTTATGTCATTCAGCCAGTCACAACATGAGTATGAGGATATCCAGAATGATACTAAAGTCAAATAAAAAAATAATGAGTTAAAAATTAAAAATACTTTTGAATTTATTAAAGAAAAACATACGCTGGGGTCACAATTTCCCCCGCTTGGTCATCCGAAGGTTAAAAGATACGACAGCCTGTGCGGGGAAATATTTTGTGTCGAATTAAAAAATAAATTTTTTTTGGACTTAAATGTTTTTAAATAGGCACAAAATATGCATTTTTCTTTAAAAATATGCAAAATTTAGTAAAGTTCTCAAATATGCGAAATATGCATGCAATATGCATTTAGCATAAAATCCGCTCCCTACTCATCTATGTTTGGGTCTTCTACCGGTAGGTCTACTCCAAGATATATATCTTCTCCATGTTTTTCCTCTTGATGTATGTTTAGTAAATTGCTGAAATAGTCTTGCCATGTTTGGAGCAGTTCCTCTTTGTTGATTATTAATTCATCATTTTTTCTGAGTACAGACACGCATCTAGGTGTGATACCTCTCTTTTCATTTGACACTGATTTGTAAAATGCTCGACTATTTAGCTGTGTTGTCTATTCCTTTCCATTTCTTCATATTTATGTTGTTCGTATTACCTTTTTTCTCTCTAATTAATTTTCTTGTTTCTCGGCGTGAAGCTGCATAATTTTCTTTACTTCTTGTTGATTCTTGTTGACGTGTTTAACAAAAAAATTTATTTAAACATTTTGTAAAAAGCATTTTACAAAAAATCATTGAACAATATTTTTTAATTACCTATAACTTCACTTCTTTCCCTACGTTATACTACTGTTCGGTTGTACCTGAGGTATTTTCTCAGTTAATCATAGATTTTTGAATATACAATTCACTCTGTACTGACTGTACATAACACAAAGTCATAGTCTTTTCAGTTGTCATCTATCAGTTATCACTTGAACACTTCCGTTAAATAAAGGATTCTTCATTGTATCTTGAAAATGTAGAAGTACCAAAATTACCGGCATTCAAATGTATCAGTTTGTCCTTCGTGTAGTGTACGTTAAGTATTTGTTAGATATATGTTAATTTAAGTTGCCACCATCATACAATAAATGACATTCGATTATACCTTCCTTTTCTTGACGAAGTAATTCTAAAAGGTGATTGACATTTTTTGTACACATCATCTTTGAGTCTTTTGGCGAAGTTTTCCAACTTTTTCTTGCTTTACAATGGCGTTTTTTCTTGAATTATTTCAGATGCCCCTGAAGATGCTCTAGGAGCGAAAGTATACTTGGGCAAGATTAAATAAAATTTAGTGCTCGATATCTGCCTTTAAAGTCGTAAAATAATAGTAAATGTACAATATATGCTTCTACAAATAAACACGGCGAAAATAAGAAGAAAGATTTTTGGCAATAACTACAAACAACGTATAATAGGATTCAAAATACATATTATAGGAGAGAAAATAATAGTCACAGACATTAGTGCAAAAATAGGCAATAATAATACAGTATAATATGAACAAGTGATCAAAAGTAAGGGTAAAGAAACGCCAATGAAAATTAATTACCAGAATTTTGTCAACAAAAAACTTGTGATAGGTAGAATTCTCTTTAAACATAAGAGGATACTTATAGGCCAGGGTAATAAGACAAAAATATACCCTGTTCGTGGCACTTCAGCAGCCTGGGTACTGAAGCGTTTTTTCGACAGGTAATATCTGTAGGAACAAATTATAACTATTTCTTACGTAGGATCTGGCGGCCATTTGTATTTATAAAGAATTAACTGTCAAAAAATGGCATTTTCCTCTTTTTTTTTCAAATCAACGGAAAACAGTGAAACTTATGATTTTTTTATTACAAATATCTTCGAGATTATGGAAAAAGTTTTAAAATGACGTATTACAAAGTTTGATATACTCATTTATTGTTAATATAATTGCGAAAAATGGTCCGAATTGCAAAAAAATATGTTCTCAATAACCGTTGTAAAAATTAGTGTACAGCTTTGAAATTTTTGTCAAATGAGAGTTCTTTGGTGCTTAATATGTGATAAAAATTTCAAAGCGATTCATTCAATTGTTTAAATTTTATTCAAACTGTTTATCCCAAAGTGCATTTTTTTGCAATAACATAAGTCAGAAAAAAATAACCTTAGAACTATTCCACAGATATCAAATGAAAGAGCATGAGCTACATTTTCAACTTGGTATAAAAAGGTGAAATAAAACTGCATTTATTAGTAGTAAATAATTATGCAAAATTATCGTCAATTTTTCTATATAAACTTTTTGAATAACTTTTTCCAAAAAAATTAACTTTTTTACCCTGTTTTAAGTGCACAACTACCAAGTAATGTTATCTATATCATAATTGATAAACAATTGTAATAAATATGTATAATTTCTTATATAAAAAAATAAAAAGTTTATAAGGAAAGATTTACGATACTTTTGCATAATTATTTATTACTAATAAATGCATTTTTTTATTCACTTTTTTAAACCAAGTAGAAAATATAGCTCGTGCTCTTTCATTTGACATCTGTGGAATGGTTCTAACGTCATTTTCTTCCGACTTATGTTATTACAAAAAAAATGCTCTCTGGGATAAACAATTTGAATAAAATTTAAACAATTGAATGAATCGCTTTGAAATTTTCATCACATTTCATATTAAACACCAAAGAACCCTTATTTCACAAAAATTTTAAAACTTTATACCAATTTTTACAACAGTTATTGCGAAAATAATTTTTTTTGCAATTCCGACCTTTTTTCGCAATTATATTAACAATAAATGAGTATATCAAACTTTGTAATACGTAATATTAAAGCTTTTTCCATAATCTCGAAGATATCTGTACTAAAACAACCATAAGTTTCCGTGTTTTCCATTGATTTGAAAAAAAAAGTGAAAAATGCCATTTTTCGACTCTTAATTGTTTATAAATAAATGGCCGCCAGATCCTACGCAGGAAATAATTACAATTTGCTTATATAGGTATTACCGGTCGAAAGAACGCTTCAGTGCCCTGGCTGTTTAAGTGTCATGGAAAAAAACCTTATTACCCTGGACTAATAAGGATAGATAGAAAGCACCAGGAGGAATATACAAGAACCAAATAACCATATAACGATTGAATACAAATGGAGAAGCTGCTTCAAAGATGTCAGGAAGCCATCTCTAATACCATCTTTGGGTTATAACCTCTCATTCGACACGTCATTTTTTATTTATCTGTTTTAATAACGGAGGAGTTATATTCGCGGACTGACAGACGGGGGGACATACAAGCATGAAACCGAGAGTATATATTTGTTCTCGTCTTGCTAATGTGCGTCGAATAATACAGGGTGTAACAAAAATACAGGTCATAAATTAAAGTACATATTCTGGGACTAAAAATAGTTCGAATTAACCTAACTTACCTTAGTACAAATATGCACATAAAAAGAGTTACTGCCCTTTGAAGTTACAAAATGAAAATCGATTTTTCGAATATATGGAAAACTATTAGAGATTTTTTATTGAAAATAGGCATGTGGCATTCTTATGGCAGGAACATCTGAAAGCAAAATTATAGTGAAATTTGTGCACCCCTAAAAATTTTATGGGGTTTTGTTCCATTAAACCCCCCCCCCCAAACTTTTGTGTACGTGCCAATTAATTTATTATTGTGATACCATTAGTTAAATTCAATATTTTCAAAACTTTTTTGCCTCTTAGCATTTTTTCTATAAGGCAGTTTTTATCGAGATGCGGCTTCTTTTTAATACGTTTACATACAATATTTATGGGGGTTTTGTGCCTTTAAACCCCCCAAATGTTTGTGTACGTTAGAATTAAACTATTACTGCGGTACAATTAGTTAAACACAGTCTTTGTAAAACTTTTTGCGACTTTGTATTTTTTAGATAAGGCACCTTTTATCGAGATGTGGCTTCCTTTTTGATATGGTTCAAAATATGTCGTACTTAACCATATACAAATATGTGGTGGATTTGACAATTATTCAAAATATCTCGATAAAAACTGATTTTTTGAAAAAGTACTAGGAGGCAAAAAAGTTTTTAAAATATTGTGTTTAACTAATGGTACTATAATAATAATTAAATTGGAACTTATACAAAAGTTTGGGGGGTTTTAAGGAACAAAACCCCCATAAAATTTTTGAGGGGTTCCCACATTCCACTATAATTTTTTCTTAAGATACTACTGCCATAATAATGCCACATTTCCATTTTCAATAAAATGCTCTAATAGTTTTCGATATATTGGGAAAAATCGATTTTCATTTTGTAACTTCAAAGGGCTGTAACTTTTTTATGTGCACATTTGTACTAAGGTAAGTCAGGTTCAATCGAACTATTTTTGGTCCCAGAATATGTGAATAAATTTATGACCTGTATTTTTGTTACACCCTGTATATGGCTTGTACAATTTCGGCGACTTTAAAACAGTACTTCCGGTTGCAACTCTAAAACCGGAAATCCGAAGTCATTTTTCTCACCTTTAATACCATCCTTGGGTTATAAGCTTTCATTCGACACCGCATTTTTCATTCTATCTGATCTAATGATGGAGGAGTTGTATTTAGAGTTGACCAGTGGACAGACAGACATGGATACTTAAACTTTTTCGCATTATAAAATGCAAATAGACGGTTTCGTTTTGATTCAATTTGAGTCTCTTACCATCCTCTGACACCTGTTTCTAGGTTTACCCGTTATCAAAGAGACTTTGTAAGAAGACTGAACATAATTTAATCTCACCGACTGGTTGGTAAATATATTTAAATACTCTACCAACGTATGCTTTTTGGTAACCTCTAAGGAGGAAAGATGAAGTGAGTTAATAGATAACGATTAACGATACAGATATTATGCTCTGGGTAGGATTTAATTCATTTTTAGTGCTTTTAGACTGCTTGACATTATATGGTTCATAACTAGTGTGACCAACTAGTCCGAAAAATCCGGGACATGGCCCGAATTATGAAGTAGTGTACCGGCGTCCCGGACAAGGCTTCCGTGCCATCCGATTTTCAACGTTTTGGTAATTTTTTTAATTTGGAATACGTTATTCTTCTAAGAATTCGTACAATTTTGGTGGGACGAAAAAGAGTCGACAATTTCTAGAGTGTAATACTAGTAGGTATATAATACCACATCCAAAACGCATGCATTTTATAACGTGGTATACTACGTGTACTACGAAAACTCAAACTGTGGACTTTTTTTCTTTTCTGTATTTTAATAATTATCGTCTTCTGAAAAGACGATTTTTACATGTTTTTAAAAGAGTCGCCGTCACTGTTAAAGCAAATTTCATCGCAAGACAAATATGATAGAAACAAGCAATGGAAACAATGAATATACCCGAAAAGATTGGTCATAAATTATACCACAGATTTTGGGGTCACAAATAGGTTGATTGAACCTTACTTACCTATATAAAATAGTGCACACAAAAGAAATTACAGCCCTTTGAAGTTACAAATTGAAAACCGATTTTTTTAATATGTCGAAAACTTTTAGAGATTTTTTATTGAAAATGGACATGTGGCATTCTTATGGCAGCAACATCTTAAAAAAAAATTAAAGTGAAATTTGTGCACTCCATAAAAATTTCATGGGGGTTTTGTTTCTTTAAACCCCCCCAAACTTTTGAATACGTTCCAATTAAATTATTATTAGTTAAACACAATGTTTTGCCTCTTAGGACTTTTTCGATAAGCCAGTGTTTATCGACATATTTTGAATATTTTTCGAATCCACCACATACATATCTGTATATATGGTTATAGGTCTGGATCCCGCGTATGAAAAAAAAATGATTAATGGCAAGCTGAAAATTTGTTAATAGCTTAAGGGCGTCTAGTCGGACAAACCTTGATATATGGGAACACTGGAAGAGGGGAAGTTTTAATTGTGGAACAGGTTGAAAATTTGGAACGGTCAGACCACGAAAACGGCACATATATTTTGTCCGACAGAACAGACTTAAACTCGCCGAACAGAGATTAAACTCCCACGCAAAAATCAGACTGCTATTTATCACCAAATGGGCGTTTTATTGAGTGGAACATGTAGAATATGTCAAATGACAGGAATTATGAGAGGTAATAAATAGCAGTCTTATTTTTGCATGAGAGTTTAATCTCTGTTTGTAGAGTTTAAGTCTATTCTGTCGGACAAAATAAATGTGCCGTTTTCGTGGTCTGACCGTTCCAAATTTTTAACCTGTTCCACAATTAAAACTGCCCCTGTTCCAGTGTTCCCATATATCAAAGTTTATCCGACTAGACACCCTTAAGCTATTAACAAATTTTCAGCTTGCTATTAATCAACTTTTTTTTCATACGCGGGATCCAGACCTATTAAGTACGATTATAGAGACTTGTTAATAATCTGAAAATTTATTTATAATTTACATTTTTAGGTATATTTTGAAAAAGAAAGCACATCTCGATAAAAGGTGACTTGTCAAAAAAATAATAAGGAGCAAAAATTTTTAAAAACACCCAAAGGAACAAAACCCCCATAAAATTTTTATGCAAATATATTAAAAAGAAGCCGCATCTCGATAAAAACTGGCTTATCGAAAAAATACTAAGAAACAAAAAAGTTTTAGAAGCGTTGTGTCTAACTAATGCTACCACCATAATGAATTAATTGGAACGTACACAAAAGTTTGGGGGGTTTAAGGGAACAAAACCCCCATAAAATGTTTATGGGGTGGACAAACTTCACTAAAATTTTGTTTTAAGATGACTCTGCCATGAGAATCATACATGTCTATTTTCAATAAAAAATATTTAATAATTTTTGATTTGTTGAAAAAATCGATTTTCATTTTGTAACTTCAAAGAGCTGTAACTTTTTTATGAGCACATTTGTACTAAGTTAAGTAGTTTTAATCGAACTATTTTTGACCCCAGAATGTATGGTATAATTTATGAACAATCTTTTCGGGACATCCTATATTTTGTTCGTTGAGGTTAATTTAAAATATGAATGCATTAATTTTTAAAGGTATTTTTCTCATTTTTAAGCAAATTCAATCCTTCGACAAATAAGCAAATTACAAGTAATCAACATAATGTCCTGAATCTGTTTTCTTGTGGCATGTTTGACAATTATATTTTTGATGGGATTAAGCCACAATTGGTTGTAATTATTATTTCACTCATAGGAGATTCTGACCAATAGAAAGCTACAGAAATAAGTGATAATTTTTGATAATATTCCGTCGTCGAGCATTACGTCAGATGCCCTTCGTTACTATGCAAAAATGAACATTAAGTGACATTAATGACAATGTTTTACAACCTGTCACAGAGAACTCCAAGAAATACGTTTAGACAATGTTCAGGTGGAGATATCAATAAAATGTGAGTTAAAATTATTTAAAAAGACAGTTTTATTCATGAAATAATTACAGAAAATTGCACTCGACCTCTAAAATTATTATCGAATTGTTGCCCTCGTGACACTTTTATATAATTTCTCTCATATAAATTATCTATTCTGTCTATATAAATTAAAACTGTCAAAGTGTCACTCGGGATAAAAATCTATAATTTTAGAGCTCTCGTGCAATTACTACTGATAACTATATTTTTATATTAACCTAAGGTTACATGTAGATGGAAATCCAACATCAGTTGATTTTCTCATTTTTCTTTGTTTGAGAATGATTTCCGGATTGGAAGTCGAAACGTAAAAAACTAACAAAAATGTAATTACCATTACAATTAATTGTAGCTTAATCCCATCAAAAAAATCGTTAACATAAAAATGTAAATTAATCAATAAAATTATGATATTAAAGTTCTACAGCTGTTTAAAAAAATGGCCCGATTTTCATTAAAAAGTCCCGGATTTCAGGTGTTTTTTTCAGCCTTGTCCTGAACTCAGCTGAATTGGAGTTGGTCACACATAACAAAAACTATCTACCTACTTATGATTATAGTTAGCGGAGAAATTTGTTTTTTCATAGCTGTCTCGGAACAGAAAATAAAAAATTTCATTTTCGTAATTTTTCGCCCGCATAACTTTTCATGCTGAATAAGAATACGTATTCAGATTCAACAAAATATATTGCAGTTTTGCTGCACATGTCTCCATATGGCCATAAAAGCCGTAAAAATCTGATAACTCAGAGTTATTTTTTATTTTTATTTCGATCCAACGCAACTTAGATATACAAAATATAAAGTGAGTCTTGGAATTCTAGCCTTTTATCCAGTTAAATCCACTTAATGATATTTACATTGTTAGTTGTAAATTGAAAATAGGTAAGCAATTTAAGAACTTTTCCCGTGTTTGCTATAAAACTTTTCACTTTTATTTAAAAAACCTTAAAATTAAACTTTAATGTCGAATAGGCCCTGAAATTAGAATATATTTCTCAAATCACTTATAAATATGTTGTCGTTTCTTTTTATGACTTTATTCTTCTTCTTGTTCTTCTTATATTAGGCGTTCTGACCTATTCTTAACCGATTTTGAGCTTGTATTCGTACCTGTGATGTTGACTGCCAGCTATCTCGCCACCTTTTAAAGGGTCTTCCTATTGGTCTCTTGCCTGTTGGCTTCTAATTCCTGGCTATACGGGCTATTCTTTCGCTGTCCATTCTCATCACATGCTGATTCCACTCTCGTCGTCTCTGTCTTCCCCACCTTACTAGATCTTGTATGTTACAGAGATCTCTTATTATGTCGTTCGGTATTCTGTCTCTCAGTGTTTTCCCAGTTATTGACCTCATCTTTCTCATTTCTGATGTTCTCAGTATCCTCTTGGTTTCTGCTGTGTCACATCTTGTTTCTGTTTCGTACGTCGTGATCGGTCATACACATTATTTGTATATGCGTACCTTCCCTTCCAGCCTCATATCTTTGTTTCTCCAGATGACATCCCTCAAACATCCTGACACGTAATTGGCTTTTTATTTGCTTGCTTTCGGACGCTCTCTTTAACATCCCTATAACTACATATTTCGACTCCCAGATATTGGAATCTCGAGACTTATTCAACTAGTTCGTTGTTAATTACTAATTTGCATCTTATGGGTTCCCTTGACACTCTCAGTGATTTTGCCTTAGCTGTTGATATTTTCCTGTTGTATTTCTTCGCCACGGAATTGAAAGATACTGTATTGAAAGATTCGCTGTAGGTTATCCTCGTAATCGGAGATTAAGATTGCGTCGTAGCAGAGGATTTTTATTTGTTTTTCTGTAATCTTATAACCTTTTCCAGTAACTTTAATGTTTTCTATGATTTTGTCCATTACTAAATTAAAAAGCAGTGGGCTCAAGCTAACCCCTTGTCTGATTCCTGAGTTGATTTCTACTTCCGATCTTAGTTCATTCTCGACTTTTGTTCTGGTTTCGTTGTTCGTATTAATGTCTTTAATTATCCTTATCATTTTATTGGGCTGATTTTTCTCATTTAGCAATCGTAGCACATATCTTCCAATCTTAAATAATCGAAGGCCTTAGTCAGATCATAGTCAATCTATAAAGCACATAAATTCAGGTTTATTATATTCCAGTGAACTTTCTCAGCAATTTGTCTGGCTATGAATATGGCGTCTATTGTGGACCTATTTTTCCGAAAACCTTGTTGTGTCTCACTAATTGTGTATTCTTCGGTGCTTTTGTGCTTTTTACGGTAGTTGCTAGGGTTTTTGCTGTTTCCTCTCTTGTGTATAGGTATTGTTATACTCGTCCTCCACTGATCTGGTACACGCTGTCTACATATTATTTCTTGAGGTCACACCAGTTTATGACTTTAAGGTCACAATATATAATTCTTTTATTATTGTATGTACCACATTGTAACAAATGTTTGATTGGGAGCGTTGAATGATTTTGATATTGAAGTGACTGGTTTCAAACATAGCATGACATATATGTAGTTCCAACCCATATATCCAGATGGACTTAAGTATTGCCTTCTAGAGCAGCAACTTGTAATCCAAGGATAACCTTAATGAACGACCCTTGAACCAATTAGTCTAAGAGCTAGTGAACCCTCCGACTAACGGTCTTCCTGTAAGGCTAGAAAATTGTATAGTAATAATTCATAGCACAACAAGACTAAAAACCATGACCTGGCAGGGATCAGCCCTGCACGTGTATCCACCAGGTGAATCGAAAAGTGCAAATTTAGGGGGTAAAATAAACTTTCTCCTGTAAAGCTAATCTCCCGCTAATCAAGCGGGTGCGACACTGTAATATAAGAGAGGACGTTTGAGTTTGCATAAATTCATTATCTTGAGAATGGGCAAATATGAAGAGAAATCCTCAGACAGGTCGATCTTTAGTCTTAAGTTAATACTTTTTGGCATATATATAATACTAGTAATGTCATCCATCTGGGCGTGATGACGTAATCGATGATTTTTTTAAATGAGAGGAGGGGTTGTGTAATAGCTCATTTAAAAGGTTATTTAATTTTTTATACAGTAATATAAACAGTAACATAATTGTTTATACAGGGTGTACAAAAAATTTTTTTTATTAAATTAATTTAGACAAAAAGAAGAAAAAAATTTTTGTACACCCTGTATAAATAATTATGTTAATGTTTATATTGCTGAATATAGAATTAAATACCCTTTTAAATGAGCTATCACACAACTCCTACTCTCATTTAAAACAATCATCGATTACGTCATCACACCCAGATGGATGACGTTACTAGTATTATATATGCGAAACAGTCCTAATTTAAAAATTAAAATCGACATGTCTGAGGATTTCTTTTCAAATTTTTCCGTTCTCGAGATAATGAATTAATGCAAACTCAAACGTCCTCACTTATACTACAGTGTCGCGCCCGCTTGATTAACAATTAAAAAACAAAGGAGTTTTCGATATTGTATTGCAAAAAACTCTTCGGGAGTTCATCAATAAATGTTTAAAGAATATCTAGCTACCTTGGCAACATTGAAATTTTCAGTTAAATGTCCGATTTAGGGTTAAAAATGGCCTGTTTCGCAATTTTCAAAATTTTCAATCGCTCATATAACAAAAACTGTTAAACTAAGAGAAAAGTCACTAAAGACCTTTTCTATTTGGAACGATTTAAGAAACTGAAAAAACTTTGTCCGATGCAAAAAAATAATTTTAGGAAAAACCCCTAATCTTTCCCCTCGCCTGGCAATGTCTTATGCTGTTCAGAATCGCCTGTCATTGTACACATTTCTTCTAAACGACTTACTCAAACACATACTTAAATTTAAACTTTACAGGAGAAAGTTTATTTTTCCCCCAAACTACGCACTTTTCGATACACCTGGTAGATACACGTGCAGGGCTGATGCCTGCCAGGTCATGGTTTTTAGCCTTGGTGTGCTATGAATTATCACTATACAAATTTCTAGCCTTACAGGAAGACCGTTAGTCGGAGGGTTTACTAGCTCTTAGACTAAATATATATTTCTGAATTTTTCTTGGTACAAATAGGTTTCCTCCATGTGATAATTCTGTAGCAATGAATACCAAGATATTTTACCCCGTTGGCTGAGAGAATTGATTACTATTTAAATTTACGGGGGGCAAGTTCCTTTCCTGTTGTAAAATATTCAGTTGCAACCGTTTAAATTTTAATAAAATGTAAAATTATAGGTTTTTATCGCTTAATTTTCAACCTCCACTTGTTTCATTTCTTTTTATCTCACAGCTTATATTTTCCATCTTTTGCGTTATATTGGCGCGCTCATCACTGTATACAAAATATAAATTGAGTCTTAGGCACTCTAGTCTTTTAGTTAAGTTAAATCAAGTTAATGGTATTATGTTGTTACTTATTGATCAATTAAAAATACGCAAGCAATTGAAAAACTTTTTTCGCGATTGCTATAAAACTTTTCACTTTTATTTAAAAAATTGAAAATTAAATTTTACCGTCGAATAGGCCCTTAAATTAGAATATCTTTCTCAAACCACTTATAAATGTTGTCGTTTCTTTTTATGTGATACAGAAAATTCAGAAGTCAAACAATTATCAGCAAGCTGCTGTGTTTGATTAATTAAAAGTTATTTATTCCAAAAGCTCAATTGCGCGGGAGAGTGAAACAAAACTTCTTATCAAAGGATCTATACATTTACTTAACAGTGATTGCTGGGCTGAAACTGGCAGATTTCATTAATTATAATTACTTGCGACTAGTAATTATCACTTAAAGTTTTGGAAGACTTTCTTAATTCCAGAGCACGATATTATTTATCGATTGCCATTTTCTGCCTTAAATGATTAATGAAAAATATTTGTATATTTATCAAACAAAAAATCCTTCACCCTAGTCATTAGCTAAATATAACGAAAAACACTAAAATCTAAATTTTTGTACATAGTGGTATCGTGGTATTTATTTCAATTTATATTTAATGAATAGTTTTTCTATAGGAATATCCATATAAAACGGACTTGAAGGTGTACCAATGGTAAGAATACAAACGGAGTAGGTATACTCTATTAGTACGTTCTTTAACGGTAAAATATTGCAAAACCTCCAAATTTTAAAGAACCGCTTGGATTGACATGAAATTTGGCATACACATAGCTAACACGTCAGAGAAAAAAAGTGATATCGTGCCGATGTGTGCTTTTACTCTGGGGGTTGGTTTCACCCCCTCTTGGGGGTGACAAAATACATGTCGAAAATGAGTCCGGAAATGGATAAAATGACTAATTTTAAGCAACTTTTGTTCCGTAGAGTTTTTTCGCCAAGTCAATACTTACCTAATTATTTGCGAGTGAATATGTTAATTTTTTAACAAAATAAGCACGTTTTTAGACGATTTATCGCTAATAACTCAAAAAGTAGGTATTTTCTAGAAAAAAACATTCTTAGCAAAAATATAGCCTGTAAAAAATTGAAAAAAATGGTGTATATGGTAAATGGGCTCTGTACCTAGCAGAAGCAGTGAGCAGAGAGCTAATGAAAAATAGGTTCATATTAGTCAAATTTGAAATCGAATATTTGAATAAGAAATAATCAAAAAAGTAAGCACTTTTTGGGGAACTCATTTTAACTTTTTTAAAGTGATCAAAAAAGGCTTTATTTCTAATTTATAAAAAAATTTGTATCATCAAAAGTAAACAAGTTACGCTCAAAATAAAGTTAGTGCCTTTTGTTTTGATAAAAATATCGGGAAAATCACCCTCTAATTAGCATATCTAACGATATTAATCGTTACCACTTACAAAATTTTTTACCCGTATATGTATTGTTTATAATGATCTGTAGGCGGCATCGGTTCAAAGTTTGTATTTTTGAAAGGGCTGGAGTTAAAAGGATTTGAACGAGTCACTAATCACGAGTGTATGCAAATTTAATAACACCAAATTTTAACCAGTTTTTGACTTACAGAAAAACAAAAAAATGCAAAGTATTCAGAGAATTATAGCCGACTTCTTTTTGTTCTTTAAGATTGTTGTTATCTCTGACAATTTTTAAGGTATTATGAAACAAAGCATGTTTTCAAAATTAAATTTTTTTAAATTATATTTTAAAACCAAATTTTTTCAAAAATAAGCACTTTGAATTAATGAAACTTAGAAATATAAACATATAAAAAGTTGCTAATTAGAGGGTGATCTTCCCGATTTTTTTTTGCCAAAACAGAAGGGAACAACTTTATTTTGGGCGTAACTTATTTACTTTTGATGCTAGAATTTTTTTTATAAAATGAAAATAAATACTGTTTAACTCTTTAAAAAAGTTGGAATGAGTTTTCCCCAAAAAGTGCTTAATTTTTTGGATATTTCACGATAAAATATTCGATTTGGAATTTGACGAATATAAACCTATTTGTCATTAGCTATAACTCTGCTTCTGCTAGGTATAGAACCCTAACGTATACACTGTTTTTTTTTTTTCAGTTTTTTACAGGCTATATTTTTGTTAAGAATGTTTTTTTCTAGAAAATATTTACTTATTGAGTTATTTGCGAAAAACCATCTAAAAACTTGGTTATTTTGTTGAATAATGAACATATTCACTCGCAAATAACTCGAAAAGTGATAGAGCGAAGAAGAAATAGAGAAATAGAAAGAATAGAGCGTGGCACTTGTGGAGTGCTGAATACTTCTTACAGATTCGATTATATTCGGTTCGATTCAATTCGATTCCATTCGATTAGATTTAGTTTTATTTAATATATAGGTATTATTACTAGACTTTGGCAAATATGAAAATAAAAAGGTATGAAATATGTGCATAAATATGCAGTATTTTACGCAAAAATATGCCTGTTTATCCACAAAATATGCATGTAATAAAATATTAATTAAGATGTACAGTTACGGTCATTGAATAGTTTACAGACTTACGTATCTAGGAGCAGATTTTTTAAATTATTACCTTGTTTAAACGCACCTTTTACGTCAAAGTGACGTTACCAATGGTGTACCTAGAATATATTGATTAAAATTAAAAAATAAAAATAATATAAATATGTAGGTATATTTTACAAAGTTTAACAAAATGGAAAGTACAAAAAGAAGTTTTTTTGAATAAAATGGATTATGGTCTTAATAATGAAAACAAGGAAGTCTGGTTTAAAAATACCGATTTTACTTTATATCTATCCCAAATTATCTAATCTCTGTTTGATTTTTCATATGCACATAATATATGGCTCACGTCCAAATCTGCAGCAACTTGTCTTAAAAATCAACCTTCTTCGAGTTTGGCAATTGTTCTTGCTTTTGCGCATCATTCAAATTTATTGTAGCCATTTTGGAGGAGTTGGATATCGTTATTTTATTTTTCAACACTCGCGAAATTTTTGACAAGCATTGACTTTTTGAAATTTTTTGACTTTGACATTTATCAAATCGGTACGACACTGCAAATTTACAGTATTACAATATAAAAATTAAGGTGTAAACTATTCAGTGATCGTAACTGTACCTATGTATTTTACAAACTAAGTTCATGTAGTTAAATATTTAAGTTTAACTATTTTAACAAATAAATAAGGATATTATTTCGAATTGTTGTAACAACAAATTATTAAACGTTGTTTGGGGGGGTATATACCTCACAGAGGGAACCATATGTACCCCTCCGATAATCCCTAATAAGGATGAAACGTACCTAAAGGTGTTTGTGGTCCTCTCTGAACGAATTGAAATGTAAGATGTCCCTCAATTCCATTTTGCAGCGAACTCTTTTAAAAATATTAAATAAAAATCGATGAAGGGATTTTAAAATTGGCAAAATATTTTAACTTTTATTTGCATAACAATTACAATATTTAAATTAAAAATATCCAATAAAAATTGGTGCAGTAATCTTGAAAATGTCAAGAAATGACTGCGCAAGAAGGAAGAACTCCCAAATATTTACAGGAGGTCTCAACCATTTCTTTTTATATTTAAAGAAAAAATACTAGGAGCATAAGTTAAAAGCACTTAATTAATTAAGTGTAATATATATATATATATATATATATATATATATATATATATATATAGTGGTTTGAAGTTTCAGCAATTCGGTCATGTGAAATAAAAGTCTATTTGTTATTTCTCAATATTCAAAATAATAAATGTCAAAATCAAAATTAAGTCAATGTCCCTTACGATATGTTAAAAAAATCTAAATTAATACTCTTATAGTTGTAAGTAATTAAATATTTAGCTTTTGTTAATTTCTAATCTTAATAAATTTACAGTTTTCTCCTGAAGAAGTCACAAAAGTGTGACGAAATATTGAGAAATAACAAATAGACTTTTATTTCACATGACCGAATTGCTGAAACTTCAAACCACTATAACACAGTACGGTCGAAAATATTTGTACAAATATATATATATATATATATATATATATATATATATATATATATATATATATATATATATATATATATATATATATATATATACATATATATATATATATATATATATATATATATATATATATATATATATATATATATATATATATATATATATGTTAGATCACTGATCACGTATTTGACTTTTTAAAAAAAGATTTTATTTGTTACACAATAAGTTTACATAATAGTACAAAGTTAAATTAATTTAAAATGACTACAATAACTGGACTGGTCGAAGTTGCAGCTAAGAGTGGTCCCGGCATCTGAAAATGGTAATTTATAGGTTTGGTATAAAGTGCTGAATCGCTGTTCCCATGAATGTTGGCCAACGGTTCGTACAAAGTTCCTCTGCTGCTTGCTCAGCGGTTTCTGTGGGAATGGTATGATGAAATATGAAGTCGGCGAACTTAGGCTAGTTCAAGGTTAATATTTTCTCATATAACAACTCCCCTTATTAGTGAAAAGTCAATGCCATTGCTTTGACTTTTACAGAGAAATTGGTGTTTCTACTTCTTCTTCGCTTTCTTGTTGGACATTGGGTCTTCTTCTGAAGGAGGTTAAGCTTTGAAGTTTTTGTCTAATGGAATTCCTGCGTGGTGCTGAAGTTGGAGGCTGATCCTGGGACAAGGAGATTGCAATTTTTGGGAATATTTTGGTTCGATATTTACAGCAAAGGTATAAGATAACTAGGATGATAATCAGGGATAAGGTAGATATGGTGAATAAGGGTAAATGTTCCTCGATGAATGATTGGCTCATGATATGGTCCAGTTCTTCTGAATATTGGTCCAATTTGTGTTGTGCAATATTTAAGTCATCTACGTTGATCTTACTGAGTTTTAGCGGTTTCAATTTTGATAGGTGACTCTTTGTCTCAAAATGGTCACAGCATCTGTAGGGTACGTTAACTGGGTGACTTCTATACGTAATATTTGTATATTTCTCGATTTGGTCTTTGGCATGAATTCTGGTACTGCCAATGAATGCAATACATTCGGGAATTAATCTTAAGATTGAATTTGTTTTGATTATTCGTGTAGTGACATCTTTTCTTGCACATTTGATTGTTACTGGTAATGGATCGGAAATGGTTAGCAACCATAAATTTCGGTCAATTTCTTGAACGTTGTAACCTTGTGCCAAGAGCATGGACATCTGGCAAGTTTTTGGCAAGTTGCTGAGAGGTTTCAAAAGCTGGGCTTCGCATATAGCATCGGTGTCTATGGGGTACGGAAGAATGTCTGTACACATTCTTTGGTTTTGACTGATTTGATTGCATTTTTCGGTGTCCATGGGTAAGACATATGAAATTGAATCATCATCTCGCGCTATGTATTTATGAACAGTTGAAAGTATATGATGAAAACCAGTGTGATTATCTAATATTGGTATTGAATATAGTTGATACAAAGTGAATATTTCGGGATCAACTAACGGAATTTCGAGAACGAAAACAATTTTTGAATCGAGCTGATAAGCTTGTAGTTTTATTATGTCAATATACTGAGCTATATTTGACATATAAGTGGGTAGAGGCAAAACGTTATTTTGTAATGACTGTGAGATTTCTTTTAATGCTTCCATTAAGTCTATGGGCGAAATAATAGAACTATGTAAAATTTGCAGGCGAGAGAATGTGATAGAATTTAGTATATCATTTAAATAATTTTCTAAAAATACGTAGCTTTCCATTAAGGACTCACATAAATCTAGTATTTGTAATTGTGCTTGGTAAAAGGAGATGTCATTATTAATGTCCAGAAGTATAGTCTCTATAGTTTTTAAGTCGTTGTTAAAGGTTTCTTCGTCTATTTGCAATTTTTGAATAGAAGTGTTGAAAGTTTTTATAATTGAAGTGGTAACAGATATTTGATTTTTTAAGAGATTTTCAATTTGAGTTTCATCGGAGTTTATCTTATTTATACATTTATTAAAGTATTCGCCGTCAGAGGCGTCCAAATTTCCAGTAATGGATTTCCATATTGTTCCAATACCATTTACTAAACCGCGTTTTACTCGTTTATTATAAGGTACTGTGTCAGAGGTTATTTCTTTATATTTTAAGTTAACGGAGTTTGAGATTTGTTTTAGCAGACTAACATGTGTCTGTACTTCGGCTTGAAAGGCAAGTTTTCTCGGTGTATCCACGTTAATAAATTTTTCTAATAGGTTTTCCAAAATTTTGTCATTGTTGGATATTGTAGTTTTGATAGGCAATAATTCTTTGTAAACAAGTAAAGTCCATTTGTCGTTAGATATTCGTATAGTTCCTTTTTCATGGAAAAATATTCCAATTGTGTTATTAATGGGAGTGAGGAGAATTTGGGATTGGACGATAGAAAGGAGTCCATAGAATCTGTAAAGGAAAATTATTCAAAATAAGGTTTTAGTCTGTCAAAATTTACTTTAGAAGTTTGGTTAGTTTTGGGATTTAGGATAATTGCGGAATTTGTAAAAATTTCTTGAATTTCGAAAGGTCCATTAAAAAGATTTTCCGATTTTGATTTAATTTGGGATTCTTTTACGTAGACTTTATCACCAATTTTAAAATCAGGTCTTTGTGCTGAAATATTTTCGTCAAATCTTACTTTCGCCTTTTCTTTCTGTCTCTCTGTTTTTGCTCTGGCTACTTTGTAAAAATATTCCATGCGATTATTCAGGTCTCGAATATATTTACTCATTAGTGTTTTTTGATTGTATAGAGTTTCTGGTGGTCGGCCTGCAGTGTGCCCAAATATAAGTTCATATGGTGTAAAACCGTGAGTTTTATTTTTTGTGTTGTTATAGCATATTATTGCATAAGGAAGTATAGTGAAGGGATGATCGTTTGGGTTTTCGGCTTGATTTGCTCTAATCATTTCTGAGAGTGTGGCATGAAATCTCTCTACGGATCCATTAGATTGTGGATCGTTAACACTAGAAAATGTTAGTTTGATGTCGTATAATTCGCATAGGTCTTTGATTATAGCATTCTCGAATTCTCGACCGCAGTCGCAATGAATTCTTAATGGTGTTCCATAGTGTTGAAAGAAGAGTAAAAGTGTCTTGGCTACTGTTACTGCTCTTTTGTCTTCTAAAGGATAGGCTTGTGTGAATTTTGTCAGTTCGTCACGAATAGTTAATGCATAATTTCTAGTTGGGTATTCGAATATGTCCATATTGATTCTTTCGAATGGTGTTTTTGGAGTTTCTGTTATGACTAGTGGTCCACTTAAGTTTTTTCTACAAATTTTAACTTTTTGGCAAATTTCACATGCTTTTACAAATTTCTCTACATCTTTTGTTAAATTTTTCCAATTATATTTTTGTTTTATTCTTCTGACAGTTTCGTTTATTCCACGGTGTAAATTATTTTTACCACAATGGTAATGATCTAAAATTTGAGGGATTTCGTCTTCGCTGGCTGTTTTAATTATATTTTGACAGATTCTTAATTTTAATTCTTTGTCAGCAAAAATATAAGAAAATATCTCTAGAATAGGTAGTTCGAGATTATTTTCGACACAATATATTTTTGATTCATCGAATTGATCTTTATTTGCAAAAAGTACAAGAAACAGGTGTGATATTACTCGTTCGGGATCAAAAGGTAATGGTATAATAAAATATTTTCTATCTTTTACTGTTTTGCTGTGTACAATATTAATTCTTCTGTTACTATATTCCATGTTTTCTTCGAATATGTCATTCATTATTTTCTCGTGAAGTTCTTCAAGTTTATTTTGGCAGAAAAAGGTAACAATATTTTTGTTAGATTTGTCTAATAAGTCCTTATTCGATATTTCAACTTTAGAATAATCGATTATCGACTTAGTTCTATAAAGTTCGATAAACTTGTCAAGTTCTTCGGACATTTTTTCTATATCTTCTTCATCGTTGTCTTCCTCGTTTTCTTGTGTGTCCGTGTCGTCTTCATTCGATGCATGTAATGTGATTTTCGATTGAAAGTTTGCACAATCCTTAAAATGGTTAATCTTAATCCTTGAGAGGGCATCAGTGTTTCTGTTTATTTTTCCTGCACGATGTTCTATTTTATAATTGTATTCTTCGAGTTTTAGGCGCCAACGCGCTAATCGGCTTCCGGGATCTTTTATCGAGAAAAGCCATGTAAGGGGTCGATGATCGGTAATAAGTGTGAATTTTCGGCCAAAAAGGTATGGTCTAAAATGTTTGACTGCCCACACAATAGCTAGTAATTCTCTCTCTATGGTTGAATATTTTGTTTCTGCACCGCATAACGTTCTGGAGGCATAAACTATGGGTAAATCTTTTCCTATTGGGCCTTGTGATAGAACGGCTCCAATCGCGAATGCACTAGCGTCAGTTGTTAGTAAAAATGGTTCCTCAAAATTCGGATATATGATTATTGGATCTGATGTTAGAATATTTTTGAGTTCGTTAAAGGCTTCTTTGCATTCAGAATTAAAGATAAAAGGTACGTCTTTCTGGAGTAGTTTCGTAAGTGGTTTAGAAATTTTTGCAAAATTTGGAATAAATCTTCTGTAGTAACCGGCTAAGCCTAAAAATGATTTTATTTCTTTGGTGTTCTTTGGTTCCGGGAAGTTTTTGATGCAAGAAATTTTAGCTGGATTTGTTTTTACACCATTTTCTGTTACAAGGTGGCCCAAATATGCCACTTCTTTTCTTAAAAATTCGCATTTGTCTGGCTGTATTTTTAAATTTGCTTTTCGTAACCTTTTAAAAACTTCTGTTAGTCGTGACATGTGATCATGGATAGTGGGTGAGTAGATAATTATGTCATCCATGTATACTAGGCATCTTTCGTTTTGTATTCCCAAGAGGATGTTGTCCATTACTCTTTGGAAAGTAGATGGAGCATTCATTAGTCCGAATGGCATGCGGACAAATTCATAATGCCCATTTTCGACGGAAAAGGCCGTTTTCTGGATGTCTTGTGGCTCTATTTCAATCTGGTGAAATCCAGACGCTAAATCTAGTGTTGTGAAGTATTGGCATCTTCCTAATTGGTCTAATAGTTCTGATATTTGTGGTAGAGGATAACGGTCTTGTACTGTCAGTTCGTTAAGCTTGCGATAATCAATAACAACTCGCCATTTTTGTTTCCCTGAGGCATCCAATTTCTTCGGTACAACCCAGACTGGACTCGAATATGGCGACACGCTTTTCTGGATTATTCCTTCTTCTAAAATTTTATTAATTTGCGTCTTTACCTCTTCCTTATGTATTTGAGGATATCTATAGGATTTAGTGAAGATGGGTTTAGCGTTGTTTGTATCGATTTTGTGCTTGATTTCGTTTGTGAAAGTCAATTTGTCGCCTTCGACATAAAATATATCTGCATATTCAGTACAGATATCTAAAATCAGTTCTTGTTCTTCGCAATTTAGGTGATCAATTCTTAGTTGTTCTTTAATTATTCTTGTTCTATCTACTACGGGTTCTCCAAAATCATTTCCGTTGTAGGCTAGGATTGTCTCCGAATTTTTGAAAGGTTCAATTGAAATGTCTGAAAATTCGATTGTCTTCGGCATAGCATTAGCATTTAGGACGGAAGTTAAGAATTCTCCATTTTCGTCTACATGGACTAATGCATGAGGTAATCTAACTTTTTCTATTTCTTGAGCTGATAATATGGCATCTGTGTTTGATAAGTTGCATTTTAGTCTGCATATTTGTTCGGTCCGGCTGTCAATGGTAATTATGTTTTTTCCTTTTATTCGTTTTCTCTCCGGTCTTTCAAGATTTTTGTCTTGATCTCGGTTATTTACGATAGTGTATTTTTCATTCATAGGGTTTTGGTATTTTAAATTTGATTCCTGTTTAGAATCTGGTTTAATTTTTATTTTAGGTTCGTTTTGTCTTGTTTCCGTAGGGTGTGTCGGTGATATGTCTTTAGGAGGTGTGTTTGTATCGTGTCCTACCTTGTGAAGGGTGAGAGTTTTAAAATTTGTATGCAACTGTCGGGATTTGAGATCTATTACGCATTCATAATGATCTAGAAAGTCTAGGCCTATTATGCCATCGAAGTCAATGTCTAAATTGAAAATAAAGACTTTGTGGGGATTATCGTCAGTGAAAGGAATAAGGACAGATTCTGTTATTAACAATTTTTGATCGGTTATACCTTGGATAGTAACGTTTTCAGGAAATCTATTATGATAATTGCGTGCTGTGTTTTCTTTGAAAACAGTGATTCCAGCACCTGTGTCGATTAAAAGTTTAAAAGTGTTGGTAGCATCGTTAATGTAATATAAATTTTTGGAACTCATGGTATGAAATGGGGTTACAGGAACCTTTGTTCGGGAAAATTGAGATCCGGATGAAAATTGTCTAAGTTGAGTGCCTGGATTTGTTCTTGGATATTCGTAATATCCGTTGAATGGTTCGTATGGTTGGGAGGATGATTTTGATTCTGAAGTGAAAGAAAATCCTGATAATTTTCTGTGTCGAGTGTGTTATTGGTTTCGTAAAAGTTATCTGTTTGTGGATTATTTTCTGTATAATAATCTGTTTCATAGTTTTCGTAGTTATCGGTATTATAATAATTATTATCTGTATAGTAATCGTCTGTATAATAGTTAGTCGTCATTTCATCAGGGTATTCATTTAGAACATGTGCCCTTTGAAAATTTGGGTTTCTTTGAATAACGGATGGACGATTTTGATTTTGATTTTGAGATGAAAAGGAAGGTCTCTGTTGGTTGAAATTTGTATTGTTGGAGGAATATTGATTCCTATTAGGGTTTTGATTGTTTTGATAGTTATTAGGTCCATTATTATATTGGTTTTGATAACCGTTAGGCCTAGAAAAAGATTGATTTGGTTGTACGAAACGGGAAGAAAGGCATTCAAAATTTTGATGACCTATTCGGCCACAATTTGTGCATTTTGTAAATTGAGACGAGGGTCTTCTCATTGGCTGAGAGGGTTTAGGAATAGTTGTCTTAAAATTGGATTTTTGTTCTTCAAAATATGACAATTGAAGTTCGCGTCGGATGCGATTGCTTGCTTCAATGAGATCTTTAGGGTTACTAGCCCTAATAATTTGTCCTAGACGAGGTTCTAAACCGGTTAAAAGTGTGTTTAGGGCCATGGTATCGATTAAGTCACATTGGGCGGTTTTTTGTTCTGCGGATAAATCTGCAATTTGGATCGAGGCGTACATTTTTGCATTCAAAACTTGTAAGCGATTAAAGAAAGTTAGAGGAGATTCGTTAGATAGTTCTCTTAGTCTTTGTAAGTCTTGTATTAAGGAGGTCAGGTCTCTACTGTCTCCGAAATGTAGATTTAGTAATTGTTTTATTTCTTTATAAGAAAGTGGTTTTCTAGAATTAATAAGCTGTGCAGCTTTACCTTTGAGTTTATTTTTTATGTGAATCGTTAAAAGAACGCGCTGATCACCTGTGGCCATCTTAATAGCACAGTCGCACGCATCTAAAAATGTTGAAAGAGAAATCGGATCGCCTTCAAATTCTGGGATAATGCAAAAAAATTTCCGAAAGCTTATATGGTTCAATATCTTGTTGAGTTTGGGAACGTGTCTCGGGCATTTTGCGGGATATTTTTAAACGAATATGAAAAAAGAAGTATGGAGAAATATAAAATGTCTGTATGTAAGGGAGATAAAAAAAATGTGGTGGTATATAAAGGGCAAAAATGTATCAATAAAAATAAAAATGTTATATAGAGACAAAAAATGTATCAATAAAAATATCAAATAATATATCAATAAAAATGTATCAAATATATCAATAAAAATATCAAGAGAAAATATACCAAAAATATAGCAAGTAAAAATATGGCAATAAAATATCAGTATAAAATAGTATAAAGAAAAATGTCAATATTAATACTTTCAAATATTAGATAATCAAATTGTATTTTATTTTTTTTTATGTATCTTGATTAATAATTGACTTGCAGTATAGTCAATTTCGTAAATTATTAAAACAAAATTATTAACGAGATGATTCAAAATCCACTTACATAAAGAAGAACATCGGGACGCCTTGTTCTCTCTGCTCAGCTACCAGGGGCTTCACTAGGTGTTCCTTCCGTAGATCACAGGAGTGAGGTTGTTCGGAGATGCTTTCTTCTTTAAGGGTCGTCTTGTTCTCTCTGATCGGCTACCAGGGGCTTCACTGGGTGTTCCTTCCGTAGTTCACAGGAGTGAGGACTTCCGTAGATTCTTTGATCCGTTAAGGGATAAGAATCCGCCGCTGCCAGTGAGTATACACGTGTTCTAGCAACGTTAAACGGATCCTACTGACTGCGCCAATTGTTAGATCACTGATCACGTATTTGACTTTTTAAAAAAAGATTTTATTTGTTACACAATAAGTTTACATAATAGTACAAAGTTAAATTAATTTAAAATGACTACAATAACTGGACTGGTGGAAGTTGCAGCTAAGAGTGGTCCCGGCATCTGAAAATGGTAATTTATAGGTTTGGTATAAAGTGCTGAATCGCTGTTCCCATGAATGTTGGCCAACGGTTCGTACAAAGTTCTTCTGCTGCTTGCTCAGCGGTTTCTGTGGGAATGGTATGATGAAATATGAAGTCGGCGAACTTAGGCTAGTTCAAGGTTAATATTTTCTCATATAACATATATATATATATATATATATATATATATATATATATATTATGTTTTTGTGTTTAGTAAAATAAAAGCCAACTAATCCTATTGTTCAAGAAAGAATTAATAGCCACCTTTCAGTAGACTATTTTGAATTATTTGCATTTTGAAAATTTTTTCATCTCAAGAAATTTAAAATATGCTTGAAAAAAGAAAAAATACATCGATTTTTAGCGAACCAGCCTTGTGTTCACACTTATTAAAAATATTCTCCATTTTTGAAATGTATGTTTGTACTACCGTGTAAATATTTAAAATAAAATAACAAATAATACGTAGGTACTTAAGGTTTTGCCACAAAATGAGCAATAAACTTTATCCATATCCATAAATACCTATTTGTAAGGCATTATAATAGCAAAAGCACTTTCAAATTTTAGCACAGTTTATTTTTGGCATTTTCAAAGTACAATCTTTCACAACTACAAAGACACGTGTTGACGGCTTCAATTTTTCGACTTAAACAAAAAACGTGAAATTGGCCGTTAAAATAAAAATTTTTACCTAGAGATATAAACTGGTAGATTTTGGAACCCTTAAATTCAAGGACAAAACTAAAAGCCACTATCTTTTATAAGTTATTACTTTCGATACCAACAATTTGAATACGAAGAGATTATAAAACAAAATATTGGGATTTCCAAGCTGTTTGTTACAAGAATATAAATAGTTTCAAACAAAATTTCAAATTATATGCACTTTATGCACACTTTTATAGAAATATGCAAAATTTTACATCTTTGCATATTTTATGCATAATATGCAAAATATTCAATTTGCATATTTGCCTAAGTCCAATTATTACTTACTTACTCCGTGGCGTTACAACCGTTCGTAGGTTATAGCTGATTGAAGAACATGCGTCCACTCTTCTCTGGTTTGAGCAACCTCTATCCAATTCTCCACGCCAATAGGTCTCCTGCTATAATATTATCTCGCCACCAGAGTCTAGGGCGTCGGCGTAGTCTTCTTCCAGCTGGGACTTCTTCCCATATCAGCCTTACTTTTCTTTGGTCAGAATGTCTTCTGAGGTGTCCTGTCCATTGCAGTCTTCTGGACTTTATTTCTTTTATTTTGTTGGCGTCTGGGTAAAGTTCTTCGAGCTTTTTGTTAGTTCTTATCCTATATTGTCCTGGTTCTTCGTCAAGCACAGGCCCAAAGATCTTTCTTAGGATTCTTCTTTCCCAAACACGCAGTCTCTCTTCGTTTTCCTTTGTTCGCTCCCAAACATCACAACGAGTCGTATTATTGTTTTGTATATTTGTATATTGTACGTCTTGTTAGTTGTTTCGATTTTATAAGGTTTTGAAGGGCATAAAGGCATCTGTTGCCGGCGTGTATCCTATTGTTTATTTCTTGTGATCCGTTATTGTCTTCAGTTATCGTTGTTCCAAGATATTTAAATTCTCTAACGCGTTCAAAGTTAGATTCGTCGATGGTGATCGATGACTCTGTCGATGACTCTGACCGATTCTGTCCCTGCTTTAGTTATTGCGGCTCATATTCATATATTTCGTTTTATTTTCATTGATCTGGAGCCCTATATTCTCTGCTTCCTTCTCAAACCTGACGAATGTCTCCGTTATCCTTAATCTGGTGTTTCCTATTAAATAGATATCGTCTGTAAATGCCTACAGCTTGGTCTTTCTCGGTGAAATACTGTTGTCGTGTTTTCGATGTTCGAAAACATGGCTTGTTTCGAAGCCATGTTCGAAAACATGGCTTGGATGCGGATCCGTTAGCCACAGATTTTTATTTTATTTTTACCTCAATTTATTAGTTTCGTTATACTTATACCTATTTCACTTAAATGACTATATTTGTTTTTTTCAAGTAGTTTATGAGTAATTTAAATATTTCCATTTTATGACAACTTATTAGATATTCTATACTAATTGGAAAATGAACTTGTGTTTGTCGTAAATTGTAATATAATTGATTTATATATCTCTCGTTAATTTTGCATCCAAAGAAAATATGGTTCAAATCTCTAATCGAAGCATTATCACAAAAACAGACTGATGAATTAACTATTCCTAATTTGTGCAGATGTGCCTCATATTTTCCGTGTCGAGTTTTTAATCTGACGATAGTAGAAATATCTTGCTTTGTCAGGGTATATGTACTCAGGTGGCGGAGGAAGTTCTTGATGTAAAGAAAAATATAAATTTTTTGATATGCTTGAAATATTTTTCCATTGTTTTTTCCATATTTTATTTATTCTAGCTTTGACGTCATTTATTGCATCTGTCGATAAGATCTGAGTTACGATCTCACCATTTTTATTGCATCTTTGGCCAACTCATCCAGTTTCTCATTACCCAGTATACGGTTAGGCATGCCCTTTTGCCCATATAAATACTACTTCCACTTTAGACAAATTATTTTTTATATTACATAAAATTTTTTATTTGTATGAACTAAAATCAGTGTTTTCAATTGCATATATTGCAGATCTGGAGTCTGTTATTATCACAGCTTTTTCAATATTATTCTCTTTGATGTTTTAATCCATTGTTTATTTCGAATGTCTTCAATAATAATACACTTCTCAACAATTGAAGTGGATATTATGAAAATGTGTATTTTATTTTTTGTTCATAAGGTCAAATAGAAAAATGGAGTAATATAAATAAAGATTTATTTTTACTTCGTATTTTCGTACAGATGAACTGAACGAAAGAAATTCTTTAAGAAAAAAAAATAGAAAATAACCAAAAATTGTAAAATTAACAACCTAAAATTTCTATTCCTGCTCAATTTCTAATATCCAGAAAGGAAAAATTAATATTGTGTGCGGCCATCTCTGTGTCGTCTTAGCGCTCTAACTCTATTTGGAAGACCTCTTATTAAATTATTGATGAACTGCTGCGGTATACGTTCCCAAATCGCACGTAATGTAGTGGGCAACTGATCTAAGGTGTGGGGCGGTTAAAGGAGCCTGTTTTGTTGCCTAGACATTTCGACCCAAACATGTACAATGCAATTCATATCAGGTAAACACGGTGGCCACTCCATTCTTGTAATGCCATGAGCTTCTGTACACTCGCTGACAATTCTCGCACGGTGAGGGCGAGCATTATCATCAATCAGAACAAATTGTTCGCCTATTGCACCAAAAAATGGAACAACTATTGGTACAATGACTCTGTCTCGATATCGTGTAGCAGTCATTGTCTCATTAATTAAGACGACTAAGTCCGTGCGACCTTCAAAACATATGCACCCCCACACGAAAACGGATCCACCTCCAAAAACAGTGGTTGGGACTCTCAGATTTTCATTGTAACGCTGTCCTTTTTCCCTCCACACCAATATTCGGCCATCATTCTTATACAAACTAAATCTGGACTCGGCAGTAAAGAGACAATTCCTCCAATTTTCGAAATTCCACTGATAGTGTTCCATCGCCCAGCGATACCTGCATGCACGCTGCTCCCTATTTAGTCGTGGATGGGTAGCTTGCCGTCTAGCCCTTAAATTGGATGCACTTAACCGTCTTATCACAGTTTGACTGGAAATAGCTCATCCAGTAGCATGCCTGAAGATACTGTTAATTCTGGAAGCCGTGAATGTTGTGTTTCTTCTTGCCGTCAGAACTACGAAACGGTCTTGCCGACGAGTTGTAGATCGTTTTCTTCCTCCTCCATGCCTGTATGTTGCAGATCCAGTTGCTACATACCGATTCCATGCACGATTTATCACACTTGTTATCGTCTTGTTGGATCCAACGAACTAATTGCTCGAGCTGCACTAGTTCTAAACGTCTTTGCGGCATAATGTTTTTGTGATAAATAGATTTCTTGACTTATTGACAACTGGTAAAGCCAATACAAGCACTTTTATACGAATGATATATTCATGTTGGGAACAACATTTCTCTCTTTGTACGAGATAAGGGCCGATAAGAATAGGGAGAAAAAAACCACATGCAAAAAATATTGCCAATAAAGATAGCATATAAAGTATAGTACAGGCAGTTATTTTAAAAATAGTTTTATATGTTAATTTTAGGAATTTTAAAATTATCCACTTCAATTGTTGAGTAGTGTATATAACCGGTTCTATAGCGTTATACGCCTTCCGGTACCCAATTGCCAAGCCTGTCGATCTAGCCAGTCCCTTTCTTGAAGATTTCTTTCTGGCATAGCTTTTGTAATTCCTTGTTTCCAGGAGGTCGGTGGCCTTCCTCTTTTCCGTTGTTCTGGCCGTATCCATCTCATTGTAATTTTTGGTAATCTTTCATCTCCCATTCATTGGACATGTCCATACCAAGTAAGTTGGTTTCGTTGTACCTCTTCCACTATTGTTTTCTGTTTACCTACTTTTTCTCTGATCTGTTCATTTCGAACATGGTCACATCTCGATATACTGGCAGGTTTTATAAAAAAAAATAAGAAAAAATAAGACGAATGTCTTCAAATATACATATATTAGGCCTATAATTTAATATAATATATACTCAAATTAATACATAATATACAGGGAGAGGCAAATAAACCGCCTATTAGAAATATCTCGAGAACTAAAGGCAACAGAATCATGAAAATTGGAAAAAAGAGTTTTTTTCTTAATCTCGTAGCAACACTTACACCATGTAGAATTTTAGTAGTTTGGCAACAAAGGCTCTATTTATGTTTAAATGATTTTTAATACAGTCTACTACTGTTAAAAATTGTTATTTTAGGCAAATTTTTAATTTTAGTATATAGGGTTGGTCGAAACTCGGAATGAGTATTTTCTGAGTTTTCTGAAATGGAGCACCCTGTATTGTAATAAAATGATATTTAATAGTACTTTTTTATTTCTTGAGCATTCCTTATAGCTACCTGCTTTAATTTGTGAGTTATTGGTGATTCAAGCCCAACATTAAGTGCAAAAAAAATTCGTGAAATTTTCTTAGGTTCGCCGTGAAAATATTCAATCACAAATAATTTTTCGGAAATAAATGTATATTCTAGACTGATCCTCAAAATTACCAATAATGGTTGAACTATCAAAATACCTACGTAGTTAAGATTGTTGATGCGATTAACAAGTAAGCACAAATTAAAACAGTTAGGTATAGGGAATTCTGAAGAAATGAAAAATTACCATAAAATTATTTTACAATCATTGACTAAAGAAAGACTTATATTATGTTAAAATAAAAATTATTATAAAATATAATTACATTTAATTATTAAAAATTATTTTTAAAATCGAACGGCCGAATTTTGAAAATCGCCCGGCTCTCCTCAATCCGCGCGCTCGGAAAATTTTTACGTAACTTTATTAAATTTTGACAGAAGACAATTTAATAATATTACCATTGTAATATACAGTCTGTTTACCACTGTATTTGTTTTTCTTGATAAAACTTTTATATTTGAAACCTCATTTCTGAAGAAATAATATTACAAAAATGATACATATAATAATATATGAAATATATAACTATATTTTAAATTTTTTCATTGTTATATAAATATAATAATATTAATGTTACTTCTTATTATACAATATACAATTTTTCTTCTTGTAGTGACTATCCGTTGGCGAACATCCAAAACTGATAGTCACTACAAGAAAAAAAAGTTTTATATTGTATAATAAGAAGTAACATTATTATTATTATATTTATATACCTATGAGAAAATTCACAGATTCTGGGGTCAAAAATAGATTGATTGGACCTCACTCACCTATATACAATAGTGCACACAAAAAAAGTTACAGCCCTTTGAAGTTACAAAATGAAAATCGATTTTTTTTCATATATCAAAAACTCTCAGAGATTTTTTATTGAAAAGGGACATGTGGCATTTTTATGGCAGCAACATCTTAAATAAAAATTAAAGTGAAATTTGTGCACCCCATAAAATTTTATGGGGTTTTGTTCCTTTAAACCCCCCCCCAAACTTTTGTGTACGTTCCAATTGAATTATTATTGTGGCACCATTAGTTAAACACATTGTTTCTTAAACTTTTTTACCTCTTATTACTTTTTCGATAAGTCAGTGTTTATCGAGATATTTTGAATATTTGTCGAATCCACCACATATTTGTATATGGTTAAGTACGGTTATAAAGACCTGTTAATAATCTGAAAATTTATTTATAATTTACATTTTTAGGTATATTTTGAAAAAGAAGCTACATCTCGATAAAAGGTGACTTATAAAAAAAGACTAAGAGGCAAAAGTCTTAAAAACACTGTGTTTAACTAATGGTACCACAATAATAGTTTAATTGGAACGTACACAAACATTTGGGGGGGTTTAAAGGAACAAAACCCCCATAAAATTTTTACGTAAATATATTGAAAAATTAGCCGCATCTCGATAAAAACTGGCTTATCGAAAAAATAATAGGAGTCAAAAAAGTTTTAAAAACGATGTGTTTAACTAATGGTACCACAATAATGAATTAATTAGAACGTACACAAAAGTTTGGGGGGGTTTAAGGGAACAAAATCCCCATAAATTTTTTATGGGGTGGACAAATTTCACTACAATTTTGTTTTAAGATGTTCCTGCCATAAGAATGATACATGTCCAATTTCAATAAAAAATCTCTAATAGTTTTCGATATATCGAAAAAAATCGATTTTCATTTTGTAATTTCAAAGGGCTGTAACTTTTTTTATGAGCACATTTGTACTAAGGTAAGTTAGGTTCAATCGAACTATTTTTGACCCCAGAATGTGTGGTATAATTTATGACCAATCTTTTCAGGACACCCTGTATATTTCATATATATGTATCATTTTTGTAATATTATTTCTTCAGAAATGAGATTTCACATATAAAAGTTTATCAAGAAAAACAAATACAGTGTTAAACAGACTGTATATTATAATGGTAATATTATTAAATTATTTTCTGTCAAAATTTAATACAAGTTACGTAAAAATTTTCCGAGCGCGCGGATTTGAAGCGAGCCGGGCGATTTGCAAAATTCGGCCGCTCGCAAAATCACCGATTTTAAAAATAATTTTTAATAATTAAATGTAATTATATTTTATTATAATTTTTATAATAATTTCCTAATTGTTGTAAATAAAGGCACTACGATTTAAGAAAAAAAACAATTATCTCGGCTTCAATTTGTTGTAGAAATTTTTTATTTTAGTCTGCTGTAAGTTAGAAACTCATAGGATGTACAGGGTCGCTTCAGCTCTAAATGTTTATGACGAAATTTGCCTCCTTATTTTCAAACCCAAAAATTATCTCGGCTTCAGTTGGTCGTACAATTTTTTTATTTTCTTATAAATCTGCGTGTGGTCTTCAGCAACAATAATCTGTAAGTTAAAAAGTCATAGGATGTACAGGGCCGCTTCAGCTCTAAATGTTTTTAACGAAATTTGCCCCCTTATTTTCAAACCCAAAAATTAGAGGTTTAAAAATGTTTTACGCATTTTTTTACATCATAATATGAAAATATAACTCTTTAGAAGGAGATTGGATGTTTCACCAACTCTCTACGATTTTTTTTCAAAAAGTTATAGCCTTCGACATTTGACCTCTTGGGATAAACAATTTATAATATCTAAGCAACAAATTCGTTAATCTGGTTTTACAACTTTTTTTATGTTTGGAATTGAAAGATCTTCATTTTAAAGCTATAAAAGAATATAAAAAAATGATTTGTGCAATAAATAATACAATTGTAAAAAACGGCCATTTTGGACTTTTCGCATGCTGTTTTGCAATAACCAATAAACGAAATTAAACTTACCATAGCTCAAATTGTAGGTTTTTTAATTCACTACAACTTTCTATTAAAATGTTTTTCTCTAAAATGAATATCCTAAGCTGCAAAATTAAAAATCTTTAAAAATTGCAAATTTAAAAAATGAAAATCGCAATATAAAAAAAGCGCACAATATTTTTGGTTACATTTTAGTAGAAGTTATTTCTGGCATCGTCCTTTACAACACCTGATAGGTTTCAAAAATTCCTGAATTATATCACGTTTTTTCACCCACAGCCTGGGGTATTTACTAATCGTTGCAGTGCTTCTAGACTCTAGACTGTCTGCAAAAATAGCGAAGCCGTCTTCGAATCTTATGTTGTTCAAGATTTTTCCGTTTATTGATATACTCTGGGAACTGTTATAACGGACCAACTAGATCCAGACATGGAATTCAAATGCAGAATATCAATGGCTAGAACTACTTTTATGAAAATGAAGTAATTTCTTTGAATGTCGTAGAAATGTAGAAAGAAAATATGTTGTTGTTTCAAATTTTTTTAAAGCTTCTTTCAAATTCAAAAAGCGAAAAATTTTAAATTGATTTTTCTAGAAAACGTTGTATTCTACCGACTTAAAACAAGGGTACCTTTTAGTACTCTAATACCTCACAAATTAATAAGTTAGTATCAAAAATGTTTGAACGTTAAAGAAAAAATAGTTATGTGATAAAATAACCGTTGCCCTACCTAAAACGGACGCCTATGACCGGTACTAAAAATTTGCAATTTATGGAATTCATGTATCTCTGGAAGTTATATTTATATGCGTGCCAGTTTTCGTTTTTCTAAATAGAAGCGTTCTGGAGGCATTACAAAAACTAATTAGAATATGGCATCTTCAAAAAGCTCTAGCTGCCTATAAGAAGCATTTCCGGACTAGGTCATCATCATCAGCCCATAGTCGTCCACTGCTGAACATAGGCCTCCTCTAGAAACTTCCATTCAGATCTATCCTGCGCTGCTGCAATCCAGGTACAAATCCTCTTTATGTCATTAGTCCATCTTGTGGGTGGTCTTCCCGGGTTTCGTCTATCCTCTCTCGGTCTCCACTCCAAGATTTTTTGGTCCACCTATTATCTATCATTCAAGCACTTCCATTTAATTTGATCGGACTAGGTGAATTGTGTTAAATTGTCGTAAAATTGTCAGTAGTAATTGCACAAGAGCTCTAAAATTATTGAATTTTTCCCGAGTGACACTTTGACAGTTTTAATTTCACGAGCCTAAGGCGAGTGAAATTAAGTCAAAGTGTCACGAGGGCAAAAATTCTATATTAATTTTAGAGGTCGAGTGCAATTTGTTGCGATTATTTCATGAATAAAACTGTTCAAAACCAAAATTTTATTGTAATTTATTTAACACAGTTGTTATAATAGACCAGGGAAATAAGCTAGAAATAGACCATGTTCGGGACACTCAAAGATCCAGGTAGCTGACTACTTTTTTATTTATTGTATACCTATAGGATGAAAACCTACCTGTTTCCTGCCTAGAGTTCGCGTCCGTTTTTTAATTATTAACAATTTAGTGCAAAAATCGCGATTTTTTCGATTTTTTGCACCCCATTCAAAAGCTAAATAGTTGACATAAAATTACAAAATTTAATTTTTTAGAACATTAAAACCTTCAAAATGTCGATTTTTAAAAGTTAAAAAGTTAATTTGTTGCTACGCAAACTGCAAAATAAGTGAAAATCGTTATTTGTTAATAACTTTTACAAAAACTAGCTTAGAACTTTAGTGTTTCACCCGAGGTTGGGTATTGGGTACTTAACAAACCCTTAAAATTTTAGACCGATCCATTAATTATTTTAAGAGTTATTCTAATTGTTTATCCCAGAGACCTTTATTTGCAATAACATAAGACAGAAAATAATGCAGATAGGGCAATTCTGAGCATGCCAAATGAAAGTAGAAAACTGATACTATCAAAATGTGCTAAAAAACGATAAAAAGATTATCTAATATAGTCAAAAATAGTAATGCCAAATTTTTGAAATTTTGTAGTTTAAAATCATTTAGAATAACTTTAAAAATATTGTCTGTAGAAAAAGTCATTTTACATATTAGAAAAGCTGGTATTTTACACGAATTTTTAAAAATGTATTTTAATTGGTGACTAGTCGTGGTAAGTGGAGGGGGAGCTGGGAGCCGACAAATACGTGAGTTCAAAAACTATAAAAAGCAACTTAAAACTACTATCATTTTCTATATCTCGGGATCTACTGAATATATTTTGATCGTTATTTTTTTAATTTGTATGTAATTTTTCTGTACATTACAAATATGCAATTTGTCTAGACATTTATTAATTAATAAAAAGTCTAATTTGTTTAAACAATTTTTGAAAAAATAATTTTTTCCCAAAAATCCATGATTTTAATCATACTATCCCTATTAATCATAGAAAAAGTTAAGGTATACTTAAATAAATAAAATATCTTCAATAAATAATTACCTAATAAAAATCATTTATTTATTAAAGTGTACTTTAACTTTTTCTGTGATCATTAGTGATAATATGATTAAAAAAATTGATTTTTGTAAAAAAAATATTTTTTTAAGAAATGTTTAAACAAATTAGACTGTTTATTAATTAATAAATTTATAAACAAATTGCATATTTGTGATGTACGTAAAAATTACATACCAATTAAAAAAGGAAAGATCAAAATCCATTGAGATGATCCGGAGATACAGCAAATTATATTCGTTTGAAATTGCTTTTTCGGTATTTTAACTCGCTGGATTTGTAGATTCCCCCTAGTAATCGTTTGCACTACATTTTTGAAAAATCGTAGAGGGTGCTGTGAAGGGCTGACCTTGCTGATGTTTGTACAGATTTTTTATGAAAAAATACAAATCCCATTCTTTAAAATGGCATTAATGAGATTCCTTAATTATTATAAAACAAAGCTGTGAATTAAAAAAAAAATATGGCTAACTTTGTCCCAAATGAGCCCAGGCTAAATTTTTTTATTTGAAAATTCGTGTTAAAATACTATCTTTTCGAATATATAGAACGATTGTTTCTACGGACAACATTTTTAAAGTTATTCTAAATGTTTATAAACTACAAAATTTTAAAAATTTGGCATTAGGGTTATTGGCTATGTTAATTATTTTTTTAACTTTTTTTTGATATATTTTGTTAATATCACTCTTCTACTTTTATTTGGCATACTCAGAATTACACTATCTTCATTATTTTCTGTCTTGTCTTATTGCAAAATAAAGGTCTCTGGGAAAAACAAATAGAATAACTCTTAAACTAATTAATGGATCGGTCTCAAATTTTGAGGGTTTGTTAAGTACCTTAATGTCCAACTTTGGGTAAAACACTAAAGTTCTAAGGTTGTTTTAGTAAAAGTTATTAACAAATAACGATTTTAACTTATTTTGCAATTTCCGTAGCAACAAATTAACTTTATAACTTTCAAAAATCGGAATTTTGAAGGTTTTTCAATGTTCTAAAAAACCAAAATTTGTAATTTTATGTCAACTATTTAGTTTTTGAATAGAGTGCAACAAATCGAAAAAATCGCGATTTTTGCACTAAATTGTTAATAATTAAAAAACGGACGCGAACTCTAGACAGGAAACAGGTACGTTTTCGTCCTATAGGTCTACAATAACTAAAAAAGTAATCAGCTACCTGGATCTTTGGGTGTCCCGAGAAAATCCTTATTACCCTGGACTATAAATATTTCACGGTTGAAAGTCGTCAGGTTTGTAATTTTTAAATTATTAATTGTCATTAATGTCACTGAATGTATTTTTTCGTAGCAACGAAGGGCATCTGACGTAATATAGTTGACGACGGGAAATAATCAAAAATTATCGGGTATAATATCACAAGAGAGTGAGAAAAAATTAAAAATAATGCGACAGTTTTCGAAAATTTGTTGTCTGGCAATAGACACGAGAGCTCGCAGGGCTCGAGTGGCTATTGCCCAATGACAACAAATTTGAATAAAAATGAAGCATTATTTTCTTATTTATCTTACTGTCGTGTGATATTCGTAAGATTATTTTTTAATAAGTATATTATGGATATTTTCTTAAATGTGACAGTTGTCAAAATTAGGAAACTGGTTGCCATTAAACAGAAACAATCTACTTAAAAAAATTCTATCTGTAATTTTCTACAGTAGATAATTCTCAGTATAATTTTAATCTGATTGGACAGAATTAAACACGTGATCAAATACCTTACTATACGATTGGAAGTTAAAATCATTAAAAAATAATCAGTCTAATTTAGATTTCTGTAGCTTTATATTGGTCAGAATCTCCTATGAATAAAATAATCTGAGGAATCTCAGGTCTTCGTTTGTCAGGAGACTTTCTGTACACCCTGTATTATAATATTTTATTTAAATTCCTCTGCCTTAAATTTATTTTATGATTAGGGGAAATATAGTATGCATAGCTGAAAAATAAGGTTTCTTCTCATTTATGTTTAGCAGCGTATCCTTCTATTTATCTGGTTTTTAAAGACACGAATACCGTAATAAAATATGAACTTTATTAGCAGAAAAGAAAAATGTCATCTAAATTTAAATTTATTAACTTCAGAAGAACCTTATAAAACAATATCAAATATTAATACTCTCTAAACATAAGCTTGTACGAAAACCTCATCAATAATTTATATTTACCGAAACCTCACAGAATCTGTTAAGACGCATTTCTTTAAAGTAAGGGCTTTTTTGGAAATTTATTGCTTGTAGAAAAAGATTTATTTGTGTTTCATTCAAAATGTCTTCACATGTCGAGAGCAATCGGGGAAAATTTATTTTCAAAGAACCTAAGTGCTTTACGTGATTTTTTAGGGAGCTAAGAATAAGTTGCCATTAGATTTAATGCTTTGGTTAAACGGGAAATAATTTGTTTCAAACAAACTAATTTACATAATATGTATTTACATAGAAGCATCCGTGTGATATAAAATTATGTGTGTTGACGACTAATATATTATCTATATTCTGATTTTATATTTGTGGTTTTAGTGGAGTCACGGAAGGTGGATATGAGCTATTACCTCCTCCGATTTCGTTGAACCTCCATTGATTTGCATGAAAATTGGTGAGTGGTTAGAGGATATCTCAAGGAACAATGGTGACATAGTGCCAACTTGAGCTTTTACTCTGGGGGTGGATGCCATCCCTTCTCGGGGGTGAAAATTATTTTATTAAAAATAACCCCATAATTCGATAGAGGGACTAACTTTAAGCAAAATTTGTTATATAAAGTTATTGAAATTAATCATAACTTTTTGAGTTATTAAAGATTAGAGATTTTAATTTTTCCTAAGAAAAATGCATGTTTTTAACCGATTTTTTATAAATATTCAAAACCTATAAGTTTTTGCAAAAAAGTTATTATTACCAAAATTGAAGATAATAAAAAATTAAATAATTTCCTTACTAGAAAAACCTCTTAGTGTTAACTAAAAGTGAGTTATAGGTAATTGAATCAGTGGCGGCTTTTCTTTATGTGCTGCTGAGCTGCAGAACTACCAAACAACCATAGCAAATCTTAATTATTAAAGAATAATTAATATAGTTTTATTTCAAATCTGCCATATTATCATATTAAACATCAACTGTTAATAATAATTCACCAACAACGATGATTAATATTATTTTTTTTACGTATTTACTCCTCTAGTGAAACCGTATAATTTTTTTACGTATTTGGTGCTCCAGTGAAGCAATCTTTTTACGTATTTGCTGCTCCAGTGAAGCCGCGTCGATAACAACCGAAACACTGGCAGCGGTAAAATGCATTTATTAGGCAAACGGCGATCTTAGCCGATGTGCTTCGGCAATCGGCTGATTAACGGCCTCGGAAATGTGTTTGCGAGCTGCAATTCACGACAGTTATTCGTGACCGTTGCATCTGTGCCGTGTTTAGAAATTCTTAGGTTACAATTTTGTTTAATTTGTTTTGTTCGAGCGTGTTTAAAACAATGGAGTTTCAATTTAAATTAGGTGTAAATAAATTTCAAAAACTTCACTATCAACAACAGTTGATTATAAAAGAACGTGGCCGTCCTATGCCTGATCTTAATATTGAAGTGTCCGGTAAAAGCCGTGGAAAAACATATACGCGTAAATTTAATAAACACATGTATCTACGAAATCAGTGGATTTGTGGATGTTCCGAAAAAAATGCTTTTTTCTGTTTTCCGTGTGCATTATTCGGCGCAGATAAAGAGGAAAAATTGTGGCGCGAGACAGGAGTGCGGGATCTAGTGCATTTAAGTGAAAAAATAAAGAAGTATGAAAACACGCAAACTCATATGAACAATGAAATGCGATTTGCATTATTTGGGAAACTTAATATACAGGCCCAACTTGACTCTGCTTATTGGATAAATATACAAAAACACAATGAAGAGGTGACGAAAAACAGGTATGTTTTGTCAAAAATAATTGACTGTATAAAATTCTGTGGGGCTTTTGAGCTCGCCTTACGAGGACACGATGAATCTGAAACATCAGATAACCCTGGAATTTTTCGTGGTTTAGTGAATTTTTCTGCTGAACTTGATAAAACACTTAGTGAACACCTTACAAATGCGACAATTTTCAAAGGTACCTCAAAAACAATACAAAATGATATTTTGGATTGCATGCTAGAAGTATACGCTGAGGAGATTTTAAACGAAATCAATGAAGCCCCATTTTTAGCAGTGATAGCTGATGAGACAACGGATGTTTCTATGAAATTTCAAATGGTCATTGTTTTTCGTTATGTAAAAAACGGTGCTCCAGTTGAAAGGTTTTGGACTTTTTTGCTTCCAGAAAAACATGATGCTGAAACCTTAGCTAACACAATTTTGAATGTTTTAGACCCAATATTAAAGAATAACAAAAATAAGCTCATTGCACAAAGTTATGACGGAGCAGCTGTTATGAGTGGGATACATGGCGGAGTGCAAACAATAATTAAGAGAAAATATGAAACTGCTCATTTTGTGCACTGTTACGCCCATCAATTGAATCTAATAATGTCAAGAGCATGTTCTATTAATTCCCAAGTACGCGTATTTTTTGGAGATTTACATGATATACCTGGATTTTTTAGTCATTCACCTCAAAGAATAGCTGTCTTAAATCAAATAGTTGAAAAAAATATTCCTCGTTCAATCCCTACACGCTGGAATTTCAATATTCGTACAGTAAATGTCGTTTACGAATATAGAGACTTTATTATTGAGTGTATGGAGCAACTAGAAGAAGAGTCAAATGCTATTACTTCCAAGGAAGCAAGAGGACTTAGACGTATTCTAGAAGATCAAAATTTTACTTTCTGGCTGACTGTTTTTCATTATATTATGCCACATGTTGACGTTTTGTACAATAATCTTCAAAAAAAGAACATGGACCCAACCGAAGCACAGAAAGCTATACATGTTTTTGAGCAAAGTATTAACAATGTCCGAAATAAAATAGACCCTATCATACATCAAGCTTCAAATTTAAATGCGGCGCCTAGTGTCCAAAAAAGGAAACGCCCAAATAACAGCCAACAGGATCACCGTATTGCCTGTCTAGAAGTTTGTGATGTTATTATAAACAATGCAAAAGAACGGTTTGCATATACAAATCATCTAGTTGCCGCAACACTTTTATCTTCAGAACATTTCGAAAAATATAATAATAAGTTTCCTGAAAATGAATTGGATTTAACTTGTACAGCTTATAACTTCTTTGATAAAAACCGTTTGCGAACAGAACTGTCAGTTTTGTATTCCAATATCGAGTGTAGAACATTAAAAGGTGCAGTGCCTTTACTAAAATTTATAATTTCTAATAATTTAGAGGACACATTAACAGAAACCAAAAAGTTGATACAAATTCTGGTGACTACGCCAATGACCACAGCAGAAGCTGAACGTAGTTTTTCAACTTTAAAACGGATCAAAACATTTTTAAGAAATTCAATGCGCGAAGACAGATTAACAGCCCTTTCCACACTCTCGATAGAAAAAAAGTTCATCGCTTCAATACCGAACTTTAACGATAAAGTAATCGAAAAGTTTGCGACAAAAAAGGACCGGCGTATTAATTTCCAATTTAGAAAAATGCAATAAATGTAAGTTAATCAGATTTTTATAGCATGTCGTTATTGGTTACTATTAATTAGTATTAAAGCTAATTTTATTGTTTTTGTTTTCGTATGTTATTCTATTTCTATTATTTTATATTGGCCGTGGTTCATGCAGCACACCCTATAGCAGATGTCACGAGCCGCCACTGAATTGAATGTATATTTCTTTCGGTGACTACTCAAATCTAAATATTCAAGCTTAAATAACGGGAAAATTGTGCATTATATAACACAAACTTATTAAACATTTGTCAAAGTATTTAAAAATATCTATCAGATGAGCCCACGAACAAGTTGATAGCATTAAAATTTATTCACCAAAAATTTTTCAAAACTTATCTTTTAAAAATTTTTCCAAAAAATGTTATTGTTTTTTTTTTAATAACTCCATTAGTTTTGAGACATGATATTCGCCTAAAAACCATTTGAAAGCTAAAACTAAGGGCTTTTAAACCACGTTGAATTTAATCTTTTAAACCCCTCACTTTTTTTTTAAATAAAAGGTTAAATTGCCCGGCCCGGTTACATGGTCAAAATTTAAGCTTAAAACGTTTTTACCTCGGTTATTTTGTACCCTACAGAAATAGTAAAACAGGTAGAATATTTGATACAGAAAAAACTAAAATTTGATTAAATGTCATTTTTTTTCGTATATGGAGTATTTTTGGAGTTATTATTAAAAGAAAATTAAAATTACGATGATCTGAAAAATTCTGATTTTTTTAAATTATACCTTTTTCTTCGAAAATATGCATGTAGACAAGGCGAAAACGGCGGGTTCGAAGGCAAAAATATTCCCATGAGATTTTTTTGCATAATCACATTCGTGAGACATCCCAAAATAAGGTTCAACAAGTCGCCCATGTGAAAAGTGGGCCAATTTTTTTTAACAATTTTTTTTTAATCAAATTGCAAGAATAAATATTTTTGGCCTGAACAATTTTTTCTTTAATTTTTTGGACTATTCTGGACAAAAAAGGTCTCTTATAATTTTTCTCTAAAGTTGATCGTTTTTGACTTATAAGCAATTTAAAATTGAAAAAAACGTAAAATGGCGATTTTGAAGGCTTAATAACTTAATAACTCGGTTAAAAGTTATTATTATGAAAGTCAATATATGACTAAATCAAAGTTTAAAGCCCCCCCTACAAGATCCTGAAGAAATTTTTGTCATTATTTTATTACTTAGCTGTTATTTTTAAGTAACAATAATAAGCGCCATGCACGTGTGCAGGGCTGTAAATGCTGAGTGCGAGAGAGAAGCCATTCCAGCAGTCCAATTGTGCATCTTACTCGCACTCAAATTTACAGCAGCGTCAATACGATCTAACCACTCATTGTTATTATGTTATTAATTAAAAATAACAGCTTAGTAGTAAATTAATGATACAGATTTCTTCAGGATCATGTAGCGGCGACTTTAAACTTTGATTTAGTCACTTTCTGACTTTCAAAATAATAATTTTTGACCGAGTTATTAAGTCTTAAAAATGGCCATTTTCGCGTTTTTCAAATTTTAACTTGCTTATAACTCGAAAAAGATCAACTTTAGAGACAAAACACGAGAGACCTTTTTTGTCCAGAATGGTCCAAAAAACCTAAAAAAAATTAGTCCGGGCCAAAAATATTGATTTTTGCAATTTGATTAAAAAAAATTGTTAAAAAAAATGGCCCTCTTTTCTCGTGGGCGACTTCTTGAACCTTATTCTGGGATGTCTCACGAATGTGATTATGCAAAAATATCTCATGGGAATATTTTTCCCAACGAACCCGCCGTTTCCGACTTGTCTAATTCTAAACCGGTTAGAATTGTTGAAATCATTACTTATGCTAATATAAATAAACTGTTGTAAGAACTTCTATAATTTTTAATTTTTATGAAAATGGCGATGTTTTATTTTTCACTTTTTCCAAAAAAAATTCCAAAGAGTTCTTTTATTTTCATCATAACTTGCTGAATATTGATGCTATTAACGTCTTATGGAGCTGATTTGATAGGTATTTTAAAGTAGTTTGACAAGTGTTTAGTAGGTATATTTTATAAAACGCATCGTTTTCCCGTTATTTAAGCTTGAATACTTAGATTTGCGTACTCGTCGAAAAAAATATACCTTCAATTACCCATAACTTACTTTGAATTAACATTAGTGTATTTCTTTAATTAAGAAATGTATTCAATATTTTATTATGTTTAGTTTCGGTAATAATAATTTTTTTGTAAAAGCTTACAGTTTTTGAGTTATACGTGAAAAACAGCTATAAAACATACATCTTTTTTTACTAAAAAAATAAAAATTTTGACCTTTAATAACTCAAAAAGTATTGATTTATACTAATAACTTTATATAACAAATTTTGCTTAGAATTTGTCCCTCTATCGATTTAGAGTATTATTTTTAATAAAATAATTTTCACCCCAAGAAGGGGTGGCATCCACCTCCAGAGTAAAAGCGCAAGTTAGCATCATGTCACCTTTGTTCCTTGAGGTATCCTGTAACTACTCAGCAATTTTCATAAAAATCGATGGAGGTTCAACGAAATCGGAGGTGAAAACCTTCAGTGACTGCACTATTTGATTTGAAAGTTATTTGTACTGCTTCTGCTGAGCTTAGTATGCGTATATTAAATATAATACTTGGTGCGAATTGGTGATAATTTTAAAATCATATTTTTTTTTTGTCTATATCAAATGGCTAAGGAGTACCACTTTTGTTCGTTCGAGCATGGAAGCAATGTAGTTCTATAAGTAATAATTTGCTAACATCGATCTAGAATCGTTTCACAAATTTGAATTTTATTTAAAAAACCATGTAATATTGAAGTTTTATTTTCAACTAATATGTTAGTTTCAACTACTACGTAGATAAGATCGAAAACGTGCTGATGCTATTTTATAATCCATTTGGATGACTTTTAAAGTTTTTAATAAACATTATACCATTTTACAAACAATTTTTTTACTTCTCTGTGTTTTTTAACTATACAGTGGGTGATCATATTATTAGAGCCACCTCAGAAAATTTTACTTTTGTTTAATAATGGTATGTAAGTTTTTTCTTTATACGCTCCACGTTGCCTTTGAAACTTTGGAAATGGATGCTATGTTTGTGTTGGAGTGATTAGTATTGAATATTAAAGTTTTTATTTCTGCTATTTTCCTTGGTGAGATGTCTTTGGATTTCCCATGATGTTCTGGTACCACTAGTGTAACAAACGCGCAATTTTTACTAAATTCACAAAAAATGGTATAGGCCTGTCAGAATACCACTAGAGAGCAATGGAAACTCGCAAAGTTTATTATAACTCCAAACACCAAGAATACAAAATAATAGGCACACGAGTTGCAAGCTAGGCTGGGCAGCACTGACAAACAATGGCATCTGAGTCATGCATTGCCATACATGCGTGTTGCCATTATTGGCAGACTATTTATTGCACTTTCATAAAGTGTAACAAGGCAGCCAAATGGAAAAAATCCATTTATGTATGATACAGCTCAATTATATACCCTTCCTCTAAAACATTGAATTTTACTAGGTGGCTCTAATAATATGATCACCCTGTATGGTTTTAAAGTCTATCAGTAGGGTGCTAACCTGGCTGTAGACCCCCTCGTCCTTTAGCCAGGCTTGAGACCGGCAATAGTTTTGTCGAGCTACTCGATCCACCCAACAAAACTGCCGGCGTACCACAGTGTCTAGCAATGGAGACCCAGACAAGAAGTGAGAAATCAAGTACCTAGGTACAAAAAGCAAATAGACTGACAGAATTCAAAATCCACAAGGAAAAGAAAAAGTTTCCTGTAGTTGGCTGTATACCATCAATCACAAAATTGGAAAGAAATCCTTTGTAAAAGGTATAAAATTTTTTTATTAAAAATCCCTTAAAAGGGCTACATCACAACAAAACGTTTTCGATTTTTATAAAAATCATCATCAGTGTTCGATCTAAAAATAAGTATAACCGATTTAATGAATATAAAGTTATTATTTAAATTTTGACAAAGGTTAGAGCAAGTTGGTTATACTTACAAACTGGATGCTAGCTGAGCCACAAAAGAAAAATATCTGGGTAAAAACCCTTTACATAAAATATAGATGCCTTAAAAGTGCATACTTCAATAAAAAGGCCTGTGATGGTCACATGGCAAACAGGATAATGCCCTAAGGTAAGGTATACAGGTTTCCCAACACGTGGGATCCAAATTGAGTTGATCACATTTCAATGACTTAATGGCAACTGAATGCGAAATGAGTGATGTTTCTGAAAGGTGTCAAAAGACAGATGGACAACGTGACGTGGAATTTACCCTGTATTACGACAGCCAACTAATTGTTAGTAAAATATTTAATGAAAATTTACATAGTAATAACAAACATCAACAAAGTTGTGGCTATAATTACATTTAAGTAAGTACCTTGAATATGTAAGATGAACGTAAAGTATGAAATGATTTTTGTAATGAGAAATAGCCAGAATCTATGCAGCCATCTATACATGTTCCTATTCAAATTGAAGTAAGTCCAAAACTGTGCTGTTGAAAATTTGATTTACTATGAATTAAAAGGAGTGTTTGGTTTAATTGTACCAATGGCAGAGTAAATTAGAGAGTCTGTGGTAAATGGAAGTCTGATATTAAAGTAGTGTTGAAATTAAAATAAGTTGTATGAGTCACAGGAGGAAACTGATATGATATAATGGTATGTGAATTAATTGGTTAAGGTACCTGAGTGTTGATATTGGAAGTGAAGAAGAATATCAATTGAACTAATAACCTGGCAAAAGTATGAGGTCCTTTTATGTAACATAAGCATCTATTTTTTTCTATTTTTTATTTTTTATACCAAGTTATCGAGTTGAATTGAAAAGGTTTAAAACTGGATGGATGTATGAAGGTGTATTGGAAAACAAGCAATATGTGTAAAATTAGAAGGTAGTGAATAATTTGTGATTTGACATCAGAATTGTTTACTGTAATAAGTTGTGATGAAAAAGGCTGGGCGCCCCAGAAACCAGACCCCACATCCTATGGATAAGAGAGTGGAAGAATTAGTATAAAAACCTTTTATAAATATTTTTCTGAAGTTTAGTTGGACCTATAACGAAAACCTGACAGAATTCCTTAATAACACTATATGGCGAAACCGACATGTTAACACTGCGGTGAAGTCAAGGATTTATAAAGCCACATATAAAGTCATTTCTAAGACATAATGACATATATGCATCAGAAACCAGAAACGATGCAGCCACAATACAAAGACTAGGTACTAGAAATGTCAGAAATTAGAGTGCTGGGAAGATTTACAGGAACGGAAACAGGAAAAGTCGCGAAAATGATCCAAGCTTAAAATCTACAATGGTTTCAGCAAGACAAGGCAATTTGTTTCACGGTCAGGGAGTCTCTTCGAATACTGGGCGATGATTTTGGAAGATCGCCACTCACCAGATCTAACGCCACCTCATGCGTACATATGGGGAATGCTGAAGGGGACAGACCGATCCACTATCTGACATTCTGGAATTGTGGACTTTTTTCATGTCAGAAGGAATCTTTAACATGTGTTTTATCGGGAACGTCGTCGTGAATAATGTTTACAAGCCTATATCAAGGATACTAAATACATATAGACCTGGATCCCGCGTACCAAAAAAAGTTGACTAATAGCAAGCTGAAAATGTGTTAATAGCTTAACGGTGTCTAGTCGGACAAACTTTGATGTATGGGAACCGTGGAACAGGGAAAGTTTTACTTCTGGAACAGGTTAAAAATTGGAAATGTCAGACTACGAAAACGTTCCATGTATTTTATCGGATAGAACTTTTAATTGATTTGTTACCATTTCATTAAACTGTCGTGCAAAAATCAGGTTTTATCACTAACTGGGCATTTAATTGAGTGGAACACGAAGAACATGTCAAAAGAAAGGAATCATGTTGGGTAATAATAGCAGTCTCATTTTTGCATGAGAGTTTAATGAAAGGGTAACAAATCAATTGGATGTTCTGTCCGACAAAATACATGGGACATATTCGTAATCTGACGTTCCAAATCCTTAAACTGTTTCACAACTAAAACTTTCCCTGTTGCAGTGTTCCCGTACATCAAAGTTTGTCTGACTAGACACCGTTAAGCTATTAACAAATTTTCAGCTGGCTATTAGTCAACTTTTCTTTGGTACGTGGGATCCAGTCCTAATAAACAATCATAGACATTTCAATATTTATTTCAGTAGGTACTGTCACTTCACATCACATCAACCACTTATTTTGTATTTGCTGTCTTTTTCTATAACGAACGTTTGTTATTTATAGAAAAAGACAGCAAATACAAAATAAATGATCGATGTGATCGTTCATGGGTTTTCTTTCATTTTTCCGACTGTATACAATTAAAAAAATATATCTAGAGCAATTGATAATGGGTGAGATAATTTTTGTATATTCGAAACTACTCTTGAGATTTCATTTTCAACACCTCGTTAATTGGATATTTTTAGAAGTATGTCAACACCATTCGCAAAAAATATTGAAAAAATATACTACATGCACTTTTAACTAACTACAAAAGCATCGCGCAACGGTGGTAAATAAATATACTACATATTACATATTTACTGAGTTTTGGTGATTCTGATAAAGAGGTAACAAATAAATTTAAAAATTCACATTTCAAAAATTTATTTCCATATTTTTAATGGCATAAAATTCGCTGACTCATTCTATACCTATTATATACTGTATTCGATGATATTTGCATCATACGTGTTTCGACAGTCTTGAGAAGATTAATCAGAAATAAAGCTTCTTATATATTTAGAAGAAAAATATACCTTCATAGGAAACAATTTTCCACATATGAATCCAAGCAATAAAACGAGACCGAACCCAGTACAAAACCACATCAAGATACAGTCGAACCCGCTTATGGGAATAGCCTTCGTGCCAGGCAAACATTTTCCTATAACAGGGATATTCTAATAACCGAGCATTAATGCTCGGTAGAAACGTACCCTATCATCAACTTTCTATTCTTTAAACTTGGATATTTGTATACCCGGTATTCTGATAAGCGGGTTCCACTTTATTATAAAGACGAAGAGGGAAAGATGATAGGTGGAATAGATGAAAAATTAAAAAGATGGGTCAATTATCCCGAGAACATATTATGCACAGACGATCAAGATGAAATACAGCAAATGCAACTACTACATAAAGAAGTAAGAGACCCAAATGTGATTGAAGAAGTACCTACCAAGGAAGAAATTATAGATATCATAAAAAACTTTAAAAACAACAAAGCACCGGGAGAAAACGGTATCATTGCAGGGTTTTTAAAAGACGCTGGCGAAGGGCTTCAAGAAAAAATCTAGTTACTACGTGAAGTGTGGATCAAAGAAAAAATATCCAATCAGTGAAAAGAAGCTATCCTATGTCCTGTACATAAAAAGGGAGGCGTTACAGAATGTAAAAATTACAGGGGAATATAGTCTATTGGTTATGTACTATAGAAAGGAACTACAACGTTAACGGGGTTTCATTATTTCATATGGTCAATGAATCTCTATATATGAAAAAACCGCGGAGTGCTACCATTTAAAGGGGTGCGTTTTTGAGAAATGGGTGAAGTAGTCCCTGGGCACAGGTTACATTAGGGTGAGTTCTATGCACTTTTGGTACAAACACGTCCACATAAAAACTGTTCCTGGTTAAATTTACTATCTAAATATAACTTTTTAACGTCAAAGATACTTTTTTTTACAAAAATATATTCAAAAGAAAAAGCACAAAGAAATCCAAAAGAAAGAAATTTTGTTTTTTGTCCCATAACTTTTGTCCACGGGGATATAGGTATAGATATTGCTTCACAGAAAAAAAACTTACATATTTTTTCTTTAAAATGACGTTTGGTAGAGGACATTAGGATTTAAAGTTTTCGAAATATGATTTTTCAAAATTCGCCTCTCACAGCAAATTTGGGCAATTTTCCTTTTTATTTCGCAAATATTGTTCTGTAACTTTTTTCTACGTAAATCTAGGCATATGCAATGGTACATGTAAGAGGAATAGAAATCAATTACCTTTAAAATGTTTTACTGTATAATGTTGTACGACTTATTTTAAAGAGGTTATCTTTTTCAAGACTTTATACTTTTAGCAAGTTTTTATATTTTTTACGTTTTTTTTAAATTACCCATTATAACTTTTTTTCTACATTTAGGTATATATTATATAATAAAAAAGAAAGCTTATTCTGTTTACTTTGAAATGGTGTATTATAAAAAATTCTAGGATTATTTTTGAATAAGATATGCTTTTTCAAAATGTAATAAGTACTTGCAACGATTTGTGATTTTAGGATTATTTTTTAAATTCCTCATTATAATTTTTTTATGTGATTGTGTGTTATGATTGAATCTTATTTTTTATAAGTAATACTTTGGATCCACTTGACTCGGCCAGGCAAACTTCAAAATATGGATTAATTCCAATAATTACTGTCAAAGCTCCTGCACCACAAGCTTTGCTTGAAAAAATAGAATGTAAATGTACCAATGAATATTCTGAAAAGGGTGCATCTGCATGGATACTAATTGTGGGAACTCTAAGATAACTGAGATGTCACAGGAAAATATGGAAGCTAATGCTAACGAAGAGATGGATTTTGATTCTGAAGATTTTTTAAATGTCAACATTTGAATAATTTTAACTAAAATGATGTTTTCTAAGACTAATGTTTATGTAATTTTTGTAAATGAAATAATTTTAAATAATACAGGTAAAAAAATATCAAAGAATCACTCGGTTTCCATTACATATTTAAATATAGATGATACACCATTTTAAAGAACAGAAAGTAAGCCCTTTTTATTGAGCAATATATGAAGACTACAGGGGAAAAACAAGGAATGTCACTTTTCATGAATTTTGGCTTTTCTCGCCATGTGGTAGCAAAAACTGAGTACTTTCGACTAGACAATCGATTCAGAACAATAACCAGAAAGATCAGTCTATATAAATTTTTTAGGAATTTGTATCCAGGCGAAGGACCAGGATTGTCCGCACGCCACTGGACAAAAATAAGGAATGTTAGCAGTTTTTTGGTGCATTATTAAATTAATAAGTTAGTATAGATTAATATTATATTAAGATTATAGACTAAGAATTGCTAGAATTCTACTAAGAATCTCCTAAGTATTTTTAGATATCATAAGAATTAAACCTTTATTGGTGTTTATCTCAATATGTATAAAATGTGACATTCCTTGTTTTTCCCCTGTATTATATAGTATATTCATATTCATGTACAAGAAAAAAAATAGTTATAATGAGAAATTTCAAAAATAATCGTAAAAAATTTAAAAAACAATATATTTTTTATATTAGGTAGTATATAATATATAATATATAATGTATGATATATAATATATAATATATAATATATAATATATAATATTAAATATATAATATATAATATATAATATATAATATATAATATATAATATATAATATATAATATATAATATATAATATATAATATATAATATATAATATATAATATATAATATAACGAGTGATCCACAATTATTGGGATCAAAGCTAGCCGTGCAAAGAATTACGTATGTCTTGTTTTAATCTGAATTTATATCATTCATTTATATCAAACACAGAACTTTAATCAAAAATAAAAGAATTAACAAAATTATAAGTAACAATAATAACTAAAATCAAACAAGATGCTATGTCCACTACCAACATCTCTACATAACCTAACTTTTCTTGTTGAGTTGACGTACACTGCAAAGTTGACGTAAACTGGAAAGTATATCTGAATTAAGAATAGACATGCACTGTATAGCTATCTCTGTCGTTCAGAGCCACCTATGGTGACAATAATTTTGGATCACAGGTTATAATATATAATATATAATATATTATATATAATATATATTATGTAATATATATATGATATTATATAATAATATTATATATTATATATTATATATAATATATATTATATAATATATATAATATTATATAATAATATTATTTTATTTTTATATAATATTATAAAAAATCGTTAAAAGTATAAAATCTTGAAAAACCATAATCTCTTTAAAGAAAGTCGTACAACGTTATACAGCAGACCATTTTAAAGGTAATTGATTTCTATTCCTATTACGTGTACCATTGCATATACCTACAGTTACGTAGAAAAAAGTTACAGAACGATATTTGCGAAATAACAAGGAAAATTGCCGAAAATTGCTATGAGTGGCGAACTTTGAAAAATCATATTTCGGAAACTATAAATCCTAATTACCTCTACTGTACAACATTTTAAAGAAGAAATATGTAGGTTTTTTTTCTGTAAAGCAATGTCTATACCTATATCCTCGTGGACAAAAGTTATGAGACAAAAAACAAAATTTCTTTCTTTTGGGTTTCTTTGTGCTTTTTCTTTTGAATATATTTTTGTAAAAACAAGTATCACTGACTTTAAAAAGTGATACTTAGATAGGAAATTTAACAAGGAACAATTTTTATGTAGATATGTTTGTACCAAAAGTGCATAGAACTCACCCTAATGTAACCTGTGCCCAGGGACTAATTCACTTATTTCTCAAAAGCGCACCCCTTTAAATGGTAGCACTCCGCGGTTTTTTCATATATAGATGTCCATTGAACATATGAAATAATAAAACCCCGTTAACGTTGTAGTTTCTTTTAGATATCTTATTTTGAATATAATCAATAGCCTAATAGCTCTACAAGATACATTATATAAGATTCTAGCCATATCTATTACAGATAAAATTAAAACAAAAGTTAAAAATTGTCTCGGTGAATATCAAGCGGGTTTTAGAGCACACAGAAATAATAGGCCAAATTTTTGCAATGAAACAAATTTTATCTGAATGAAGTAAAAGACAGACGTACTCTTAATCATTTATTGTAACTTCCGACGACCGGTTTCGCTCTCTACAGTATGCAGAGCATCTTCAGGTCAACGGTTACAAGTAACTAAATGATTCGGATACAAGGAACTACTACCTCAGTATTCATTAACATGATGTTTTTGCTTAAGTTATGCTAACGGTATATGGTGGAATAGACGTTTATTCAACGGGTCCAGCAAGTAACCCGTTGCTTCTGCACTTCCACCATGTGAACAAGTCAAATCACAGCTCAGATGATACCTGGGGCATATTAGCAAATATTTCAAACATCCACGATTAAGTCAGTATTTTCAATCGATGTTTCCTTGACGGATTACTTTTACATTGCTTTGACCCTAATATTTTTGTAAATTATATCTTGGTGGTTAGCATGTAAACTTCACGTAAGCGCTGATGATGACCTGTAAACCAGTCGAAAACTAGTTATGTGATTGTGATGTAGCCCCTTTTAGGGATTTTAAATATACATTTTATAAAGGATTTTACTATTTCTTGTATTACATGGTATACAGCCAACTACAGAAAAAACTTTTTCCACCTACCTCTACCGAAAGTATACTTTTCCGGACCTGATTGTAGGGAGCAAAGTTGTACTTTTCCTCCCTAGGGAGGAAAAGTAAAAGTGACGTCATGGTATTTCATTCATGAAATATAACTTATTGACGCCCTGTACAATATCTATTTTCTATTACATAAGTATCTATACATTTTAACGTATATTTATAAAACAGAATTTTGCAGAATGGTAAAAAAGAGGAAATGGTTATTTTGATTTAACAATGTTTACAATAATAATTTGACATATTTGACAGTTGACAGTTATATTGTACCTACTTGTTAGTTTTGGTTTTAATAAATTTTGTTGGTTAGTTACATAAATAAATTAAGTAAAAATGAAAAATGACTTAATGTTGTTCTAAAGTTATTTTCTTGTGGCATTTTTATAATCAAGTATATTCAAATGGGAAATATTTTGTATTTTGACAACGACACACGACTTGGGCGTCGAAACGTTAATAAAATCATTTTTAGGTAAAATTGTGGCTTATTTTCCATTTGAATATACTTGATTAGAAAAATGACTTGTTATTAATTTAAGGAAGGTGGAAAAACCATATGTATAACATGGGAGTAAAGTGCCTTTTCCTCCCTTGAGTGATTACTGCCCTCCGCTAAGCGTCGGGCAGTAAACTTCATTCTCGGGAGGAAAAGTAACACTTTCCTCCCTTGTTATACAAATAGTTTATTTCCTTGCGGATTTTTAATATTTTTAAAGTTATTCTAAAATAGGGCTGAGAGCTATAGGGTTCTAAGCGACAGTTTGTACAAAACTTGTTTTTTAACAGAAATCTATTGTTCTTTGAGTTCTGTATCGCATGGTATTGAAAGTTCCGCCATTCGTTAACATATAGCGCCACAGTCAACAGTGAAATCTAATTCCAAACGCACGAAATGCTTTAAAGTTCGAACCATATGGTTCGATGTACTACAGTGAGAGTATTGGTGAAAGTTAAATGTCAGTTTTATCAGTTAAAATTACCATTTTCTTGTTTTGCAATGTCCTCTATGTGCGAAAATAAATTTTGGGCGCATTATTGTTGCTTCGCTTCTGAATATCTACTAAAAAATAGCAATGAAAAATTATGAAAATAATTAATTTGATTAATTAATTATAAATTAATTAATTACATATAATTTATAAATTAATTAATTAACTAAAATAATTAATTAAAATAATTAATTTTAGTAAATTTCTATGCTTCCTTAATTTTCTTCTTCCTTCGTTTTTTTAAATTCTTCCATCATGGTATACATTATTATTGTTTTAAGTGCTACAAAGTCAATAAAGTCTACAATGTTGACATAATATGTCATAATATGACATTTTTAAATCTTCAAATTTATTTAGGGACACAAAGTTTCAAGTACAGCGGTTACAGTGCCCTAAGGTTCCAAGTACAAGTGTAACATTTTGAAAAAACCATGAAATTTGCATTTTATACCACAATGACAGCATTGATTTAAGAATCACTGTATTACCAAGTCCTTAAACAATAATATATGACATATCTAGCAAAGTATAATTTTCTCATAACCGTTTTATTTAACAGCAAACCTTAAAATTCGTTTCCTGAAAATTTTTGTGAATGTCACTTGGAACCCTATGGTTTTCAGCCCTCGAAATGTTTTTAAACTACAAAATTTCAAAAATTTGACACTAGGATTTTTGACTATATTAATTAATTTTTTTATCCTTTTTTAATACATTTTGATACAATCGCTCTGCTACTTTCATTTGGCATAGTCAGAATTGCCCTATCTTCATTATTTTCTGTCTTATGTTATTGTAAAATAAAGGTCTCTGGGATAAACAAATAAATTAAATTTTAAAACTAATTAATGGATCGGTCTCAAATTTTGAGACTTTGTTAAGTAACAAAATACCCAACTTTGGGCGAAACCCTAAAATTCTTAGTTTTTAGTAAAAGTTATTAACAAATATCGATTTTCATTTACCTTGCAATTTGCGAAGCAATAAATTAACTTTTAACATTCAAAAATCGGTATTTTGTAGCCTTTTCAATGTTAAATTTTTTTTTGTAATTTTATAAAAAACAAAGAAAAGAAAATTGTTTAAACAATTTCTGCCCAAAAACTCCGCCCGGTACCCTTTAGATTTGTTTAAAGGGGACATTTTTTAATAGGAATCCACAAAGAACCCGAAGCAGAAATTTTTTTCAGACGGGAGCGGTCTCACCAGATAGACTATTTGGAGTAGTTTATAAGAGTTGCCGATATTTTGACGTTTGTTGATTATATTATATAGTTGTCAATTGGATTTATATTCAGTTATAGTCCATTCTTTCACGGTTTTTGCCCTAAATTTTAAAGAACCGCTTGGATTGACATGAAATTTGGCATACGTATATCTTACAAGTCAAAGAAAAAAAGTGATATTGTGCCGATGTGTGCTTTTGCCCAGGGGGTGACTTTAACCCCCTTTTGGGGGTGAAGAAATATATGTCCAAAATAAGTCCGGAAATGGGTAAACTGACTAATTTAAGTAACTTTTGTTCTATAGAGCTTTTTTGCTAAGTCAACACTTTTCGAGTTATTTGCGAGTGAATATGTTCATTTTCCAACAAAATAACCACATTTTTAGACGGTGTTTCACAAATAACTCAAAAAGTAAATATTTTGTCGAAAAAAACGTTCTTAGCAAAAATATAGCCTATAAAAAAGTAAAAAAAAATGTTGTACACGTTAGGTCTCTGAATCTCGTAGAACCAGAGTTATAGCCAATGAAAAATAGATTCATATTCACCAAATTTCAAATAGAATATTTTGACGTGAAATATCCAAAATATTAAGCACTTTTTGGGAAAAACCCATTATAACTTTTTTAAAGTATTTAAAAAATCTTTATTTCTGTTTTTACAAAAAGTTTCTAGCATTAAATTTAAGCAAGTTACGCTCAAAATAAAGTTGGTCCATTTTGTTTTTGCAAAAAAAAATCGGGAAGACCACCCTCTAATTAGCAACTTAAATGAAATTAATCGTTACCGCTTCACAAATTATTTTACTTATGTTGTTTTTATATGATATGTAAGTTTCATCGATTTAAAGTGCTTATTTTTGAAAAAATTTTGTTTCAAATTAAAATTTTTAAAAATTTAAATTTTGAACAATATGCTTTTTTTCAAAATAACTTAAACATTGTTAGAGATACCAAAAATCTAGAAAAACAAAAAAAGTCAGATTTGATTTTCTGAATATCATGTATTTTTTTGTTTTTCTGTTAGACAAAAATTTATTGAGATTTGGTGTTTCTAAATTTGCATACATTCATGATCAGTGACTCGTTCAACCCCTTTTAACTACAGCCCTTTCAATAATAAGGAATTTGAACCGATGAAACTTACAGATCATATAAACAATATATACACGAGTCAAGAAACTTGTGAAGTCGTAACGATTAAGTTCATTAAGATAATAATTAGGGGGTGATTTTCTCGATTTTTTTAACAAAACCAAAAGGGACTAACTTTATTTTGAGCGTAACTTGTTTAATTTTGATGCTAGAATTTTTTTTTATAAAACAAAAATGAAGCTTTTTTTAAACACTATAGATAAGTTGTAATGAGTTTTCCCCGAAATGTGCTTCATTTTTGGTTATTTCACGTTAAAGTATTCCATTTGGAATTTTACGAATATGTACCTATTTTTCATTAGCTATAACTCTGCTTCTACTAGGTGTAGAGACGTGATATATACACCATTTTTTTTAATTTTTTACAGGCTATATTTTTATTAAGAATGTTTTTTCGACAAAATAGTTACTATTTGAGTTATTTGCGAAAAACCGTCTAAAAGCATGGTTGTTTTGTTGAAAAAATGAACATATTCACTGCCAAATAACTCGAAAAGTATTGACTTAGTGAAAAAACTCTATAGAACAAAAGTTACTTAAAATTAGCCAGTTTATCCATTTCCGGACTTATTTCTAACATATATTTTTCACCCCCAAAAGGGGGTGAAATTCATCCCTAGGGTAAAAGCACACATCAACACAATATCACTTTTTTTCTTTGACTTGTTAGCTATGTGCATGCCAAATTTCATGTCAATCCAAGCGGTTCTTTAAAATTTAGAGGTTTTGCAATATTTTACCGTTAAAGAACGGACTATTATGGATTTACCAGAAAATATTCGAGAAAGTGTAATGAAGGTAACAGAAAATTTATTGCCGCTTAAATCCAGGCCATTTTACGACAGAGAGTACAAAATATTATTTATTCAATTTAAATAAAGTAGCTAATATAAATGAGTCCATAACAGTGGCTTTTTTCTTATAAAACGGGCGTAATAGGCCAAAACGCCAACTTATTATTTTTCTTCTTTTTCAGCCTGTTTGCATCCACCCCTTGAAAAAGGCCTTCCCATGGCCTTCTCCTCCATTCTTCTCTGTTTTGTGATATTTGGTGCCAGTGCCTTCCCATTTTTGCTTTGATGTCGTCTAACCATCATTTTTGTGGTCTTTCTCTACTACGACTGTGCTCGACATGTACAATCCTCTTCGTCCACACCTTTCCATGTTTTGTCGTGCCACGTGTCCTACCCAGTTCCATTTCATTTGCGCAATGTCTCCAATTACATATTCCACCTTCGTCTTGCTTTGAATGTCCTCATTTCGTATATGTTCCCTCAGAGATACTCCTTACATAGCTCGATTGATCGCCCTCTGTGTCGTTCTCAAGCTATTGGCTGATATCTCTGTAAGTGTTATGGTCTCCATTCCATAGGTTATAACTGGTTGAATACCCTTTTCTTTGGATTTATTGGTATCTTTTTGTTTTTCAACACATCACATAGTCTTCCCATTGCTGACCAAGTCATTCGGATTCTTCTAGTTATCTCTGCCGTTTGATTCTCTTTGCCTAGTTTGATTGTATGATCTAGGTACATATACTCTTCGACACTTTCGACCTCACTTTCATCGACAAGTGGATTGTGATATATTGATTGGTCATCACGTTTGTTTTATTTAAATTCATTTTTAAACCGACTTTCTCATATTCTTGTTTAAGCAACTTTAACACGTAGATTAGATCTTCTGTCCGCGTATAAGGATATAACGAGTGTGTTTATGTTAACCGTATCCAAGCTAACATAAACAAATAATATGCAAGTGAAAAATAAACATATCAAAATATAACTTAAAATACTAGTTAATTATATTATACATAATATACTAATAGGGGAGTACACATACATTTTCACTTCGCAAAAAATCAAACAAGATAGAACTTTTTGTAATTTCATTAAGAAATGTTTAATAAACAACATATCAAAAAGTTCTACTCGAGAAGTGGGTGCTTCCGCTTTTAATAAACAAATGAACTGCGAAATTAGATGTTTTTTTAAATAACTCCGCAAATATAAATTTTAGAAAAAAACTGACTTGGCCATTGAAAAATTCAGAAAATTTTACAAAAAAAACTTATATAAAGATTTTTCTCAAATTAAATCTGTAGCTTGTATAATTTTTTTTTATAACGCTAAAGTCACCCTTCTCACCAACATTGGCGCACTGTAAACTAGCGTATGGCAAAGTGCACGGTTGAGATATTTTAATGTAATTCTTTAACCCGCGAGTAGTCGCGCGGTGAGATAGAATCTCAATTTTTATCCTTTTTCGCGATAACTTGATGAAAAATTTTGCAATTTTGAAAAAATTTCGTAAGTGCCTCGAGGAAGGGTGTAGTAATGCGTAGGATTTTTTTTCGTCTTCTTCTTCTTTTTGTGGAATTTATGGCTTTGGGGAGAGCCAATTAGCTTTAACCCGCGAGTAGTCGCGCCGTTAGATAGAATCTCACATTTCATCCTTTTTCGTAATACAGTAAAACCTGTCAGTAACGGCCACTAAAAATGAAAGAAGAACTATTGGCTGATATATAAGGGTGGCCGCTATTGCCAGTTTTTGTAGTCTACATATAATTGGTTTGGGAAATTTTTAAACTGGCCGTTAGGACAGGTGGCCGTTAACACAGGTTTTACTGTACAGTAATATTTGTCAGTAACGGCCACTAAAAATGAAAGAACTATTGGCCGATATAGAAAGGTGGACGGTATTGCCAGTTTTTGTAGTCTACATATTATAATTGGTTTGGGAAATTTTTAAACTGGCCGTTAGGACAGGTGGCCGATGTTGGCAGGTGGCCGTTGACACAGGTTTTTTTAATAAAATTGTTAGAAATATATATTTTCAATATAAAAAGTAGATAAAAATAGTACAAAATAAAAATTTGTTTTAAATTCATATTTTGAGATAGAATCTCACACGAGACTATCGACGTTACAGAAGTGAGCGCGACTACTCCCGGGTTAACTAATCGATCAAATGAAATTATAGAAATTGGGCATGAAAGAAAAATAATCAAGATATCTTATGGTTATAATAAAAAGAAATAAAATTGATGAGAATAAGTACGGTGTGGGCTGAAAGTGAGACTTACATGAAAACTCTCAATTTTTCATAACTTACCTTTCAAACATCTTACTAAACGATGTTTCATTCAAAAAAAATCTCAAAATTTAATTCAAATGATACGACGTCACACAAATGTAATTTTTGAAAAGTTCATAGTTTTACAGAATTAACACCATTTTAAGACGGTATTACTCAAGTTTGAACAGGTCTATCACAGTTTTATAGCTGTGTAACACTTAGGTGGAGTCTTTAAAATGCACTAAATTATTTTACTTTAGAAATAAAATATACTATTTTTTTTTGAGAAAATTAAGAATGATAACAAAAATGTAATACAAAAACCGAAAATTACCAGCTAAAAAAATGTATATACAAAGTGATCAAAACTTTTTTCTGTAAAACTTACCTAAAATACATTTAATAATAAGCTTCAACAATAATAAATGTTCAACAAAAAAAATTTGTTTAGCTCTTATACAGTATGTCTGCCTAACTTGGAACCTATTGATAACTTTTTTATTGTCAGTCTTACGAAAAAAAGTTATTCTTTATAAAATACTCTGCATCTTATATGATCTAAGATTCAACCATCAAATATAATTTTTTTAAATTTTATACGTGGTATGTCAAAAAATAAGAATTTCACTCAAGAGTAAAGTACTTTTATAATTCACAATATCGAAAATTCTTATTAAAAAAAGTTGTTTGGAATTAAAAAATATGTTTCAGTGTTCAACTACATCCTTTTAATTAAAATAACGTGAATAATAAAGGTACTAACCCTTAAGAAAAATTCATATTTTTTACATACCTCGTATAAAATTGAAAAAGTTTGATATATGATGGTTGTTTCTTAGATTTTAGACCAGGTAGAGCATTTTATGAAGAATAACTTTTTTTCGTAAAATTGATAGTAAAATAGTTACAATAATTAATTATTGTAATAAAATGATGATAGGTATTCGTAATTTGAGAAAAAAAAATTTTTTTTATTAGAATGATGTAATTTTATATTAAAATATAGTTTTTAATTTTAAACAACTTTTCATAATAGCAGTTTTTGATATTCTGGAATATAAAAGTACTTTACTCTTTAAAGAACTTCATACCTATTTTTGACATAACTCGTACAAAATTGATAAAATTTAATATCTGATGGTTGAGCTTTAGATTTTTGACTATTCAGAGTATTTTATGAAGAATAACTTTTTTCCGTAAAATTGATAATAAAAAAGTTTTCCATGTGGTTGAATATAAGAGCTGCTGTATAAGAATTTTCAAATTGTAAAGCCATATTCGGATTCAGCATAACCAACAACAAAATAGAAGCATATTTGATCAAAGTAAAATGATGAATTCAACGATATTTTTAAAATTATTTATACAAAATAATTGTTATTGTTTAAACAATTAATAAACAATTAGCGACTAAATCTGCGAGTCGAACTTTTTACTTTAACATGTATAAAAACTAACAAAAAAAGTTTAAAAAAAATACAAGCTTGTTTGAATTATTCCGAAACAATGCATGTTTTCATTCTAATTGCACTCCCCTATAAGCTATTTATAATTGTTTAACACCTTGTATATACCTACGTTTATATTGCTTAATTAATGTAACAAACCTGTATTTGCTTCCATACTTCGTAACAAAATTGTTATTTTATACAGACCTTATCCGTATTAGTGTGTGCTAATCCGCTGTTTGGTTTTTACCACACTCCCTTTGATGATATTTTAAAACTTTTGGTAATGTGTTAATTAAAGTTTGCGTTATCCTGGATTAACCCAAACTGTTTCGTGTGCCAATTGGATGTTTTTGTTTACGGTGTGGTCAAGAATATCTACATTATCTTTTAGACTTTATAACTAGTTGGTTTAGTAAACCAGGGAGCTAATATTTACGCTTTTGGTATTTGAATATTTCGTTTTAATCGTTTCTATAATCTTTTTATTTTTTATCGCAAAGGACACCGCACACATCTTATGGAAAATGTGTCACTCAAATTCAATAAAATTTACATGAATATATTCGCTCCGAAATTACAATAATTTAACAGGTTGACTGCCAGACGGTCGTATACGACCGCCAGTTCAATAAGTACTAAATGCCACGGCGGTCGTATACGACCGATTTGATATGGTCTGTGATATAATTCCTGTTTTGCCAGAGGGTGTGTAGAGAAGCGGAATTATTGCAGTATTCGACCGCTATGGCATACAGCCGTCACATAGAATAGGGGAGACTGAAATGATATCGAAATTTTGACATGTCTTTATTTTGAGTTAAAAATATAAAAATGTAAAAACTATTCATTCTAAACTAAATAACATACAAAAGGTAAATAAGAACATGAAAGACATTAAAAATTATCACTTATTTGGAATGTTTGTTGAAACAATCTAAACAAAGGTGTGGTTGGCCTTCACAAGTACCACAGTAAGTTTACTACTTTTTTGACCCGATTTTTTGTTATATTTCCCCGAATCTTCTCTTTATAACAATCTTTACAGTATATTTTCATTTTGTCGTAATCCCAACGAACCATCATTTTACCGCGACTTCCATTTTATTTCAAGAAATAATAATTGTGTTTACTATTATTGTATAACTGTGTACGAATTATAGCCGTGTATCCCAAAATAACACGAGCACTTTGTCTTACTAACAATGAAACCTTACTGATAAAATATTAGTCAAACCAACCACTTAGCGGAATAATGCACAGCAAGTCTCATCATGAACAGAACGACCGCCCGACCGACCGCTTGGCTTGGCACCACGGGAATAAGTATGCCGCCCTCGCCCCGGCGGTCGTATCCGACCGCTGACATATTTTTCCAAAAATCTGGACTGATAAACAAAATCGGTAAAACATTAGTAATGTAAGTATTTCAGTTGGTTGCCAGATGAACTTTTTTCAACTTGGCACCAGGGACTTTTTTAAACATTTTTTTTGTGGCAGTCAACCTGTTAATTCTGATTAATAACAGCTTAGATTGTAATTAAAGTTTATGGAAATCACATTTATGAAGTCCATAAAAGTAGTGGAAATTTTGGACATCTTGGATTTTAAAGCACCCTAATATATGTCTGTGTAGATATTGGCATTGGATCCGACCCGGGCCGACGGTCACATGTAACACCGTTGCCGTATCCTCTATTTTTTCATACTATCACGTTACAATTTTTTGTGATATTATATTTGTGTGTGAAATGTATCATCTTAGTGTATTTTAGGTATGTTCTAATATGTTATGTATATATAGGTTTTTACTTGATTATTTTAAATCATTGTGACGTTTAACTTGCTAAAAACCTTGTAATATTGTGTACCTAATGTGTTAAAATAAGTAGTTTTGAAACGCCAATTAAGTAAAGTTTATTATGTTGTTGTTTTCACCAATTTTGAAAAAATGTGAAAACATTGAATTGTCCACGTCCGTCTGTCCGTCCGTCCGTCTTGTCTGTCTGTTTGCAAACTCAACTCCTTCGTCATTATACCAGGTTGAATGACAAATGAGGTGTCAAATGAAAGCTTATCCAAGGATGGTACTAAAGGTGAGAAATTTAACCTAGGCTGTCTGTCCGTCTGTCTGTCCGACCGCGTATATGATTCCTTCGTCACTGTACCAGGTAGAATGACAAATGAGGTGTCAAATGAAAGCCTATAATCCAAGGATGGTACTAAAGATGAGAAGTTTGACATAGGCTGTCTGTCCGCCTGTCCGTCCGGCCTGGTATAGTGACGGAGGAATTATATTCGCGGACAGACAGACAGACGGACAGACAACCTAGGTCTAATTTCTCACCTTTGCTACTATCCTTGGATTATAAACTTTCAGTTGACACCTCATTTGTCATTCTACCTGGTATAGTGACGGATGAGTTATACTCGCGGTCGGACGGACAGACGGACAGACAGCCTATGTCAAACGTCTCATCTTTAGTACCATCCTTCTATTATAAGATTTAATTTGACATCTCATTTGTCATTCTACCTGGTATAGTGACGAAGGAGTTATATTCGCGGTCGGACGGACAGACGGACAGACAGCCTATGTCAAATTTCTCACCTTTAGTACCATCCTTGTATTATAAGCTTTCATTTGACACCTCATTTGTCATTATACCTGCTATAGTGACGGATGAGTTATATTCGTGGTTGGACGGACAGGCGGACAGACAGCCTATGTCAAATTTCTTACCTTTAGTACCATCCTTGGATTATAAGCTTTCATTTGACACCTCATTTGTCATTCTACCTGGTATAGTAACAAATTAGTTATATTCGCGGTCAGACAGACAGACGTACAGACAACCTAGGTCTAATTTCTTACCTTTAGTACTATCCTTGGATTATAAGCTTTAATTTGACACCTCATTTATCATTATACCTAGTATAATGACGGAGAAGTAAATGTTATTATTCTATTATTCTTGTAGGTATATTTAACATTGAAATTATGAAAGAAATATATAGAAAACAGCATGGCAACACTGTGATGCACAAACATAAAAATGCAGCCACATTCAGGTGTGCCAGCTGTGCGTTACATAGGGTGCTTTAAAATCCAAGATGTCCGAAATTTTGAAGTAGACGGCAAAGAAACAGACAAAATTTACATTTAAAGAGATGTCAGACAGGGTTGAGTGCTATTGAGAACTTTGTTAAACGTTTACTCAGAAATAATTTTTAACGAAGCCTTGGAATGGAAATGTGGAGTTAGAATCAGGGGAGAAACTATTAACAACATCAGCGAGAAACACTGCGATCATAGCTAAAAGTATCGAAGATCTTCAATTTCTTATAGATCGAGTCATCTAATAACGGACTTAGCATAAATACAACAAAGACTAAGTTACTTGTGGTTAGTAAACAAGACGTCGGCCCTATGCAACTAATTGCCAGTAATAAACCGACAACAAAAGTTAACCATTTCAAATACCTCTTCTTCTTCTTAAAGTGCCTATCCGTTCCGGATGTTGGCGATCATCATGACTATCTTGACTTTGTTTACCGCAGGGCGGAACAGTTCAGTGGTAGTCATGTTATACCACTTACGTAAATTTTGAAGCCAGGAAATGCGTCTTCTTCCCGGTCCTCTTTTACAATTTACCTTCCCTTGGAGAATCAGTTGGAGAAGGCCGTAACGTTCTTGATTTCTCATTACATGTCCTAGATATTCCAATTTTTTTGTTTTTATGGTTATGAGAATTTCACACTCTTTCCCCATTCTACACAGGACTTCCACATTGGTAATTCGGTCAACCCGGGATATACGTAAGATGCGCCTATAACACCACATTTCGAAAGCCTCGAGCCGATTCATAGATGCAACAGTTAGTGTCCATGCTTCCATTCCGTAGAGCAGAACTGAGAATATGTAGCATTTCAACAGACGGTATTTTGTTTTTAATTCTATGTCTCGACTGTTGAAAATGGGTCTCATTCTAACGTATGCTGCTTTCGCCCTTATTATTCGCTGTTTAATTTCTGTTGAGTGGTCCCATTGGCTATTTAAATTCGTACCCAGATATGTATATTGCTCAACTCTTTCGATATATATAGTATTGGTTTCTTACTAATTGTCATGAATTTGGTCTTCTTTATGTTAAGAGCTAGTCCGTATCTGTTGCTGACTTCTGTTATACGATTTGTTAATAGCTGTATAAATCATTGAGATTATCCGCAAAAACTATGGTGTCATCTGCATATATAATGTTAACGGGGGGAAAATGACCCCAGGTCAAAAATGTCAAAAATGGCAATTAACAAAAAAATGAAGTTTTTTTTTAATTTTTTTTTATGGCATGGACTTTATGTCATTCAGCCAGTCACAACATGAGTATTAGTGTCCTGTGTAGTGTGTATGTTGAGTAAGTGTCTTGTTACTTTGCAAAGTCGACGTCATTAGCGTAAAACTACTTGGAATTACACATAACAGAAGCTATTTTAATAAACATCAACTTCAGAATATATTTTTTATTCGTAAAATATAGGGATTTTTTTTATTTTAAAATATGACGATATCTAGAATGATATTACAGTCAAGTAAAAAAATATTGAGTTAAAAATTGAAAATACTTTTGAATTTATTAAAGAAAAATATAGCGGGGTCACAATTTCCCCCGCTTGGTCATCCGAAGGTTAATACTCCTTTGGCACAACCGTCTAAAGCTTCCTTAATTACCCATTCAGAGTAAATATTGAATAGTAGTGGAGATAAAATACAGCCCTGTCGTACTCCTCGTTCTATTGCAATTTTATCAGTTAACTGGTCTTCTATTTTGATTTTGGCCGTTTGATTGTAATAAATGTTTCTGATAATTCTTAGATCTTTGTTGTCAATTTCAATTTCTTGCATTAGAGTTATTAATTTGTCATGTTTTACTCTGTCAAATGCTTTCTGGTAATCTATAAAGCATACGTATATATCACAATTTACATCCCTGCATCTCTGAAATAGCACTTGCACAGCAAAAAGGGGCTCCCGTGTTCCCAGAGCGATAAGTAAATGGCTCATAAGGCTTATAATTCTATAGTCTTCGCACTTTCTCGCATTGGGTTTTTTTTGGAAGATTTATAAAAGTTGATTCTAGCCATTTTTGGGGAATTATGCCTGTGTCATATATATTGTTAAATATTTTTGTCAACCATTTTATGCCGTCGTAGTCCATAAGTTTTAAGAATTCGGAATGAAAATGATCAGGGCCTACTGCTTTACCATCTTTGGTACTTTTGATGGCATACGTCAATTTGCCATTTGATGGCATAGGTCTATATATATTGTTTTGTATATTGTCATCTAGGTCTTTGTTGATATTTCTTTGATATTAAGGAATCCTCTATTTAGTGCTTGGAACAGTTTTCCTGTGTTTTCAAATACCTAGGATGTTGGATAAACGAGACACTAAATCCGGAAGAATAAATTAAAGCTCGTATAGAAATTGCAAGAGGGGCATTTATGAAACTTAGGTCTATTTTGAGCAATTCTCAGCTGACTTTACAACTAAGAATCAAGTTCCTAAAATGTTGATGTGTATCCTGTATTACTCGATTGATGTGAAACCTGGATCATGAGGGGAGCGGATTTTAGGCTAAATGCATATTGCATGCATATTTCGCATATTTGAGAACTTTACTAAATTTTGCATATTTTAAAAGAAACATACATATTTCTTGCCTATTTAAAAACATTTAAGTCCAAAAAAAAATTTTAATTTTTTAATTCGACACAAAATATTTTCCCGCACAGGCTGTCCTATCTATTAATTCGAGAACTACCTGAAGAGAGACGGCTCATTCACTGCCTTTTCATTTTTTCTTAGAAAATACCCAATGATTGTAGGATGTTGAAAGGTTAAAATCATGAAGGATGGTTTACCGGGAAATCCGAATTTTATTTACTTTTATTATATTTAGTACAATTTGTATCCCAATTTAGTAGGTACCTATATTTTGGAGATTCTTGTAAATCCCCTATTGTTAAGAGAATTTACACCTTTAACCATAGTTTTACGATTTTCTAACAGAAATTGAAATATTCATGCTTTAGATCAGATCCCGTCTTTAAACGGCTTTAAAACTTTGGAGGACATAATATGCTAAATTTTTTATGGAAATTTTGAAATTCATTTTGATGCAGAATTGTCGGCTTTAACAAGTTATTTTAAATACGCCCCAATTACTTCTGCTGATGTTGAAAGGAGTTTTTCAAATTATAAAAATATTTCATCTGATCAAAGAAAATGTTTCCTCGTAAAAAATTTGGAAAAACACATTGTAGTGAATTATTATAATCGAAGATATAATATATACAGCGTGTCTACTTAAGTTGGAAACTTATGAAAAACTTGTTTGTTATTAACTTTACGAAAAAAAGTTATTCTTTATAAAAAGTTCTGCATGCTCTAAAACCTAAGATTCAATCATCAGATATCCAATTTTGTCAATATTATACGAGGTATATCAAAAAATATGAACTTCGTTCAAGAGTAAAGGACCTTTATTCCTCTCAATATCGAAAATTCTTATTATGAAAAGTTGTTTGGAAATAAAAACTAAGATCAAATATGCAACTACATGCTTCTAATTGGAAAAAAATATTTTCCAAATTTTTCTCAAATTTATTGATACCAACTTCGTTTTTATTTATTACACACACGATAACTCTTTTATTATTACTTTTACGAAAAAAGGTATTGTTTATAAAAAGCTCTGTATGTCCTAAGACCGAAGATGCAACCATCAGATATCACATTTTATTAATTTTATACGAGGTATGTCAAAAAATATGAATTTCACTCAAGAGTAAAGTACCTTTATTTTTCACAATATTGAAAACGGTGATTAAAAAAGTTGTTTAGAATTAAAAACTATGTTTCAATATGCAATTACACCCTTCTAATTGAAATATTGTGAGATATATAGGTATTACAATCTTGAGCGAATTTCATATTTTTTGACACACCTCGTATAAAATTAATAAAAGTTGGTATATCATGTTTGTGTCTTAGATTTTAGACCATGCAAAGCTCCTTATGAAGAATAACTTTTTTTCGTAAAATGAATAATAAACGAGTTATCATATTTGTAATAATTAAAAACGATGTTGGGTATCCATAAATTTGAGAAAAAAATTTTTTTTTTCAATTAGAAGCATGTAATTGCATATTTGATCTTAGTTTTTAATTCCAAACGACTTTTTATTATAAGAATTTTCGATATTGAGAGAAATAAAGGTACTTTACCCTTGACCGAAATTCATATTTTTTGACATGCCTCGTATAATATTGAGAAAATTTGATATCTGATGATTGATTCTTAGGTTTTGGGGTATGCAGAACTTTTTATGAAGAATAACTTTTTTTCGTAAAATGAATATTAAAAAAGTTTCCCATATGTTTCCAACTTAAGTAGACACGCTGTATATAGTGATTATGTTGTTTTATTTTAAATAGGTAACTATTGGTATCAGTTTTTGTAAAAAATGTGAATGAATTGCATATATAAAAAATAATGATTTTATTTAAAAGATAATAAATAAGATTGCCGCCCCCTATAGGAGAATCCCCTGGAATAGAATAGAACAGAAAATTTGTGGTTTCTCGAAATGCGCCTTTTTTGAATTTTTGTGCATATCTTGCGCATATTTCGTAATTTTTTACTGCATATATATGCGCATATTTCATCAAAATTGATTGCATATAAATCCGCTCCTTATTTATTATATTTAGTACAATTTGTATCCCAATTTAGTAGGTACCTATAATTCTGGTGATTCTTTTAAATCCCCTATTGTTAAGAGAATTTACACATTTACCCATAGATTTACAATTTTCTAACGGAAATTTGAAATATTCATGCTTTAGATCAAATCCCGTCTTTAAACGGCTTTAAAACTTTGGAGGACATAGGTATATGCGAAATTTTTAATGGAAATTTTGAAATTGATTTTGGTGCAGAATTTTCGTCTTTAACAAGTTATTTTAATGCGCCCCAATTACTTCTGTTGATATTGAAAGGAGTTTTTCAAGTTATAAAAATATTTTATCTGATCAAAGAAAATGTTTCCTCGTGAAAAATTTGGAAAAACCTATTGTAGTGAATTATAATCGAAGATATATACACTGTGTCCGTAAAGTATGGAACAAATTCTTTTTTAGCTAAACAGAGCATTTTAATAAATAATCCTGAAACACGTCGATTTTTTATTTTAATTTACCGTATTTTAAAATAATATTCTAATATACAGGGTGAATTACTTTCGAGTAATGACGTCACCGTCATTTTTTTTAAATGGAACGCCCCCATTTTGTTTCAATTTTCGGATTACTCTAGCTGAGCTGATTCCAAAAATGTATTACATGTTGATTCAAATTGGTACAGGGTGGACAAAAATACAATAGCTTTGTGTGTGTTCATAAAGTAACGCGTTAGTTAAATTAACAATATTATCAAAAATACTTATTGTATTTTTGATAGTTTAATTAATTTTTGATTTTAATTAATTTTTAATATTGTTTAATTTAATATTTTAATATAATATCAAAAATTAATTAAAATTTAATATTATGAGGACACACAAAACTATTGTATTTTTGTCCACCCTGTACCAATTTGAATCAACATGTGATACATTTTTGAAATCAGCTCAGCTAGAGTAATCCGAAAATTGAGACAAAATGGGGGTGTGCCATTTAAAAAAAATGACGGTGACGTCATTACTCGAAAGTAATTCACCCTGTATAGTAGAATCTTGTTTTAAAATACGGTAAATTAAAATCAAAAATCGACGTGTTTCAGGATTATTTCTTACAATGCTCTGTTTAGCTAAAAAAGAATTTGTTCCACACTTTACGGACACAGTGTATAGTGATATTGTTGTTTTATTTTAAATAGGTAACTATTGGTATCAGTTTTTGTAAAAAATGTGAATAAATTGCATTGTATAAAAAATAACGATTTTATTTGAAAGATAATAAATAAGATTGCCGCCCCCCCCCCCTATAAAAGAACCCCCTAGAGTAGAATAGAACAGAAAATTTGTGGTTTCTCGAAATGCGCATTTTTTGAATTTTTGTGCATATCTTGCGCATATTTCGTAATTTTTTACTGCATATATATGCGCATATTTCATCAAAATTGATCGCATATAAATCCGCTCCCTAAGTATAACAAATGGATTGCCAGCTTCAATTGGGTCAGTTAGTTTATCTTCTACTTTTAATTTTATTGTGTTTTTCTGGTAGATGTTTTCGATCGTTTTAATTATTCCTAGAAGTACCTCTCTTGAGAATAACAAATGGATAACGTCCTTTAATTTGACCCTGCCAGTGCTTTCTCAAGGCCCTTCTTCTTTGTGTGCCTTGTCCGTTCAGAACATTTACAATTAAAATGGCTATTGTGACTTTGTTTACGGCAGATCTGAATAGTTCGGCAGGTCCACGAAATACAAATATGCCGGTTTGTTGTATTCTAACTACTCCTCTTGAATTTGCCTCATTATAAATATAGCGTCGGTGCATGATCTTCCCGACCTAAAGCCTTGCTGTTCTTCTGTTAATGTTATAATTTCATTTAATTTGTTTGTTATCACTTTGGTTGTTAATTTTAACGTTGTGTTTAATAAGGTAATTCTTCTATAATTCGCCGAATTCGATTTGACTTCTTTTTTGAAGAGAGGTATTAGGATACTTAATCTTAACACTTTAATCATCAAAATAGAAATATGGGGTTCAACTTTCTGAAAATTTTGGTTTCGGAGCAATTTTGATACGTGAAACAAGAATGTAAAGTTAATTTTTTAATTTTTTGATCTCGTTATTGACTCAGCCACAAAGTGAAAAAGAAGAATGCCGGCCGTACGGCCGGTATACCGTTCTACAGGGAAAAATTAACTAGTGCTTTTTATTTCATATAAAAACATTTAAATTGATATTGATATAAACGTGATAAAAAAAATTAACAGGTAAATACTAATTAAAGAAATACATTAACGACGGACGTAGTAGTCTTTCTAACAACTTTTAGCACCGGAATGACATACATGTAACTGAAATTTCAGGCAGAAAGTGTGTGTTTCTAATTTCTTGCAGTATTTGCAAGCCTTTTTACTACCTGGAATTCATTCAGGAACATGATCTACTCCATCGTAACATACGTCTTCAACAGGATGCGCTGCCTTTATAGCAGCTTTGGTTATTAGTAGTGAGCGGTGAATTTAAATGTCGACCAATGGGTCTTTTCTGAGCAGAAGAGCACAGATATTGAGCAATTTTCACACGAAATTGGAATAGTCTCATGTTTTTCCTTGTGAAGCTCCTTCTTCTTTGATATCTGCTTTCCCATCATCTTTATTATATGATCTAATACAAAATGAACGCATTTGTGACCGCCATATCCACAAAATGGTAAAATATGCGTTTCATTGCATCCATTGTTTTGCGCAATTCACTTCGCTCCATATGAGATTCAATGAGGTGAACTCAAAGAAAGAGAAAAAATTAGTATTGCATTGTGACTTTTCGTATTTGATTGGCATGCCTGTGCCAGTGAAGCCCACCGCTGATGGTACTATTTGTGGTCCCGTAGCTTCTACAATTGGTAACGCGGATCTGGGTCTTTTCTTTGGTTTGAATTTAGTGGTTGTTGCTAGTTGAGTGGAAGTTGATGCAAATGGTTCTTTTGATGCTAACGGTACAGGTGATACTAAAACTTCCATTTGAGTATCCGGATAAGTTGTTGGAACTTCTGGTGATGTATTTTCTGATATTATAAGTTCCGGCAAAGTTAATGTTGCCATTTCTGAATTAGATATATTTGCATGTGGTTTTGAAACACCCACTAAACCTTCACTAACATCAGTGATATTATCAGCTCCAAAGGAAACTTCGAGGAGAGCTCCAAATCAATGATATTTTCACGTAAACAGGAAAAAATGATCTCATCGTTCTCGGCTGTAAGCACATCCGCCTTGTAGTAATAATCCGGATTGGCTATGCTATCATCATCATCTTCGTAAACTATCTCGGCATCTGAATCAAGATTAGAGTTTATGATCTCGTCGATTTTTCATCGGTTATTGTGGAAAGATCGTATTTTGTCCTTTTTTCTGCGTCTGTCAGCTCGTTATACCTTTTCGCACCATACTTTCTTCGTCTTTGAGATCTATTATTTTCCATGTCCTACAATGGAAAGAAATAAATGTATAAATAGTAAAAAAATAATACAAATATGTACTTTATTCAAATACGCGAAGGACTTATTTTACCGTACACCGACAAGCCGGCCAAAAGGCGGGTATCACTAAACACTCAAAAAACAGCACGAATTTTATATTGTTCACCAAATTCGCTAGGAAACTATCAAGCAAATACTATAAGAACTTACCAAAAAAAATATGAAATAAATTGGACAACTAGAACTATGTTATTTTACGGTCCGATTACACGTGTTCCAGAGCAATAATTTCTACGTACGATTCACTTGCATGTTTCCACGTTGACCATAATATTATTATCTCTCAAGTAACTAAACCTACAACTTTTAAACCGTACCACTGGTCGACACTATTCTTGCCGAAAAGCGGTGTAGTCGATGTGGGAGCAAATAAATTTTATATTTTAAAATAATTCGATTATTTTAATGCCGGCCTTATGGCGAGATTACCGATTAAAGGGTTAATTCTTGTGGTAGCTATTCTGTTTTTTTCTATTATTTTTGTATTAGTTTTTATTAGTTGTTTACTTAGATCTTGTCCTCCATACTTTATGAGTTCATTTGATATTCTGTCCTACCTGGAGATTCTCGATTTTTTAATTTTCTTAGTGCTTCATTTACCCCTCCCTCCTTGATATTTATTTTCTTCTTTTGTCCTAATTTCAGGTGTTGGTGGTTCATTATTGTCGCCTTCTGATCTCTTTTCTTTGTCTTCTGATCGTTATCCATATTTCTTTTTGCGTTCCGTAGAAGTCATATTCCATCTGTTTTGAGAATCTCTGCCAGTGTTCCTTTTTATTTGCCTGACTTAATTATTCGTTTCGTTTCTGACTCGTTTGTAGTGGTTGTATGCCCGTTGTATTTGTTTTGTTCTTTATTGTAAAAATACTTTCTTCTTTTCTTCACATTTTATCTACACATCCATTCTAAACCATGGTGTTTTCTTTTTTGATATTATGTTAGTATTCGTTACTTTCCCCTTTCCATGATTCTGTTGCTACGTTTATTATGATCTTTGGAGTTTGACTGGTCAAATGCCGAGTTCATGATTAAGCTTCGACGTTTTCCTGACCAAATTCTCCTAAAAAGTTTGATGAAAATTCTTTAGCCAAAGGCCGAAAAGCGTAATATATTTAAGCTTTGACTAAGACATTCAATCAGACCTGAAGTTAGACTAGTCAAAACTAGTAGCGCATGAGTTTTGACGTTAGATAATAGAATCCTCTACATATTTTTTATGTAATAAAATTATAAAATAATAAAGCTTTTTATTATTATTAGTAAGATATTTTAGGTAGGTATGTCTCATTTAGTCTGTAGACATTTTATCAATACTTCAATAAAAAGGAATAATCATCCACCATCCATTTCAAATGAAAGAAAATGACACAAAGAACATAAACGTAATTTTTTAGCGCTTTAAAAGTAGACTCTTCAAAGGTATCGAGTGTATTATAATTACCGACGACTTCAATTATAACGCTCACAGAGAAAGGCACGAAATCTATCAGACTCAATCGAATAAAAAGCACTGAAATAACTAGAAAACAGCAAAGAGGAAAAGGAAAAACGAGATACATTAGCCGTCGTAGCATTTCTCACCAAAGAAAAATTTGATACGGAGATTGTATTGCACTTAGTTTGCCTCTGCTATGAAATTGAAATAGGATTAGAGAAAGTAGGATTATTTTGAAATGAATAGAATTTTCTAAAAAAATCTAAATTGCAAAATTGTTATATGTACGGATATATTACACTCTTGGACACAAAAATATGGAATATTTATGTTATCGCACCATAACTTGAAATAATTACGAAATATTTTGCTAAACTTATTATTTACACCGATGAGACTTGAATTCAGTTATAAAGGCCAAATGGATGAAACTTCGTCTACAGAAGAGTTTTCAAACGATATGCTAATAGGTAATATGTAGCAGTTAAATAATTATATTATGCTAAAAAAATTAGTAATTTTTGTATATTTTTTCTTCATTTTCTTTTGGTGCCTATTCTTTTTGAATATTGGCGATCATTCTGGCTATAATTATTTTATTAACTGATGCTTTAAATAGATTAGTTGTTGTTGTGGAGAACTATTTCCTCGGGTTTTTTAACCATGATATTCTTTTATATACTTAGCCTTGAAGGATTATTTTTATTAACCTGCATTTAGTGCCGTTTCTCATTATGTGTCCGCGATATTCTCACTTTTTCCTTTTAATTGTATACTTCACCTCACTTTCTTTCCCCATCCTTCGTAGTACGGTCTCGTTGGTCATCTTGTCCCTCCATGATATCCTTACGATTCAAGTCAATAGACAATTAGCCCCATCTCGAGGGCTTCAAGTTTTTTGTCCATCGCTTCAGTGAGTGTCCAGGATTCAACTCCGTAGTATAATATTGAGAAGATGTAACATCGTAGAAGCCTTGCTTTTATCTCCAGATTAAGGTTGTGGCTTTTAAAGAATTTGGCCATGTTGTTGAATGCTCTTCTACATTTTACTTCTTGTGAGTGATCTCATTGTTCGTTTACTATTGTTCCAAGATAAGTAAAGTGTAAAGTGTTTTACTCGGTCCACTAGTATATTCTTGGTAAGCAGTTGGGCATCTCCATTTTATTTTTGCTTATGATCATAAATTTAGTTTTTGATATGTTTACTTGTAGTCCAAATCTTGCACTTACTTCATGTACTTTGTTTATTAGTTGATGTGAACTACTTAAACTGTCTTCAAAAATAGAGGTGTCATCTTCACAGCGAATGTTGTTTAGGCGCTCTCCATTTAGGAGTATTCTGTGTTCGCAGTTTTCCAAGACTTTGTCGATCGCTTCTGTCGGTTAATTTCCAAGATTTGTTCTTATTGTGTCTTTATCCTCCATTTGAGCTTTTATTAGAACATCCATCATTTTCCGGTATTCAACTCTATCAAATGCTGTTTGGTAGTCCACAAGGTTGGTGTAGATATCGCTATTGACATATAAGTCATATCTCTACATCTTTGGAATAATATAATACCTGTAAAGTAAACAGTGCATCTCTCTTACCTACACCTGTCGTAAATGCAAACTGTGTGTCTTGTATTCTCTCTTCGCATAATTTGAGAATTTAAGAAAAAGCATGGCTCATTCGACTTATTAGTCTACATTCTTCGCACTTTTTCGATCCCTGTTTCTTTGATAATGAAATAAATTCTGAAATATTTTGGAATAATTCCTGTGTCATAGATATTCTTGAAGATTTTACATAGTATTCGTAAAGATTCATCATGAAGAAGTTTACGAAATTCAGACTTTACTCCGTCATATCCTGGAGCTCTCCCTTATTTTAGTGATATTATGGCTGCTATTATTTCTGCCACTAGAATAATATGTGGTCCTGTTTCCATAGGTATTGGCGACTGGTTTTCCTCTCATGGAAAAATAAATTTTGTATGTAACGGTAGGGGAGCCCAAGCGGGGATTTTTGCAGTTACTCGAGCGCGTCAGATTATTACATGGGGAGAAACCTTGTACCGTAAAAATGTACCTCTACCCTATATTGCCTCTTAATACAGGGGAGTTCGTTAAGGGGGGGCCGAAAATAAATCTATCCTTAGAAAAACTCGAAATCGGCAGATTAAAAAACAGTGTATATTTAAAAAATCTGACGATTTTAGCAGAGCGTAAGGAAATGGGCGAGTCCCAAAGTTTCACAAGAAAAAAAGCAAATATTTCGCGAAGTGAATGATAGATCGAAAAACTAAAAAAATACGTGCTAAATATTTTTCAGAAATCTATCAAATAATACCAAACACGATTTCCCACGGAGAAGGATGGGGGGTAAATTTAAAATTTTAAATACGAATCCCCTTAGGGGGAGGTGGTGTGGGCGGTTACTTAAATGGGAGCCTCATTTTTTATTGCTGATTTGGATTTCTTACGTAAAAATAAGTAACTTTTGCTCAGACATTTTTTCGAATTATTAATAGATGGCGCTATAATCTAAAAAAACGATTGTTGGAAATGGAAAATTAAATTAAAAAATGGAAAGTCCTCATTAAAATGGATAACTTAACTTTTTTTGGTGTTAGGACCTACTCTTCACAACCGCACAACGCTCGAGTTACTGCACATTTAACATACTTTGCTGCGCTACCATAATTTTTCCGGGTATTATCAATACTCTCTTTGTCCACGATTACCTCTCCATTGTCATTAACAGGTTTTTATTTATATGTATTGTTATATTTCTATTTGATATGAAAATTAAAATTTGATAATTATAAACAGAATTCAATTTAATATAAAATATTTTCAATTTTCTCAACCACGGGCATATAAATTTAGAACAACCTGTATACAACAAATTGTTATATTTAATTTTAAGAAGTGATTAAATAAGACTCAAGTGAAATCGTTAATAGGTCATTATCGTTGTTCGCGGAAGGATCGATCATTAGCCGATGCTAAATAAGACTAAGTGGAAATAGAGAATAGGTCATTAAAAATTTGTATATAGTAGAAAGTAATTTTAGAATGGGAATTAACTATTTTCTTTGAAATCCATTAAGCATATTTAGAAAGTTTAAAAATTGGTTTTGAGGAATACTGCGAATGAGAGTTGGTGGTGGAATTTTGATTTGTGAATCTGGAAGGGATATTTAGAAAAGTAGGGGAATGAATGACAAATAGAGATCAGAATGTTTTGAGCTGTCGAGAAGTGAAGTCGAGTAGTAGACGGTAGTGTACGGAGAGTGAGAAAGCCGGTGTAGTTCCGTGAGTGTGGATTATCGATCGTAGAACGAGAGGTAGGCCAGGTTGAGAGTAAAAGAACCTCCTTGAGCCAAGAGTTCCCGGTAGCTGATTGCAGTTTCGAAAAAGGTAGAACACAGCATCACGACAGAAGCAGGAAACGAGAGCTATACGAGCTAGTTTCAGAGGAGAACATTACTGGAAGCCAGGACGAGGTTTTGATTGCAGCCAAGGATAGCAGGAAACGGGTCTTGTGTGAAGACATTCTCAGAGCACCAGAAAAAGGTCAGTCTCATTTGTTTGGACATGAATGTATGGGTTTTTCGTATTAAATACCACATTTAAAATTGAAGAAACATAATCAATAATATCAGAAAAGCTTCATCAAACTTAAATAGAATTGTTGCTAATAAATCATAATAGCTAAATGTTAATAAAAACTTTCAATTGGAAACAAAAAGGAAATAAGATTCCCATGTGTAAATGTTATGTTTAAGAATAATAAGATATAGCAAATATTAAGCAGTGATTGCCATTTAAATAAAATAAACAATATTTTGATTACAATTGTAACCCATATGTGTTATTATTTTACTCTTTTCTTTCCTATCCCGATTAGGAACCATTAAGAAATACTTAGAAGCCACGTATGTAAGTACTTAATTTTATAAAAAGCCCTGAGATTGAAAACACATTGATATGTGATCTGGTAAATTAATTAGATTAGTATTAAAGCATTGATTAAATTAAATGACATATAAAAATATTATCTCATATCAATAATCAAGATCACAACAACTGTCGTCCAACGTGGAGGGCATTGTAAAGTATTTCTAGTGGCAAATTTGAAGGATAGAAAGAGTAAAGCCGGTATTTGAAAATGTATATGCCTGTGGTAAAAAGTGAGATACTTACATTTGATAACATAAAATTTTAGATCTCTTTAGGTACAAATTTTACATAACTGATTTAATATTTTATTTTTACGATATTTACATTTGATATATTTATTGACAATTTATAATATTTGGGTGAGAAAAAGTCGTCTTGGTAACATACTAGTAAAATTTCATATTTGGCGGGGACAGTACTTCTTGAAAACAAATGTCAGTGACAAGAAGCCAAAGCAAGGACAACAAAAAACAAAAAGAACATTCAGACCAAGAAGATATTTTAGACACGACAATCATGGCATCAGAACAGCAAGAATTATCAGGAATAGATAAACTATTACAACTTATGCAACTCCAGTCACAAAAAATGGATGAAGCAAAACGAACAATGGATAAAAATCAGGAGGAAACAAAACTAGCAATGAAGGAAACACAGCAAAAAATGGATGAAACACAACAAAAATTGGATCAAAAAATGGATGAAACAAAAAGAATAATGCAAGAAAATCAGAAGGAAACAAAACAAGCCATAGAAGAGAACAACAAGAAAATGGAGGAACGCATAGAAAAGTATGAAATGAAAATTCAAGATAAAATAAAGGAGTTAACGAATGGCCAGAAAAAGGAACTAGAAAATTTGGAAAACAAGTTTGAAAACGCTATTCAAGCAATCAGAGAAGAAATGGAAAGAAAGATTGCGGAAATCAATATTCAACAAAATGTAGGAGAAAGAAGAGAAATGGTTATACATAGCACAGATGACGTGAAGATAAGGTTTGGCGGGGATGTAAGAATATTACACCCAGTGCCGTTCATAAATAGCCTGAAAAAGAAAATACAGCACATCGGAAATTTCGAAACAGCAAAAGAAACTATCAGAAACCATCTAAAATATGAAGCAAGCCTATGGTTCGATTGCAAAGAAGAAGAATTTGACAGTTGGCAACAATTTGAACAAAAATTTTTGAATTATTTCTGGGGAAAAGTCCAACAATTGGAAATTAACAAGGAATTGCAAAATGGGAAATACAATGATAGGATGGGTATATCAGAAAGGACATATGCATTACAAATTTACTATAACGCAAAACATTTACAATATAATTACCCATCGGAACAATTAGTCGAACTGATTGCAAGACATTTCGAAGAAACGCTGGAAGACCATATCACATTGCAAAACTACAAAGACATAGATAGTTTATGCCAATTCCTACAAATAAGAGAATCACGTTTAAGAGAAAGAAAATCAAGAAGGTCGCGAGAAGATTACAGGCCCCGAGAAACACAGGATTACAGAGATAGAAATCAAAATAGGAGGGACTATACAAGACGAGATTTTAATCCCAGAAGAGAAAACGAAAATAGAGACAACGGAAGAGGAAATTATGAACAAAGAAATAGGCAATGGAATGAGGACAGAAATCGAGAATACCAGAATAGAAACACCACACGCTCAAATCAAGAAAACAGAAATAATGGTAGACAAAATGAACAGGGATATCGAGAAAACCGAAACAGATCCGACAGACCAAGAGAAAATAGAAGAGAAGTAAATAATACCCAGACAAATGAATATGACGGAGAGAGACATTATGACGAAAATATAAACAACGATGAGCAACCGGCGTTTTTTCACGACGGCGCTCACTAAAAACCAAAAATCAAACAGGAATCTTTTGTAACCCCAAGGAGTTTATTAAATTGGCAGGAAACAACGAAAAGAAAAATGGAGTTAATTTAAAATTTGTGGATGGATTTATCAACGAGAAACCAATTAAAATTATGATAGACACTGGATCTGAAATAACATTGGTCAACAGAAAACTAATAGAAGAAGTTAACTTAACAAATTTAATTTACAAAATACCTAGGGTAAATTTAGTGGGCGCAAACAAACGGACATTGGCAACTATAAATGAAGGCATACGAGTAATAGTACGACTGGGTAAGAAGATGTATGCACTACAATGTGTAATAATGCCAAACATGTCACATGACATGATAGTAGGAGTGGACGAATTGGCAGAAAAACATGTAGTGATAGATTTTAAAAATAATACGATGAAACTAACAGAAGAAAAAGAAAAAGAACAGGACAAGGAACATGAGAAACAAAATACGGACGAATCAGGAAAAGAACAAACAGTGGAAATGAATTTGGCAATGAAGCAAGGACAAAGAAGAAAAGGGAGAAAAAGTCAGAAAAAGACAAAAGAAAATGAAACCTGTGGCTCCTCAAAAGAAGAGTTGAGCCCAAAAGAAGAAAAATTGAGAGTATCAAAAGCAAAAGAAAACTGGGATTCCTCAAAAGAAGAGATGAGCTCAGGAGAAGAAGAAATAAAGCTAACAAATGAAAGCGAAAAAGATATGATCGAAACAGTGGCATTTGAAGAGGAGGCATATGAAAACGAGGATGCAGAATACACGGTAAAAGTATGTGAAAAATCTGAGGAAAAAGACAGAAGATTGATATGGGAAAAAGGGAAAAACAACATAATAGCCGACACTCTAACACAGGATGAGGACACTGAAAAAAAGGAAATAATTACTCTACAGGTGGGACTAATTAGAGTAATACAAGAATAAGGGGTATAAGACGTAGATTAAAGTAAGGAAATATACAGGGAGTTGGTTTTGCCTCGAGAAAATTTATTTAAAAATGCAGATAAATTTTATCGAATACAAGGCGGGGATTTGTTATATTTCTATTTGATATGAAAATTAAAATTTGATAATTATAAACAGAATTCAATTTAATATAAAATATTTTCAATTTTCTCAACCACGGGCATATAAATTTAGAACAACCTGTATACAACAAATTGTTATATTTAATTTTAAGAAGTGATTAAATAAGACTCAAGTGAAATCGTTAATAGGTCATTATCGTTGTTCGCGGAAGGATCGATCATTAGCCGATGCTAAATAAGACTAAGTGGAAATAGAGAATAGGTCATTAAAAATTTGTATATAGTAGAAAGTAATTTTAGAATGGGAATTAACTATTTTCTTTGAAATCCATTAAGCATATTTAGAAAGTTTAAAAATTGGTTTTGAGGAATACTGCGAATGAGAGTTGGTGGTGGAATTTTGATTTGTGAATCTGGAAGGGATATTTAGAAAAGTAGGGGAATGAATGACAAATAGAGATCAGAATGTTTTGAGCTGTCGAGAAGTGAAGTCGAGTAGTAGACGGTAGTGTACGGAGAGTGAGAAAGCCGGTGTAGTTCCGTGAGTGTGGATTATCGATCGTAGAACGAGAGGTAGGCCAGGTTGAGAGTAAAAGAACCTCCTTGAGCCAAGAGTTCCCGGTAGCTGATTGCAGTTTCGAAAAAGGTAGAACACAGCATCACGACAGAAGCAGGAAACGAGAGCTATACGAGCTAGTTTCAGAGGAGAACATTACTGGAAGCCAGGACGAGGTTTTGATTGCAGCCAAGGATAGCAGGAAACGGGTCTTGTGTGAAGACATTCTCAGAGCACCAGAAAAAGGTCAGTCTCATTTGTTTGGACATGAATGTATGGGTTTTTCGTATTAAATACCACATTTAAAATTGAAGAAACATAATCAATAATATCAGAAAAGCTTCATCAAACTTAAATAGAATTGTTGCTAATAAATCATAATAGTTAAATGTTAATAAAAACTTTCAATTTGAAACAAAAAGGAAATAAGATTCCCATGTGTAAATGTTATGTTTAAGAATAATAAGATATAGCAAATATTAAGCAGTGATTGCCATTTAAATAAAATAAACAATATTTTGATTACAATTGTAACCCATATGTGTTATTATTTTACTCTTTTCTTTCCTATCCCGATTAGGAACCATTAAGAAATACTTAGAAGCCACGTATGTAAGTACTTAATTTTATAAAAAGCCCTGAGATTGAAAACACATTGATATGTGATCTGGTAAATTAATTAGATTAGTATTAAAGCATTGATTAAATTAAATGACATATAAAAATATTATCTCATATCAATAATCAAGATCACAACAGTATATGATATATTTTTATAATATAATAAATAAAATATCCTTGACTAAGGAAACCTTTTTTTAGCCTTAGGTATACCGCATCTTTAGTCTAAATAAAAATATATCTCCAATGTATTTATAAATTTATTTTTCCAAGATAAAACTGTCCGTGGAAACGTATTTCTTGAGAAAAAGTTTTTACCGCCTGGCTACCTACTTAATTTATCTCGTTATTTTCAATTTTAATCAACATCTCCAGACTTGTCTAATCATTTTAGGATTACCCAAGATTTCAGAGAGATTATGTACTTTAATATACTTATAGCGATGATGCTAATACACGCAAAGAACTTAAAAAGAGGATTATATTATCATGAGGTATAAAAATACTCGATATTTTAAGAATTAAGTTTATGTTTTCTATTTATTTTACTTTAATATACTTTTCGTGGTTAAGGCTTTTTTTTTTATTTGTATTTAGGACATAAATTTTAGTCTAGGCGCCAGAGGGGTCACCGTGTCCTTTTCAATTCTGATGGACATGAACGGTTTCTTATGGATTTTTGGCTGCTGATTACGAATTTTGGGGGTGGTTTTCGATACGAGTGGTCAAAAACTTGTTATAAACAATTTAATTGTTTATAAGGCTCTAGCTCATAAACTAAATGAGATAAAAAAATGTTTCAAATAAAATTTATTCCTTAATAAAAAAGAAGAAAAAAACGTTTACTAAACGTAAATCCAACAATTAGAACTCAAAATATTGTAAAATTAGTGCACAATACAAATTGCAAATTGCAAAATAAGTATTTTTCGGAGCTTTATCGATCGTAACTCGGCTTTTACGAATTCAAATGAGCCTTAGAAGATATTATTTTAAAGCTTAATTAATAGACTTCCAAACAAAGTTTGTTAAATTACTTTATCTTTATTTGTTTTAAAGTTAAACGCGTTTGAAGTTATAATTTTCTTTAAAAAAATGTACATTAATTTGTTTATAAGGGTTTTAAACAAATTTGAGCTATAAACAATTATACTTTAATTAATAATAATGATAGAAGAACTCAAAAGGAACAATTTGAGCTTATGAAAATGTTCGTAAGTGTATTTTTGGCCAAGATATCGATATTTTAATGGCTCGCTATGAGGCTCAAGATCGGCTCACAGTCAAGTAAGTGCCGAAATTCGTTTAGCTTTATCGATCGTAACTCGCTTCCACAAATGCAAATGAGTCTTAGAAGATCTCAATTTAAAGCTTAATTAATGGGCTTTCAAACAGAGTTTGTTAAACTAAACTATCTTTATTTGTTTTAAAGTTATACCGGTTTGAAGTTATAACTTTCTTTGAGCTTTAAATAATAATACTTTAATTAACTATAATAATAAAAGAACTCAAAAGGAATAATTTGAGCGTACGAAAATGTTTGTAAGTTTATTTTTGGCCAAGATATAGATTTTTTAATGGCGCGCTATGAGGCACAAGATCGACTTACACCCAAGTAAGTACGAAATTCGTAGCCAAAATATCGATATCTTGGCCAAAAATAAACTTACGAACATTTTCGTAAGCTCAAATTGTTCTTTGAGATACTTTATCATTATTGTTAATTAAAGTATAATTGTTTATAGCTCAAATTTGTTTGAAACGCTTATAAACAAATTAATGTACAATTTTTTTAAGAAAATTTTAATTTCAAACGGGTATAATATTAAAACAAATAAAGATAAAATAATTCAACAAACTTTGTTCGGAATCCAATTAATTAAGCTTTAAAATGAGGTCTTCAAAGGCACATTTGCATTTGTAGAAGCAGAGTGATGATCGATAAAGCTTCGAAAAATACTTATTTTGCAATTTGCAATTTGTATTGTGCACTAATTTTACAATATTTTGAGTTCTAATTGTTGAATTTAAGTTTAGTAAACGTTTTAGGGCCGATTTCTCATATCGAGTTCAACTCCAGTTTAACCTGAACTTTTAGTAAACGTCAGTTTAAAGTCAAAATCGTCTTTCTCAATTCCCGTTCAACCGATGGCAGTTTAAACTTGAACGATGCTTGAACGGTGGAATTCGGCCGTTCAAAGATTTCAGAACTCAGTTCAGATGATTTCATGGACTACGCATGCGTTGTATTAACACGAAACGCTGTCATAATATAAATATATCCTATTTTATTATATTAAGCCTAACGATAAACGATAACATTATTTGTGTTTTTATAATATTTATTTATAATTATTAAAATGACTATTTGACTATAAATACTTAAATTTAACTTTATTCAAAAACAGCATAAAAAAGGTAGTTCAAAATGGCGACAGTTTTTTGCCTTTTGCCATCTATTGGCATTTCTCGAAAGCTGTAGAACGAGCACTGACATGAACGCGCAATGAGAAATGCATTCCAAACAGAACCGGAGATCACCTGTGAACCCGGTTCAACTGAACCATAGATTAACGCAGGTATGACAAATCGACCCTTATTCTTCGTTTTTTTATTTAGGAACTAATTTTATTTAAAATATTTTTTATCTCATTTAATTTATGAGCCAACAACATTTATTTTTTATAAAATATTTTTTATCTCATTTAATTTATGAGCCAATAATTTAAACAATTGAATTGTTTATAACAATTTTTTGACCACTGGGATCGAAATCCACCCTCGAAATTGGTAATCAGCAGCCAAAAATCCATAAGAAACCGTTGAGTTTGTCCATCAGAATTGAAAAGGACACCGTGACCTCTATTTGGCGCCTAGACTATTTATGAAGAAGTTTACTTAAGGAAATTTGTTCTTTTCTGTCTTATTTTACTTCTTCTTCTTTCCTATAATCCTTAGTGCCTTTCAGGGCGTCGCATGTAGGGTTCCGCCTCTGATCCATTTCTTCTATGCACTTCTGTTGGTGCCCAGGTTCTTTATATCACGTATATGCATGTCTCTCCTTTCACCTACATATATCATGGATCCGGTCCATCCATGTCTTCCCCAGCAGTCTCTTTTTTCTTCTGGTTCTCATTTTTGCTCCATGTACCTTCTTTTGGTATATAAATTCTTCTCTCCATGAATATAAATACCTGGGCGTCTTCTTCGACCGTAGTGGAAAAGACGAACGAGAAACAGAACATCGAATCATACAAGCACGAAGAGCTGTAGCATGTTTAAACGGAGTTCTATGGAGTAAAGAAATATCAAAGAAAAGAAAATGGAACATATATGAGACAATGGTTAAAACTAGCCTACTTTATGGAGCCGAGAGATGGAGAATAACCGAGAAATATAAGAAATGGGTCGAAGCCACGGAAATGGGTGCCATTAGAAAATCGATGAAAGTATCAAGAGCCGAAAGAATAAGGAATGAAGTAATAAAAGAACAAATGGGTAGAGAGGGCACTATAGTTGAGGATATTGAGAGAAAACAACTCATACGGTATGAGCATGTGAGCCGAATGGGACACGAAAGATTGCCTAAAAAACTATGACATGGCAACCCCCAGAGAAGAAAAAATGAGGAAGACCACCACAGGGCTGGAATCTGGGAGTTAGGAAAGAGATTAGCGCTCGAACTCTAAATGAAGACCTAACTCGTGACAGAACACAGTGGCGTTTGGGAGACAGACAATGTCGTAAGACATTGTGAAACGGAATATATATTTACCTTCTTTTGTTAGTCTCTTTTGTTCCATTCGTTCTATGTGGCCCAACAGTCTTCCTCATTATCGATCTTCCTTATTATCTGTTCTTGCTCCAGCTCTCTCCTTATATCTTCATTTCTGAATCTTTCAAACTTCATTACTCCAGCGATTTTTCTCATGTAGTTCATCTCGGTCGCGTTTGTCATTGATTCACGTTCCTTTTCATAATCAATGTTTTCTCCTCATATGTCATTGTCGGATTTACTATGCTGTTTTACTTTACTATGATTTTTGCTATGTTTTCTACTTAGATTTACTATGTTTTTGACAAGAAAACATTAAGAGATGTAAGTGAAAACAGGCAGAAACTCAAAATTCGAGTTATTATCCTATGCGCTTTTAAAGACGGAAATATAAAGAAGAGCAAAGTGGTGAATTACTCGACAAGGGAATCTATAATTATTATGATACAGTATCCGCCAAAATAAACAGTACCAAATATAAAAAATTATATTTATGAATAAATTTTTATAATACATATGTTTAAAATGTGCATTATGGCGTTGCAAACAAGCTTTATAACGTTTCTGAAGATCCTTAAACATTAAACATATTTAAAAAAAAATGTTAAAAAAGTGGTGGCAAATATTGGAAATAAATTATTATTATTTTTTGCCGTAGTTCTCCAACAGTTTGTGGCGCATTTTCCAAGCGAAATATGAAATTCTTCATCATACCCCAAATTAATGTGGGCATCAAGTGGTGTTAAATCCGGTGAATGAGGTGGATACTCGAAATCTGTGCGACTAGAAATTATTATGTTACAAAAATGTTCACGAAGCAAATTTATGGAGCGTTAGCGTACGTTCAGAGTGGACGAGCAAAGAGCAAAGAGCAAAGAGCAAAGAGCAAAGCGGAGAAATCAAACTCATACTGGCAAACGGAGGTGCACAGAGTGCTAGCAAAGAGCAAAGCGGCGAAACCAAACAAGTTTGATTTCTTTGGTCCATGTAGTGAGACCGCTCCCGTCTGAAAAAATTTTTTATTCGGTTTCTTTGTCAATTCCTATTCAAAAATGTCCCCTTTAAACAAATCTGAAGAGCACCGGGCGGAATTTTTGGGCAGAAATTGTTTAAACAATTTTATCTACTCTATGTTATGTTACGTGTAAGTTTTTAGTTTGTGAAAACTGTCATTATAGATAGCAGTGCGTGAAGTGTTTAAAGTGAGCGTGAAGTAACAATGTATTTTAAATGGGACTTACTTTTTCGCACTGTTTTTAACACACTTTCATATAATCAAATATCCTTAACTTTGGCGTTGTCATGGTGATGACATAATGAGCAATAAATTACGACAAAAGTTTCTACAGTTTTGTGGTTTGAAAGAAGTTAGAATTTTTAAATGTCAAAGTTCTAAAAATTGTAGAATAGAAATAAATTCCAGTGACGAAGAGTTACAGTTTTTTTATTTGTTTATGGTAGAGTAGATAAAATATTGTATGAAACTGTGCATGAAGTACTTTTTGCGAACTTACGCGATGTATAGCACTCGCTCCGCTGTCGCTCGTGCTCTAAATATCACGTGCGTTCGCAAAAAGCATACTTCACGAACTGTTTCATAAATACCTATTTTTAAACAAATACAAAAGATCACGTTTTTTGCTCCGGAACATATATTTTTAGACGAAGTAGTTTTCAATCCTAATAGTAAATTATTAATATTGAAAATATTAAAAATATTACTAAAAGATTTTTAAATTGAAAACTTATTGGTACACTTTCCTGGTGACACCTCCAAGACCAATTTGCAAGTCAAATGGATGCTGCAGTGAAGACCAGAGGGAAGGAATTCTACACTATGCAATTCACATCCCCCGTCTGCAGCGGGTAAAGTTCCAACGGAAAAATGCACCTAGTTAGGCCGCACCTACATTTGATCCGATTTTCTCCGATCAGATCAGATCCGACGTCGGCCGACGTCGGAATAGAAAATAAACCCATAGTATTAAATGGGGGTGCCTACATTGGATCCGTTTTCTCCGATCCGATCAGATCAGATCAGATCCGACGTCGGCCGACGTCGAAATAAAAAATAAACCCATAGTATTAAATGGGAGTGCCTACATTGGATCCGTTTTTCTCCGATCCGATCAGATCAGATCAGATCCGATATCGGCCGACGTCGGGAGTAGCTTCTCCTATTCTCATCGAGAAGTGTTTGGTTTCATTCCGATTGGTTGCAAGTTGAGTTGCAATTTTAGTTGCAAGTTGGTTGCAAGTTGGTTGCAAATTGGTTGCAAGTTGGTTGCAAGATGGTTGCAAGTTGGTTGCAAATTGGTTGCAAGTTGGTTGCAAACTGGTTGCAAACTGGTTGCAAGTTGGTTGCAAACTGGTTGCAAGTTTGTTGCAAGTTGGGGGTTGCAAGCTAACATGTTTAAATATATTCAATGTCATCATCTCAACACATCTTTATCGGAACTTATTGTCGGTGCTCGGTGGTCGGAAGATTACTGAACCAATGTAGGCACCCTCGCCGGAAAACCGGTCTGATCGGATCTGATCTGATCGGAGAAAGACGGATCCAATAGGGCTTTTCATCGACTGGAATTTGTTTCGAGCTTCTGTCATGTGTCACATAATATTGATATATCTACGCCATACGTCTTTGGTTTGTATTGTTTATATACCAATAACGTATGACGTAGATAAATTAATATTATGTGACACATGACAGAAGCTCGAAACAAATGACTGTGAATGAAAAGCCCTATGTAGGCACCGCCTGTCGGATCGGATCGGATCTGATCTGATCTGATCTGATCGGAGAAAATCGGATACAATGTAGGCAATGTAGGTGTGCACTTACTCTACGGAGTAATACGACTATAAAATAAAAATGTATACCATTTTTATTATTATATATTTTTAGATTTTTTGGGTTATTCTAAACAAAAAAGGTATCTTGTAATTTTTCCCAAAAATTAATAGTGTTCGAGTTATAGGCGATTTAAAATCTGAAAAATGCGAAAATACGCATTTTCGAGGCTTAATATTTCAATTAGTATTTTTGAGGTTACTTAAATTGATGATTAAACATTCAGCTTCGATTCTGAAGAGTGATCGCGTCTAACCTTAATTTATACCGTTGTTTTTTAATTGTTAAATATGCGTGTTTATCAGATTTTTTTGCCGGTGCGGCGCGCTCTATTTCAAAAATCTCCTATTTCCTCCGAAAATTATTTTTTCTAGATTTTTTGGGATATTCTAAATAGAATAAGTTTGTTGGCATTTTTCTCAAAAGTTAATAGTTTTAAAGATATAAGCGATTTAAAATCCAAAAAATGACAAAAAAACTCATTTTTGGATTTTAAATCGCTTATAACTTTAAAACTGTTAACTTTTGAGAAAAATGTCAAGAAACTTATTTTATTTAGAAAATCCCAAAAAATCTAGAAAAAATAATTTTCGGAGGAAAATAGGAGATTTTTGAAATAGAGCGCGCCACACCGGCAAAAAATCGAATAAACACGCATATTTAACAATTAAAAAACAACGGTATAAATTAAGGTTAGACGCGATCACTCTTCAGAGTCTTGAGGCTTAATGTTTAAACTTCAATTTAAGTATCTGGCAACCTCAAAAATACTAATTTAAATATGAGTATTTAGGCCTCGAAAATGGGTATTTTCGCATTTTTCAGATTTTAAATTGCCTATAACTCGAAAACTATCAATTTTTGAGAACATTTACAAGATACCTTTGTTGTTTAGATGACCCACAAAACTTAAAAATATATGTTCCAGAGCAAAAAACGTGATCTTTTGTATTTGTTTAAAAAAATTGTTTAAACAATTTCTGCCCAAAAATTCCGCCCGGCACCCTTCAGATTTGTTTAAAGGAAATTTTAAAATATTTTTAAATAGGAATCCACAAAGAGACCGAATCGGAAATTTTTTCAGACGGGAGTGGTCTCACTACATGGACTACTGTGAGAGTAAAGAGCAAATATCCTACCGCTCCTATCCACACTGCCGAGTGGAAAAGAACTAAACTCTCGTCTAGCGTAACTACCTGCTATTAGCACTTCTTTGCTCTTTGCTCTTTGCTCGTCCACTCTGAACGTGCACTTTTTGCTCTTTGCTCTTTGCTCGTTGCTCTTTGCTCTTTGCTCTTTGCTCTTTGCTCTTTGCTCGTCCACTCTGAACGCGGCCTTAGGCTGTATGGCTTGTTGCGCCATTATGTTGAAACCATTGGTTACTGATTCTTAAATTACTCGCACGACAAAAGATCTTTAAATCTCCGACAAAAGGTGTCACACATTATGTCTGTACCGCCTTGTTAAAATGCTGTTGATATCTTTCTGACACTTGTTTTAAATATCTGCCATTATTCCGTCCAACTCCGTATGAGCGGAAATAATGTTCTATTAAAAAAACTTTTTCTTCGGTAGAAAGAACCATAATGACAAAGGTTTTAACCGTAACGTAATGTCAAGTTGACAACTAATAACAAGTATACCAAATATGATAAATGCAACTTGCGTGCGCAATTTCACAGCCTACTTAATTTCGGTACGGTTTATTTTGGCGGATACCGTATATTCACGACTTGTCGTTTATTGTGATAATAATCTTTAGCGAACTGTTTCCTTTTATACTTACAAAACCGAATAAAAATAAACAAAAATAAAGATGATTTATATTTGATTACAGAATAGGGCCTCCACTGTTCGCTTATACGTATTCCGATTTGCTGTATATGACGTATATTGAATGTTTGGAACAGCATGTCTCCAAATTCATGGTTTTGAAAAAAGGGCTAGAAAATTACACTTTAAAGCAGTCTAACTAATAAATTGATTTTTGAGTCTTGGAGCACTGAGAAATTTTGATCATCATCAAAGCTAAACCTCTGCAAAGTTTAGTCAATTGAACTAAAAGTACTTTTACAGAAGTAAGTAAGGAATACACACACCAGGAATATTTGCACGAATGCGACAACCAATGACCTAAGAGTTGAATTTTATATCAGGTTTTGGGGGGTCACCTTGAACATTTTTTGTAGCATTGCGGCTATTTTATTAATAGTACTTTCTGTTATTGTTCTTATGTTATGTTATTGTGTTGAATAGTTCTTGAGAATGTACAAAAGAAATATAAAATAGATGTTACGAAGTTCTATTTTTTTCATAGAAACGAGGGTTCTTATGAAAAAAAGAAGGAATAATTTTCGTCAAAAATTAAAGGAGAAGTTTAACAATGATTTTTAAATTGAAATATTTGAAATAATGTATAAAAAATTCTTCACTGTGTAAGAAAAATGTCAACACTGTGTATCTCGGAAACCAAAGCATTTGGCACATACGATTATCTAGCTAATTGTAATTATTTTTTCATGCAGAGTACTCCCTGAAGTTTGTTGCACATATTTGCTAATACCTTGTGTTCAATTTTTCACGAGCAAAAAATAATCGCATATATTTTGTTGTATGATTTCAATCATATTCATGATCAATTTTCAACTACTCCTTAAGCCTACAGCCCTGACTAATATTCTAATCCTAATAGTACCTGGTCATCTCTACTTAATCTAACCTTTACCCAAACAAACAATTTGTCTGAAAATTTTTGTGAACAAAAAATATATTCTCCTTCTTTCTTGTTACCAACCCTAAGACAGTAATTCTACATAAAATAACCGTTAAACCGTTAACAGCATTATAAGTCGTGCAAGGAATAGTTGTGAAATCACGTGTAAAAGCGGCACAAGTGTTTAATGAGAACGTTAACAGTAAAAAGTAAAAGAAGACTTGGTAAGAGTTTTATAAACTTATAATTTATAATATTGTCTATTTATCATAACTCTGTCTATAAATTTCCATTTAAAACCGTCTACACACTAGGGATGGGAAAAACCTACCGGTTATAACCTAAAACCGGTTTTTTAGTTCGCAATAACCGGTTATAGCGGTTATTTGTTTGTCCCGCTTATAACCGGTTTTTTTCTTTTTCAGTAATAACCGTTGAAAAACCGCTTAAGTTACTTCTGAAAAAATAAGGAATTCGAAGAAAAAATATTGTTTGTTTAAATTCATCAATAATAATTATTGATTTGTTTAATGTTGATACATATTCGTTAATGACTCTCGCACTCACTGAAATATGGTTAAGAAATGTGATAAGCTGAATTGGCTATTTTTTTGAACTTGAGAATAAGCATGTCTTGCCTGTTGAATTGAGTAATCCTGGTTAAAAATAGATATTAGTATCGATCAGCTGTGCTGTCATTGTTGTATTATAATTGTATGGATGATATACCTACACAAACGAGAATTAACTTATATTTTATCATTAATAAATCCAGGAGAAAAAACCATTCCTCTAGAATCACTTAAAAAAAATATGAAAATACGAAATATGAAACTACACGCGCTGGCGTATTTTGTACGCCAGATATAAGAATTCTACTGCAAATATATTTAAAAATTAAATTTTTGACCTTGTTTGTCTTTCTAACCTATCACTAGATTGTGCTTTACAATTTGGTTTTAGTTTCGTTATAATCGGCGTTCTGGGAAGATCGTAATTTACAGTTTATTATTTGTTGTTTCCGGTGGTGGACAATATACGCCACGATTATATTAATATAAGTCGTAATGTAAGTACATATTTCAATTGTTTTTTAGTCATTATGGTACAAAATATATTTTTCTGTATAAACAATACTTTTTCTACTGTAAAAAATCACATTTCAAAAAATTTTTTATTAGTAATTTTATTTATCATGGAATCCAGTTATTCCATGATTCCAGTTATAAATCCCAATTGGCTTACTGAGAAGGAACTCCAAGTATTCATTGATGCCGAATAAGGTTTATAACAAACAACTAAGTGTATTTTTTCAAAAAAAAAAATAAACAAATCCGCTGTTTTTAAGTGTATTTTCTTATGGCGTATAGAGTACGCCACGCGTGTAGTTATGTTATAACTTGATGCGCGGGTAGTTAAAGGTTAAATTGTTTTGTGTATATTGTGCAAAAAGGATTTTTTTTCGGAAATACAATAGAAGAATACATCCAGTTCAGAATTTTAAGAATGATATAAGTTTTACCATTTTTGATGTTACATTTTTGTTTTTATAAATCATATATATGTATATACCTACACGCTATAGCCTTATTTACTTCTTAATTTATTACGTTTATAGTCTTATACCTAAATTCACCACCATTTGTATTTTTTAATTATTTGATATTATTTGGAATAGAAATTTTCATTGCGTTATTTTATTATAAAGAGTGTAACAAAAAGGTAGGTCAGAAATTAAATCGCATATTGTGGGACCAAAAATAGATCGATTGAACCTAATTTAGCTTATTACAAATATGCACATAAAAAAAGTTGCAGCCCTTAGAATTTACAAAATGAAAATATATTTTTTGAAATATATCGAAAACTGTTTTCTGGGGATTTTATATTCAAAATTAGTGTTTGTGGAGTATTACAAACTAAGTGCAATACCAATGTAACGTTGTAACCTATTTGGTATTGAATATTGGTTCAAAAAACCGAAAACCAATTTTTGGATTAACCGGTTTTTTTGACCGGTTATAACCGCCAGGTTAAACCGTAAGTCAATAAAACCGGTATAACCGAAAATCGGTGTTTTGACCAAAAATCGCCATCCCTACTACACACGCTCTGATAAATTTAAGGCTGACAAATTTAGTGTGCCAGGACGAGTGTCTCGTTGATGGCCTGATTTCTGACTCTAGTACGGATGAATAATTTTAATAATCTATACGGATTTCTTTTGTAAAGTGGTGGACACAAATTAAGGAATAACTATGCTAAGGTCTATAATATAGAGTACATAATTTATTACTTCGTGCTGTATATTTTGACATGTGCATTTTTTTAATCCAATTATGACGTTAGAAATTTAAAAATAGGGCTTATTAGGTATAAACATTAAGTTAAGAAAAAATGTAAGTAAAATGATAATTTTATGTAATATAATATTTACCATCAATTCGTAATAAGTTGTTTATTTCCTCCTTCCCGTATTCGTTATTGATCTATTTATACACAAATGACGTGTTATCTATGAGACTTTACTTTGGAGCTGTATATTTTAAAACTTTGCACTTTTCGTACCCCCAATTATGACGTTAGAAATTAAAAAATACGACTTGTACACAACTTTGTCAGCCTTGATTTTGTCAGAGCGTGTGTAGACGGTTTAAACCAGCAATATAAATCATACAGTACATAACTCTGAAATTAAATTAATAATTTCCTGTACATGCCTTTATTGTACACCCTGTATATTATTACACTAATATATATTTTTCAAGTGGACTAAAAGCGACACTTTAAACCTCTATAACTCAGAAACAATTGATTTCTGAGTCTTGGTGCAATGAGAACTTTTGATTAGCATGACCAAACGCTCCTACCTCTCTGCAAAGTTTCAGCCAGTTTAACTGAAACCACTTTTACCGAAGAAAAGTCTCGGAGTCCTTTGTACTTCGTATTAATTATGAAATCACAATCAACTGCAGGCAGTCACAACAGTTTTAGTTACGTAATTGCCGTAATATACAGAGTGTTTTATTAATAATTGGAAATATTTTAACGGTAGATTCCTGGGCTCGAAATATTAAGGTTTAACCCAAATCACCCAGTCTAAAGTGACGATCGTAGATCAGCGGCATGATACTGGCTTCATAAGACAGAGCGCACGAGCTCGATTCTCGACAACACTAATCTGTAGAAATATTATAGTTATAGTTAATATATATTTAGATTTATACTATGTACTTAGGTTAGTTTAGTTTGTTAATTGTCAGTGTCATTAAATAAAATATATTGAACGAACATATCATGGTGCAGTCTGTAGGATGAAATGGAATAGAAACAGATCACAAAAAAGTATGTGCCAAACAAAAATTTTCCAACACCAGCATGTTTAACTGAATTACGCTCATTTATAGGTATGGCAAATCAGCTGGGAAATTTTTCTAGCGAAATATCTAAGCTGGCGTCACCATTAAGAGACTGATTAAAAACCAAAAACCAATTTGTTTGGTGTTCAGTACATGATGAAGCTTTTGATAAAATTTGTGAGGCTTTGACTCTACATCCAATCTTAGCCAACTTCAATCCATTATTACCAACCGCGCTTCATACAGATGCTTCTTGATCAAATGGCCTTGGTTATGTACTTCTGCAAAAACACGACGAAAACTGGAAGCTTATACAGTGTGGGTCAAGATTTCTCTCAGATACAGAAACCCGATATGCTATGATCGAGATAGAACTTCTTTCTATAGTATGAGCAGTCAAGAAGTGTAGGCTATATTTGCTAGGTTTGAATGAATTTAAGATTGTAACAGATCACAAACCGCTCTTACCCATATTAAATAGTATAGTTACACCCTGGACATGATTCAAAATCCAAGGCTACAACCTCTAAAAGAAAAATTAACAGGGTATAGTTTTGTAGCTGGGTGGACGAAAGGCAAAGACCATCGAATCCCAGACGCACTCTCAACAGCACCAATATATGTTCCATGTGAAGATGAGTTAGAGGGAGAAAAAGCAGCTACACAGCTGAAATCCTTCATTATTCAACAAATTGCTCTAGTTGATGGTACTGAAGAACTAATACAAAACTCACATCTGCCAGATTCGTTATTGACTGACTTAATTAAGGTATCAGAAAATGATGAAGTATACCAAATGCTAAAATATTCAATCAAACATGGGTTTTCTGAGGTAAAAAAAGAAGTTCATCCTTTACTGACACCTTACTGGAACATTAGAAACGAGCTTAGTTGTGATAATGGACTAATTTTAAAAGGCTGCCAAATTGTCATTCCCCTATCTGCTAGAAAAATGATCCTAGACAGGCTACATGACTCTCATCAAGGGATAGAACGTACAAAACGACAAGCCCGACAAAGAGTTTACTGGCCGACTATGAATATTGACATAAAAAATACCAGAGAGATGTGTGAAGTATGTCAGATTATTAGGCCTTCGCTACCTTAAGAAACTTATTTGAGTGATCCTCTACCATCACTGCCATTTCAAGATGTCTCAGCAGATCTTTTTCCTTGGTTTGGAAAAAATATTTAGTATACGTAGATAGATTATCTGGGTGGCCAGTAGTATGCCATTATGGAAACCGAGATCCAACCAGTGCGGGAATAATTAAAGACTTAAGGAAAATCTTTGCAGACACCGGTATACCCCTACGCTTACGCTCGGACAATGGACCATAATTTAATTATTTCGGTATTAAGTCTTTTCTTAAGAAATGGAATGTTCTACATTCCACGTCTAGTCCACACTATCCTCAGAGTAATGGTCATGCAGAAGCTGGAGTACAAGCTATGAAGCATTTGATATTAAAATGCATGGTAAATGGCAACCTTAACGAACATAAATTCTGTTCTGGTTTACTTGAATGGCGTAATACCCCAAAATCTGATGGCCACTCACCAGCCGAGATTTTATATGGACATTCAATACGATCCTTAGTACCCATTCATTATAAAGCTTTTTCAAAGAAGTGGCACACGAAAGTCAAAGACATGGAACACCGAGAAATGGAAAAAGAAATAACTAATAAAAAAGCAGTTAGAAAAAGCAAGATAAGAGAAATAAACTATGGAACAGGATAGAAGAAATAATCGAAATAGGAGAAAACAGAAAATACATCATAAAAACGCCAAGTGGTAGACTTCTTATAAGAAACAGAAGATTTCTTAAAAAGTGTTTCTTATAGCAAAACACTGAAGAAGGAGGTGTAGGAATATTATAGTTATAGTTAATATATATTTAGATTTATACTATGTACTTAGGTTAGTTTAGTTTGTTGATTGTCAGTGTCGTTAAATAAAATATATTTAACGAACATATCATAATCCATTTTCATTTATAAAAATGAGACGGTTCACCGTTATTCGGAGGGTACGTTAATCCGTCAGTCCCCCTGGGCTAGTGTACATCGACACTATTTATAGTTACATGAAACAGGGTTAAAGATGCAATTGGCGCCGGAACAATTCGAAAGGGTCTCCCCGGCAAAAATGCCATACTAAGGGAGCTAGAGTTATTTGAAGATGGCGTCTTGCAATTATTTTTTTTTAATTCCTCCAGAACACTTCTGTTTACAAGAAAGAAAACTGGTACGACCATTTTTGTCTTCCAGAGATAAATCGATTCCGTAAATTGCGAATTTCTAGTACCGGTTATAGGGGTCCGTTTTAGTGCAACGGTTATTTTTATCGCTTACATTTTTTGTCTGTATCTTTTAACTATTTGTGATAGTTGAATATTAAATTGTGAGGTAATCAAGAAGTAAAACTTACTCTTGCTTTAAGTCGGTAGGATACACCGTTTCCTAAAAAAATAGATTTGGAAATTTTCCGTTTTTTAATTTGAAAAAATTTTCAAAAACAATAAATATTTAGAAAAACGAAAACTGGTACGTTTATTTATCTTCCAGAGATGAATGGATTTCTTCGGTTCTGGTACGTTTATTTATCTTCCAGAGAGGAACGGTTTTAGGTAGGTTTTTTATCGCATTGTTTTTTGTGTATTTAATTTTTAAGCATTTCTCACACTATAGATTATTAAATTATGAGGTATTCCAGTACTAAATGTTACTCTTACTTTAAGAAGGTAAAAGACACGGTTTTTTAAATATATTTTAAATTTTGGTAAAATTCAAAAACGAAAAATATTCAAATCGATTTTTCTAGAAAACAGTGGTAGGGGAGCCCAAGCAGGGATTTTGCAGTTACTCGAGCGCGTCAGATTATCATATGGGGAGAAACATGGTGCCCTGTAGATGTACCTCTACCATATATTAGCCCTTAACACAGGGAAGTTCGTTAAGGGGGCCCGAGAAAAAAAATCTATCCTTAAAAATACTCGAAATTGTTAGATTAAGATAAGGTAAGTTATGCAAAAGAGTGTATATTTAAAAAATCTGACGATTTGAGCGAGTTAAAAATTTCACAAAAAAAGCGAATATTTCGCGAAATGAACGTTAGATCGAAAAATTAAAAAATACCTGTTCAACATTTTTCAAATATCTATCGAATGATACCAAACACTACTTCCCACGGAAAGGGGTGGGGGATAAATTTAAAATTTTAAACACGAATCCCTCAATATTTCGCGAAATTAACATCAGATCGAAAAACTGAACAATACACTTATTCAATATTTTTGAAAAATTTATCGAATGGTACCAAACACGACCACCCACGGAGGTGTGGTGTGTTACTGTAAAAGGAGGTGGGTTACTTTAAAATCTTAAATAGGAGCCCCAAATTTTTATTGCAGATTTGGATTATTTACGTAAAAATAAGCAACTTTTATTCGAAACATTTTTTCGAATTATGGATAGATGGCGCTATAATCGGAAAAGCCCGTTGTTGGAAATGGAAAATTAAATTAAAAATGGAAAGTGCCCACTAAAATGGAAAATGTTACTTAACTGTTTTTGGTTTTAGGACCTAATAATCACAACCCAATACGTCCCTATAGCGCTCGAGTAACTGCAAATTTAGCATACTTTGCTCCCCTACCACATTGTACCCTGCCGATTTAAAAGAACAGTACCTTTTAGTACTAGAATACCTCACAAGTTAATAATCCAGTGTCAAAAATGCTAAAATAGCTTAAAAGGCAAGAAAAAATGACCGGTGTTACAAATTCCGAATTTATGAAATCGAAATATGTCTACAAGATAAATAGGCTTACCAGTTTTCGTTTTTCTAAATAGAAATGTTCTGGAGTTATTTAAAAAAAAACGAATTGCAAAACTAATAATTCTCAGAATTTTCAACTAACATTATGGCTTTTTGCCTCAAAGACTTTTTGCAAAGGTAGTCACCTCTCAAATTTGTCTAAACAAAGCGCCAGTTAATAAACATTTGATAACACTCGTATTTTGATAACGGTTTCTGAAGTGAAAATTGAAACGTCAAATAAACTTAACTTTCTGCTTAACTAAAATTGTAGCTTATTACATCCAATAAGCGTACAATAAGTACATAACGACCTTTAATGGGACCCTGTCAAATGCCTTCTTAGGGTCCACGAAACACAAATTTGAGGTGTGATTTATTCTAATTATTTTTCTTGCACTTGCCTTATTAGAAATATACCGTTGGTGCTTGATCTTCCCGACCTAAATAAAACGTTGTTGTTCTTCTTCTAGTATTATAATTTCATTCAGTTTGTTAAAGTTTAATGCAAAATAATTATGGTAGGGGAGCAAAGTATGCTAAATTTTTACTTTTATTTTCCATTTCCAACAATCTTTTTTTCCGATTGTAGCGCCATCTATCCATAATTCGAAATATGTCTCGAATAAAAGTTGTTTATTTTTACGTAAAGAATCCAAATCTGCAATAAAAATTTGGGGGTTCTATTTAAGATTTTAAAGTAACCCCCACCCCACCTCCGTGGGGGTTCGTATTGGGTACCATTCGATAGAATTTTCAAAACACTTTGAAAATGTATTGTGCAGTTTTTCGATCTGATGTTCATTTTGTGAAATATCGCGAGGTTTGCATTTAAAATTTTAAATTTACTCCCACCCCTCTCCGTGGGGGTCATGTTTAGTACCATTTGATCGGAATGGGACGTTTCGATGCCGCCGGTTCATCGCCGGCCGTTTCGATGCCGCCGGTTCATCGCCAGTCCATTTGATTGCCGTCATATCTCGCATTTCCTAGAATTCCTAATTAATACTAAAAATAACTAATAATTGTAACTGTCGACAATTCGGAAATATATCAGATAGCCACTAATTGACTGGCGATGAATCGGCCGACATCGGCATCGAACTGGCGGCATCGAAACGGCGGCGATGAAACGTCCTAGACCCCATTCGATAGATTTTTGAAAAATATTGAATACTTATTTTTTAGTTTTTTGATCTGACGTCCATTTCGCGAAATATTCGTTTTTTTTTGTGAAAGTTTTTGACACCAATTTCCTTACGCCCAGCTCAAATCGTCAGATTTTTGAAATAATATACTTTTTCTTTGCATGTACTTAACTTACCTTATCTTAATCTGACAATTTCAAGTATCTTTAGGATAGATTCTTTTTTTCGGGCCCCCCTTAACGAACTTGTGTTAAGAGCCAATATATGGTAGAGGTACATCTGCGAGCACCAGGTTTCTCCCCATATGATAATCTGACGCGCTCGAGTAACTGCAAAAATCGCGGCTTGGGCTCCCCTGCCATTAAAACTGTTTTTAATAAATTCAAAATAGTGAAACGCATTTTTGAAACGCATTCAGTTGTTACTTCATTTTGTTTTCATCCATTTTGAAAAAATGGAAAAACGTTAAATTATTCACGTCTGTACCATAGACTTTGTAAACATAACATCTCCGTCATTGTACCCGATAGTCGATAGTATGACAAAAATGAGGTGTCGAATGAAAGTTTATATCGCAAGTATCGTATTAAAGGTAAGAAATTTGACCTCGGACTTTCGGTTTTAGAGTTGCAACCGGAAATAGGTACTATTTTAAAGTCGCTGAAATAGTAAAAGTAATATATTATTCGACGCGCCGGAGCAGGACGAAATTATATATAACATACTTCAGATTTTATGCCTGTCTGTCCTTCTGTCCGTCTGTCAGCGAATATAACTCCTTTGTTATTAAAGTAGATAGAATAACAAATGAAATGTCCAATGTTAGACTTCCGGTTGTAGAGATACAGCCGGTAGTAATGTTTTAAAGTTCCTGAAATAGTTTAGGCGATATATTGTTAGACGCGCCTTGGTTAGATTAGAAAAAATGTATAGTTTTGGTTTTTATATCAATTCCGATTCAAAAGTTCGAACCGGAAGTGTAATAGTCGTAGAAATAGTAGGTACATAATATGTATAATATATTAAAAAATGAATACTGAAAAGTCGAGCTTGAATCTTTAGTTTTGGTCATTTCCGGTTAAAAAATTATGACCGATAAATTAGAAAAATTTACTCAAAATTAGTGAAATCGTATATCAATCGACCCAAAGTTACAGGAAGAGTTCAAATATCGACTTCCGGTTCTACTTCTTGTCTTGTGGGGTGAAAACCTAGGACTTATGAAGTCCGATTACTTTAATAATTTTGAATTTTTTCCAAACAGTTTTTAAAGAAATGTTTCGAATATATAAAAATAAAAATACCCAAGAAAACCTACCACTTTTATTACGTACAAAATTTTTCTTTCACAATTTTATATTCAGCCACGAACTAAATAGAAAATGTAGTTAAGATTATGGAATAAAGTAATTAAATATTAAACGTACTGCAAATGTGAAACACCATTTCTGGTATGCACCAAATAGTAAGCAACTAAATTAAAGGGACATACTAATGTATGCTATCAAAGAGGGTAGAAGAGAACCTCAATCCCATTAGAATTCTAACGAGATTTCCATTTATTTCTAGGTGCACTTCTAGGTATATTTAATTCAACTTGACTATTGAACTTGCCCTATTTACTTTTAGTGCCATCGTGCAACCAGTTACAGTCGTTATATACGTGTTTATATTTATCGTTTTAACTATTTGGTGGATGTATTTATCAATATCTCCTAGTTTTTTTGGAATAAAATAATTCTAACAATAAAACACTGACAATTTTGTTTTCAATATTTCCACAAAATTTATTAAAAATTAATGTCGCTACATACTCTGGGCTAATTAGCAAAATTCATGGAAAAGTTATTTACCAGCAATTTTATTGCTGGAATCGAATTATAAGATCCTCCATATTAATAATATAGGTATGCAAAGTCCGCAGATAGTGGGCTACTTTTTTTATAAACAAAATGGCGCTGACAAATCGTATTTTTTCCAATTATTGCTCTATAACTCCGAAGATTTTAACTTTACAACAAAAACACTCAAATAAAAATTCACCACAATTAAATTCTTCATAGAGATATGTTTTTCACGATTTGCTCCGACGAAAATTTTCCTCGGAAAATGCGGGTTTTCCAAACAAAAACTCTAATTTTCAAATAAAGTTTTAGGTAAGTAATAATTATTAATCAATAATTAAATAACTTAGTGACATCAAAGCCTTCTTGGTATAGATTGTAACTCCAGAAGCTAATGAAAATTAAACGAATATTTTAGCAACAATTCAATTGTTAATTAACAATTTATGATCGCAACAAAAACCAAAATAATCATGATACATTGATCAAACTTATAAAAATTATAAAGATGAGATGCTTATTTAATATTTTATCGACAAAATATAAATTTTTCTTTTCTTTTGCATAATCTTTAAATTTTGAAAAAAAAAATAGTTATAATACGCTGGTCTAATTAGTAAAGTACAAAGAAAGGTTATTTACCAGCAATTTTATTGCTGGAGTCGAATTATAAGATCCTATATATCATTAATATAGGTATGCAAAGTCCGCAGATGGTGTGCTACATTTTTTATAAACAAAATGGCGCTGACAAATCGTATTTTTTTTAATTATTGCTCTATAACTCCGAAGATTTTAACTTTACACCAAAAACACTCAAATAAAAATTCACCCCAATTTAATTCTACATAGAGGCATGTTTTTCCCGATTTGCTCCGACGAAAATTTTCCTCGAAAAATGTGGGTTTTTCCAACAAAATCTCGAATTTTCAAATAATTTTTTTGGGCCAGTAATTATTTATTAATAATTATATAGCTTAGTGAAATACAAGCTTTCTTGGTATAGATTAGAAATTCAGAAGCCGGTGAAAATGAAATGAATATTTTAGCAACAATTCAATTGTTAATTAACAATTTACAGTCGCAATAACAACCAAAATAATCATGAGTCATTGATGAAACTTAGAAAGATTATAAAGGTGTGATGCCTATTTAATATTTTGTCGGCAAAATATAAATTTTTCATATTTTTGCATAATTTTTAAATGTTAAAAAAATTGTTATAAACAAATTAACATTTCTCAGAAATTGTTTATTATATTCTAATTTTAAAAAATACTTAAAATGCGTATTTCATGGGTCTTGAAAATGAATGCTTTTAAAAAAATTTTCCAACCATTTGCAAAAGAGTTATGAAACAGCAAAATAAATATACGATATCTCCGTTGTTTATAATTTGTTTTAATCGTTTCAAAGCTTAAAAGTGAGTCTATGGTACAATCTAATTACTCACAAAGAATGTCAAAAATTATTTTGTAATTTTTAGCGCAAAAGTAGGCCTGATACAGAGTCGGAGCTAAAATGTTCACTCGAAGCGACTGACACACAGCATACATTATTTATTAAAAGTGTACGTCGCGCGGCCGCCGGTCGTCGCTCCGAGTGAAAATTTTAGCTACAGTACTGTATTATTCTACTTTCGCGCCTGTAAATTACAAAAAAATATATTTATAATCTTTAATTAAAATATAACCATTAAACTTATAATCGATATTTTCTTGCAAGTAATTAGCTTGTACTTTAAACTCACTTCTACGCTTTGAAAGAATTAAAAAATATATAAACACTGTAGTAATCGTATGTTTATTTTGCTATTTCATAACTTTTTTGCAAATGGATGCAAAAAAGTTTTAAAGCATTCATTTTCAAGATATTTGAAATGCGCATTTTAGCTATTTTTTAAAATTATAATATAATAAAAACTTTCTGAGAAACGTTAATTTGTTTATAACTATTTTTTTAAACATTTAAAGATTATGCAAAAAAATTAAAAATTTATATTTTGTCGAGAAAATGTTAAATAGGCATCTCCTCTTTATAAGATTTCAAAGTTTGATCAGTGTATCATAATTATTTTGGTTATTCTTGCGACCGTAAATTATTAATTAACAATTGAATTGTTGCTAAAATATTCGCTCAATTTTCACCAGCTTCTGGAACTATAATCTAAACCAAGAAGGCTTTTAAGTCACCAAATTATTTAATTATTGGTATATAATTACTTATCTAAAACTTTATTTGAAAATTAAAAATTTTGTTGGGAAAACCCGCATTTTCCAAAGAAATTTTCGTCGGAGCAGATCGGGAAAAACACATCTCTATGCAGAATTTAATCACGGTGAATTTTTATTTGAGTGTTTTTTTGTAAAGTTAAAATCTTCGGAGTTATAGAGCAATAATTGAAAAAAACACAATTTTCGTGCGCCATTTTGTTTATAAAAAAAGTAGCACACTATCTGAGGACTTTGCATACCTATATTATTAATATATACAGTCGGAAAAATGAAAGAATACCCATGAACGAACATATAAAACACGCTCTATTTTCCTGTCACCGTGTCACAAAGAAAATTGCCCAGTGCAAGTACATGTAATAATAATTATTACATGTATTTGCGCTGGCCAATTTTTTGTGTGACACGGTGACAGGAAAATACAGCGTGTTTTATATGTTCGTTCATGGGTATTCTTACATTTTTCCTACTGTAGGATCTTATAATTCGATTCCAGCAATAAAATTGCTGGTAAATAACTTTTCCCAAAAATGGCCTATTCTCCGATAATCAGCCCAGACTAACAGCTATTTCGGCAGAGTGCCCTTCTTAAGTGATGAGTTTTTACTATGCGTCTACACTTTAAAGTCTTTACCTGAATAGGTTGAAAAGTGGACATACGCCATGGAAATAAGGAAAAAATATACAATGTTCGGGACACTTGAGCAGCCAGGTTGCAAATGGGTTTTTTGGGTACTATAATATACATAATACATTATAAATATAAAAATGCCCGTGTAGTCCAGAAAGCCACTGCCCATCCGCTAGGAAAAATATTCTAATTCCGATTTTTTGCACAATCTTACTCAAAAAGGACCCCTTTTAACAAATTTGCATGTTGCCAGGACCAAAAGTTGGTCAAAAATTATTTAAACGTTTTTTTTTGTTTTTTTTTTCCTAAAATTCTTTTTTTGCATGGAACAAATTTTTTTTAGGTTTTTTGGATCATTCCAAACAGAAAAGGTCTTTAGTGACTTTTCTCTAAAGTTGATAGTTTTTGACATATTTATAAGCGATTAAAAATTGAAAAATTGCGAAATCGGCCATTTTTAACCCTCAAAAACTATGTGAAAAACTGAAAATATGAATGTTGCCAAGGCACGTACATATTCTTTAAACATGGATTGATGAAATCCCGAAGAGTTTTTTACAATACAATATCAAAAACCCCTTTGTTTTTTAATTGCCAATCAAGCGTGCGCGACACTATTTTCCACCGTTGCATGTGTATACAGTATGGTGCAAATGAAAGGAATAAATTCGTTATTTCGTAAACCGGTGACTTTAAAGAAAAATTCCAAAACAGGTCGGTTTTTAGTTTTAAGTTATGATATTGGGGCATATATAGTATACTAGTGACGTCGTCCATCTGGACGAGTTGACGTAATCGATGATTTTTTTAAATGAGAACACGGGTCGTGTGCTGGCTCATTTGAAAGGTTCTTCAATTCTCTATTCAGTAATATAAACATGTACATAATTATTTATACAGGATGTCCAACAAATTTTTATTAAATTAAATCATTTGGCAAATTGACAATAAAGTTAAAATATTGGACACCCTGTATAAATAATTATGTAAATATTTATATTACTGAATATATAATTGAAGAACCTTTTAAATGAGCTAGCACACGACCCCTATTCTCATTTAAAAAATCATCGATTACGTCATCACGCCCAGATGGATGACGTCACAAGTATACCATATATGTCACAATATCACAACTTAAAAATAAAAATCGACCTGTTTCGGGATTTTTCCTTAAAGTCGCCGGTTTACGAAATAACGAATTTATTCCTTTCATTTGCACCATACTGCATACACATGCAACGTTGGAAAATAGTGTCGCGCACGCTTGATTAGCAATTAAAAAACAAAGGAGTTTTGAATACTGTATTGCAAAAAACTCTTCGGGATTTCATCAATAGATGTTTAAAGAATATCTACCTATCTTGGCAACATTCAAATTTTCAGTTTTTCACATAGTTTTTGAGGGTTAAAAATGGCCGATTTCGCAATTTTTCAATTTTTAATCGCTTATATGTCAAAAACTATCAACTTTAGAGAAAAGTCACTAAAGACCTTTTCTGTTTGGAATGATCCAAAAAACCTAAAAAAAATGTTCCATGCAAAAAAAAATAATTTTAGGAAAAAAACAAAAAAAAACGTTTAAAAAATTTTTGACCAACTTTTGGTCCTGGCAACATGCAAATTTGTCAAAAGGGGTCCTTTTTGAGTAAGATTGTGCAAAAAATCCGAATTAGAATATTTTTCCTAGCGGATGCGCAGTGGCTTTCTGGACTAGTCACAGTTCGGACGAGAATTTTAGTTATCAACAAATAAGTGTTTTTCCGTTTAAATCGCTACAGGTAAAAATAGGGTAATTTTAATATCTTATTTTGTAGTATTCTTCTTTTTAGTAGATGAGCAAAAGTTTAAAACGGCAGTTTCTGAATTTTGATCCGATCATTGGCAAAATAAGTCTAAAATTTCTAAAATAAAAAATTTGCTATAACTTTTGCGAAGATGACTGTAAGACTTTCATATTTCATGAAAAGTTTAGTCAAACAGTCCCTATAATGCAAAAAAATTTAAGACGATTCGTCAATTAGTTTAAATTTATTCAATTTGTTTATCCCAAAGACCTTTTTTGTGCAACGTTATTTAAACCGGGAGATATTAACAGAAGTTCAACCACGATTTTCTAAGTCCTGCCCCTTGCAATACTGGAAGGTTAGAGAAGGTACTTACAATTTGTGGAAAAATCCACGGATTTCCTGTGACATTTTCCTGTGAAAATTAGATTTTCCATGAAAAAAAAAATTGGGAGTTGCGATGAATTTTTAAGTCCTGCCTTATCCATAGAATAACAGGATACTATCTATTTTAAGAAGAAAATTTTTTGGGCAGGACGGTTTCAAAAGGACTAAGGGAGTATACAGATATACAAATATGTAATGAAAATAATGAAATTTTCATAATTTTCTAAGTCCTGCCAACTTAATAAATTAATCATATTTATTTCAAAATGACCAAAAAAAATGTTGGCATGACGTCACCTAATGTTTAACTGCACTTGTTTCTTGGAAAATTCTGTATAAAATTTTCACTCTGGTTCCGTGATTTTCTAAGTCATAAAATAAATTTTGTTATAAAATAAATAATTTCAGTAGACATTATTCAAAATGGCAGGATGTTTAGTTACACCTTTTTTACTATATATAGTAAAAAAATTTGTAAGAAAAGTCATGCCATTTCGCACATATCTCAAGAAGGTTAATATAAATCTATTTTCAGAGGCAGGATGGTTGTATAATTATTTCGTATAAAAAAATTAAATTGTGTGTCTGTAAAATTATTTCAGGGTTATACAAACATATTCATATCACCACAATTTTCTGAGTCATACCATGTCGAGTATGCTTAAAAAACACTAATCTAAAACCGTTTACAACTTGGCAGGATAACCGCAAAGATAAATAATACAAAAAATTAATTTGTATATCATTAAGACAATCGTATCCTATTAAATATTATTTTCCTGAATAATGTCTCGAAATTTTTACACACTTTTTAAATCTAATCTTTTTAAGTACCTTTTAATACTAGAATACCTCACAATTTAATAATCTAGTGTCAAAAAATACCTAAAAGGGAAAGACAAAAAAGATTCCTATGACCGGTACTAGAGATTGGCAATTGATGGAATCGATTTATCTCTGGAAGAAAAAAAGGCGGACCAGTTTGTCTGAAAGCCTCGAAATTTAAGAATATGGCGTGTATATTATTCACTCCGAGCACTAGGTAAAAATCTGTTCTAATGTGACATTCTTGTTCAGAAACCCCAAAAACCACCTGAGTAATCTGTCTGTATTAATTTACTGCCGAAATTAATATATAAATGCTTAACAAATAAAAAGGTACCATAAAATATCATTTTATTATAATACTAAAATACAGGGTGTCCCATTTAAGAAAACTCAGAAAATACTCATTCCGAGTTTCAACCAACCCCGTATACTAAAATTAAACATTTTGGTATACTATTAATAACTGACAACAGTAGACTATATTAAAAATCGTTTAAACATAAATTAATAGAAGTTTGGATATCAAATCACTAACAATATGTATAGGGTGTGAATGTTCCTACAAAATTAACAAAAAAACGTAATTATATTTTAAACTACCTCGTATAATGTTTCAAAACACTATATTTTATTAAAGAGAACATCGAGTAGAATCCAAAAATGTAAAAATGTACAGGGTATTCCATTTAAAAAACATAAATTTGTGTCACCCTGTGAAAACGGGTAGCCCTGTATATTAGAAAATACTGTTAAATCATAGTCCTATCTGTGGCCCATGTTTTACCTAAATAACTTTTTTCGTATATCTTACGACAAACGAGTAATTGGACTTTGTCACACTAATACCCCACCCTGTATACAAAATAACCATAAAACCATCCTGCCTCTTTGTAAATAGGCTTATATTAAGATTCTTGAAACATGTGCAAAATGGCATGACTCAGAAAATCGTTGACTTTTTCACGAGTTTTCTTACAAATCTAGGATTCCTGCCGTCTTACAATTAGGTCTGGATCCCGCGTATGAAAAAAAAGTTGATTAATAGCAAGCTGAAAATTTGTTAATAGCTTAAGGGTGTCTAGTCGAATAAACTTTGATATGTGTGAACACTGGAACAGGGGTAGTTTTAATTGTGGAACAGGTTAAAAATTTGGAACGGTCACAGCACGAAAACGGCACATTTATTTTGTCCGACAGAACAGACTTAAACTCTTCGAACAGAGATTAAACACTCATGCAAAAATCAGACTGCTATTTATCACCAAATGGGCGTTTTAATGAGTGGAACATGTAGAATATGTCAAATGACAGGAATTATGACAGGTAATAAATAGCAGTCTGATTTTTTCATGAGAGTTTAATCTCTGTTCGGAGAGTTTAAGTCTGTTCTGTCGGACAAAATAAATGTGCCGTTTTCGTGCTGTGACCGTTCCAAATTTTTAACCTGTTCCACAATTAAAACTACCCCTGTTTCAGTGTTCCCATATATCAAAGTTTATTCGACTAGACACCCTTAAGCTATTAACAAATTTTCAGCTTGCTATTAATCAACTTTTTTTTCATACGCGGGATCCAGACCTAAATCACGATACGAATCAGGGTGAAAATTTTCCGCAGAACTTTCCAAGGGACAAGTATACTTAAACATTAGGAGACGTCATGCCAATATTTTTTTTTAACATTTTGAAATAAATATGTTTAGTATTAGTTGGCAGGACCTAGAAAATCATGAAAATTTCATTATTTTCCTTACATGTTTGTATACATATACAGTGAAGTATATTCAAATGGGAAATAAGCCACAATTTTACCTAAAAATGATTTTATTAACGTTTCGACTCCCAAGTCGGGTGTCGTTGTCAAAATACAAAATAATATTAAATAAACAAAAATGTTGTTGCTTAGTAAAAAATTCTTCTAATAATTTATTTAATCTGACTCATTTATATCGGCAATTCAGACACGTATTATACATTTTAAAGTAGACGACTTTAAAAATGATATTGCCAATATTGATGAGTTGCGTTCCTGGGACGACTTTACTAAAAGATAGTTCATTCGATTACATGAAATCAATCCCAACTCAAGAATAGCCGCCACAAAAAAATCATAGCATGTGATCTGTCTTTAAAAAGACAACCAAATGCAACGGTGGTACTGAAATTCTCGCGTTAGAGATTCCATAGTAAATTTGTGGCGGCTATTATTAAAATAGATTCAATATTAAATTCCAAACATCACATGCTATGATTTTTTTGTGGCGGCTATTCTTGAGTTGGGATTGATTTCATGTAATCGAATGAACTATCTTTTAGTAAAGTCGTCCCAGGAACGCAACTCATCAATATTGGCAATATCATTTTTAAAGTCGTCTACTTTAAAATGTATAATACGTGTCTGAATTGCCGATATAAATGAGACAGATTAAATAAATTATTTGAAGAATTTTTTACTAAGCAACAACATTTTTGTTTATTTAATATTATTTTGTATTTTGACAACGACACCCGACTTGGGAGTCGAAACGTTAATAAAATCATTTTTAGGTAAAATTGTGGCTTATTTCCCATTTGAATATACTTGATTATAAAAATGCCACAAGAAAATAGCTTCAGAACAACATATACAGTGAGCACGTAAAGGTTGGAATAAATTCATTTTATCGAGAATAGACGATTTTGGAAAGAAATCCCGAAACAGGTTAATTTTTATTTTTAAATTACGACTTTTTGGCATCTATATCATACCAGTGACGTCACCCATCTGGGTGTGATGACGTCATCTATGATTTTTTTAAATGAGAATAGGGGTCGTGTGATAGCTCATTTAAAAGGTAATTCAATTCTCTATTCAGTAATATAAACACTGACATAATTATTTATACAGGGTGTCCAACAAAAATTATTTTTTGAATTAAATTTATTGACATAAAAAGAAGGATATGTGTAATATATTTAATTCAAAATACATTTTACTGCTATCAGAAAACAGGAAAAAATATTTATTTGGCAAAAAAATATTGCTTTTCGCTTAAATTCAATATTAAAGCAGCCACCCACCAGCCTCGTGACAGTTTGAAGATTTAATTAGGGCGAAAAGCAATGATTATTTTTCAAATAAACATTTTTTTCTGTTTTCTGAGAGAAGTAAAATGTATTTTGAATTAAATAAATTACGTACATTCTACTTTTTGTCAATAAATTTAAACAAAAAAAAAATTTTTTGGACACCCTGTATAAATATTTATGTTAATGTTTGTATTACTGAATAGAGAATTGAATTAAATTTCATATGAGCTAGCACACGACCCCTATTATCATCATTATCATTAAAAATATCATCAATGACGTCATCACGCCCAGATGGGTGACGTCACTAGTATGATATATATGCCAAAAAGTCGTAATTTAAAAATAAAAATTGACCTGTTCCGTAATTTTTTTCCAAAATCGTCCATTACCGAGAAAATGAATTTATTCCAACCTTTACGTGCTCACTGTATACTCCGTTACCACGTTTACAACCCTCCTGCCCAAAAAATGTTCTTCATAAAATCGATAGTATCCTGTCTATCTACGGATATGGCAGGAATTAGAAATTCATCGCAAAACCCTATTTTTATTTTTTGGGAAAATCTAATTTTTACAGGAAAATGTCACAAGAAATTTGTGGATGTTTCCACAGATTGTAAGTACATCGTCTCCCCTCCAGTATTGCAAAAGGCAGGACTTAGAAAATCGTGGCTGAACTTCTGTATAATATCTCCCGGTCTATATTTGTTCCGGAAATAATAATGATATAGCAATTCTGTGGAAACTACGTGAAAAAAGAATAGTTATATGTATTTTCAACGTATTTAAAAAAATCCTTAAAAAGTCATTTTTATGATTTCGTAAACATTTTACAAAAGTAGAGTAATTTTTCTTATAAACAATTTGAATAACTTTGACTGTAGACTAAATTTTGCTTTGAGATTTGTAAAGCTACTATTTTACACGTTTATTTAAAAAAAATGTCTTAAAGATTAAATTTATCTTAAAAATGTCGCCCAGATTAAATATTGTCAAAGTTAGCCACTTTTTTATTTAATTCACAATTAAACAACCTAACTAGCGCCATTTTGAAGATCAATGTATATAGTTTATGTGTCAAAGTTTGAGTAAACTTTGATCTTCAACAGAGTATTTAATAAAGCTTTAAAAATGACGTCCTAACGGAATCGATTCGTGGTCGGTGGAGGGAAGTTATTAAAATCCTTGCACTCAAAAAATAAAATTGATTCTTCAAACATATACATACTGCAATTAATATCTCCGGAGCTTGTTGATGGATTTTGAATATAATTTTTTTAATTTGTATGTACTCGTAGTCTTGTAGAGTACGTTTTGTACACATATCCCTACCTAATATTACAAAAGGTTAGGGGGAATCCCCTTATCAAAAAAAATATCAGGTTTTTTGTAAAAGGTATTAAAATACCCTAAATAAGGGTCACAATAATACAAAACGTTTTCGGATTAAGAAATCCACCATCAGTGTTCTAAAGGCCAAAAATTGCATGCCTCACCTACCAAAATGTATTGGGTAAAAACCCTTTAAATGTAAACGATTATGTTGTTTTACATATTTATATAAAATTAAAAGTGATGTTAAAGATATGCCTGGATGTTAACCAGTGCAACACAGGACTCTTCCCACGTGGTTGAAATTTTTTTGGAGAAAACCTCACATATTGGATTTCAATGGCCAACTGACACCCCTTATCACTTAGGGATATGAAAAATAGATTACGACCGATTCTAAGACCTACCGAATATACATATATAATTTCATAAAAATCGGTAAAGGGGTCTTGGAGGAGTATTTCAACTGACACTGGGACAGGAGAATTTTATAGATGTAAATATATAGATGGCTATAAAAAATAGGGATTGGCGATAGAAGAGTGAAAATTAAGGGTTGCATGTATTTTTTAATACTACATCATATAAAATTAAACCAAAAAATTTTGTCAAAAAAAATAAGAAAAAATGTCAGGTGGGCAACCCCCCTTATAATTTATGGGTATGAGAAATTGATTTTAACCTATTATCAGTCCTACAGGATATACGTGTAAAATTTCATAAAAATCAGTTAAACCGTTTCGGAGGAGTATGGTAACTAACACTGTTACAGAGAATTTTATGAATATAGAAGTAATTGTAAACTAAATAATAAAAACAAAATGTCGAAACCCAAAAGACTCCATTTTCAAACAAATAAATGTTTAAAAATAATAAAATCTTTGGATTTCTTAGTTCGGAAACAGATTCTCTCTTATACCTATTCCCATCCTTCTAAAAATTGCAAGGAAAAGGGTGATGAATGTATAGACATGGGGAGTCTACATAGTTGCACTCCACAACATATCAATTCACCGAGGTAAAGATCAACAAATCTGCTTCCTAGTACTCGATACGTCAGTAAAAACGGTAGGTAGATAAAAGGCATTATATTTAATTTCGATTCAGAGATCATTACCATCTTTCTATGGACCATTTCGAACTCTTTTGTTCTCATCAGGAAAGCAACTGTAATGATGCTCTAAATAATAAAAGTGGATAACTTTGACCGTAATTAACCTAGGCGAAAAGTTTGTTTTTGGAAATTCGTGTAAAAATACCAGCTTTTGAAATCCCAAAGTATATTTGCTCTACAGTCAATATTAACAAAGCTAGTCAAATTGTTTACAAGCCAAAAATGACTCTACTTTAATAAAATGTTTTTGAAATGATAAAAATGACTTTTTGTTGATTTTTTTTTAAAGATTTGAAAATATAAGTATTCTTCTTTCATACGGTTTCCACAGAATTGCTATATCGTTATTATTTTCCAAACAATAACGTTGCAAAAAAGCTCTTTTTGGGATAAACAAATTGAATAAAATTTAAACTAATTGACGAATCGTCTTGAAATTTTTTGGCTCAACTTTTCATACCATATAAAAGTCTTAAGGTCATTTTCACAAAACTTATAGGGATTTTTTATTTTTGAATTTTTATTCTTATTTTGCAATTTCCAAAGCAACAAATTAAAAAAAACTGGCATTTTAAACTTTTGGTCATCTACTATAAGCAGAATACTATAAATGGGATATTTAATTACCCTGTTTTTACCTGTAGCAATATAAACGAAAAAAACTGCCATTTTTGACCCTTATTTGTTAATAACTAAAATTCTCGTCCCAACTGTGACGGGCATTTTTGTATTTATTATGTAGTAGGTATATAGTACCCAAAAAACCAATTTGCAACCTGGCTGCTCAAGTGTCCCGACAAAAACCTTATTTCTCTGGACTAATAGCTGTTTGTCTCAAGTTGGTCATTCAGAATTATGTCTGTATTTTTTAATTTATTAATTTCCATAGATTCTAATACAGATAGGTTAAACCCTTTATTTTGAATATGAAGAATTTGAGACTGTTCATGAAAATAATGATTATGATCTAGAAGGTGAAGTGCTAAAGTATTTGAATGTGCACTTCACTTTTGTGGTGATCCCGCAATTTTAGAAACAGTAATCTCAGTTTTCATTTGTCAAATATCGCTTTGGACATGGACACATCCGTTAAGTTTGGATGTACAGGAACGATTCAGTCCACAACGTAGCCTCCAGAATAATTATTTTAAAAAACTCTAACATGAAGTAAAAACCGCTTCTATGTAATTGGTTTATTTACTAAAATTTAAAAATCCCAATGGATTGACTAAAATGTGTTCAACTCAGAATGTTTTCAGACCTATCGGTCCATCATCAGTGAATTTGAATACTTGCTAAATAGCCCCAGAACCAAACAATGGTTGAATTTACAATTCGAATTACATTATGTCAGATTAATATTGAACAGGCTAAAAGCCGATGTTAAAAGATATAACCTCAGGAAACATGGTGAAACCCTACCAGGAAACTTAAACAACCATCTTAGGCCAACGTTGACTACCAAGTCTTAGTAGTCAACGTTGGCCTACGATGGTGAAACCCTACCAGGAAACTTAAACAACCATCTTAGGCCAACGTTGACCTAAGATGGTAGTTTAAGTTTCCTGGTAGGGATTCACCATGTTCCCGGAGGTTGTATCTTTTAACATCGGCTTTTAGCCTGTTCAATATTAATCTGACATAATGTAATTCGAATTGTAAATTCAACCATTGTTTGGTTCTGGAGCTGTTTAGCAAGTATTCAAATTCACTGATGATGAACCGATAGGTCTGAAAACGTTCTGAGTTGGACACATTTTAGTCAATCCGTTGGGATTTTTAAATTTTAATAAATATACAAATTACATAGAAGTGGTTTTTACTTCATATTAAAATTTTTTAACTATGTGGTATACAGCCAACCTAGGGAACTTCCCTTTTAGTTTAATAATTTTAAACTGTTTGTCCTTTTGTCTAATATCTGTTATTTTTATAATCCATAGTATGTGAATGTTTACGAAATTTCTGTATATCCTTGATAGCATCCTATTTTTTGACGGAGTAAATCTACAATATTATAACTTTTTATTAATATCAGCTTCAAGTGCGTACCAAAAGTTTGCTACTTTTCTATCACTACAATAGCGTTTTGGCTTATTTCAGATGTCCCCGAAGCTGCCCTGAGAGCAAAAGTAATTGCTTTCAATATCTAATAAAGAACTGTGCTCGATATCTACTTTTTATTCGTTAAACTCGTAATATATTCGAGCATTAAACCATATCTTTTTGATGGCTTGCAACTTTTAGAAGCCTCGGAGGTATAACCAGAGAGGGTTCCCATTGTTTTCAATCTGTTGGTATGTAGAGTAATATTTTTAGTATTATTTTATGTGCTATTAGATTGAAAACAGTCTTTTGCTAGCAGTTGCCGCTAGGGCATCCCTGCGTTTTCGTTAGTTGCAATCCGTAACTGCACGCCGGGGTTTGTCCTGGTTGGGTCAGAGAGAGCAGCATATGTGCCTCCTGATGAGAAACTAATAAGTTTCGAAACCGGTAGAGGTGCTTTGCTGCACTCTCTGATTGAACTAGAATATAATGCGGCTGTAGTTTCGTGTTGCAACGAAATTGAAAATGGTTATTCATTTTTGATTTACATGTTTACTCTGATTGGAGTATGAAGGGAACCATTCTAGTTGGAACTTTACCGCGCTGAGCAGATGGCATGTGAATTATAAATTGTAAAATTCCCTCATCTTCTTAAGTCTCAACATCCGTTATGGCTTGCAAATTTTAGAAGCCTCGGAGGTGTAACCAGAGGAGGTTCCCATTGTTTTCAATCAGGTGGGATGTAGTATAATATTTTTGTTATTATTTTATGTGGTATTAAATTAAAAACTTAGTCTTTGGCTAGCAGTTGCCGCTAGGGCATCCCTGTCTTTTCGTTCGTTGCAATCCTGTGAGATCCTGGCATCAGACAAAATCTATTTGTAGATATACCGGGTGTCCACTTATATTTTCCCCCATTTTAATTGCCTATAACTTCTAAACGGTTCAAGATAGAAATATACGGTTTTCGCTGAAATGTTTTATTTTAGTAAAAGTTTTGTCTGAATGGATTGAATTTTTTATATCGCTTTCAAATACGAAATAAAAAATGGCGGATTTGTGAAAAAAACTTTGTTGACTTTTTTTTAATGGAACACCCAGTATATTTTTTTTATAAATTGAAAGAAAGGTCATTCACCTATCCATCGATATAAAGTTTTTCAAAATCGGTTGTCAAATCACTGAGTAATTAATTTTTAAAATAAGGGGTGCAACGTGGATATCACATACCTAAATAACATAACTGAGTAAAATGATATTATGTTATGTGATTTCGACATTGCATCTCTCATTTTAAAAATTAATTGCCCAGTCATTTGGCAACAGATTTTAAAAAATTTTTATATCGCTGGATAGGTAAATGACTGTTTTTTCAAGACACAAAAAATATACTGGGTGTTTTAATAAAAAAAGTCAACAACGTTTTTTTTTTTTTTAAATCCGCCATTTTTTATTTAAAACCGACATAAAAAATGGTCATTTACCTGAAAACTTGAAAAAACGGTCATCTATCTATCCAGCGATATAAATGTTTTTAAAATTGGTTGTCAAATGATTGAGCAATTAATTTTTAAAATGAGAGATGCAATGTGGAAATCACATAACTTGCTTAGTTATGTTATTTAGGTATGTGATATCCACGTTGCACCTCTCATTTTAAAAATTAATTACTCAGTGATTTGACAACCGATTTTGAAAAACTTTATATCGCTAGATAGGTGAATGACCTTTCTTTCAATTTACAAAAGAACATACTGGGTGTTCCATTAAAAAAAGTCAACAAAGTTCTTTTCAAAAATCCGCCATTTTTTATTTCGTATTTGAAAGCGATATAAAAAATTCCAAGCATTCAGACAAAACTTTTACTAAAATAAAACATTTCAGTTAAAACCGCATATTTCTATCTTAAGCCGTTTAGAAGTTAGAGGCAGTTAAAATGGGGGAAAATATAAGTGGACACCCGGTATTTCTCAATAAAGTTTTTCTGAGCCAAAGATGGGTATCAATTGAACAAGCCTCGTATACTAGTATTTTTTAAGTACATATTTTTTGCCAAATATATCAAAATAAAAATCATTTGGTTAGTAAATTCGGCAACATAAATGAACTTGTTTTCGAGAAAGATTGATGTCGTAATCCTGAATTAATTTGTTAGTTAACCGCAACAACAATACATGCAAGTGCATGCAAGCAGATGTTGGGCTCTATATTTGTATCTCTGGACCAAAAGCCCGTAATTTGATAGAGATACTGTACACGTATTTCACGATAGTCAGTTGTTACGATCCAAATTTACGGCAAATACCTGTCATGTTCTAAATAAGTTGCTCTTAGATATATAATTAAATTAGAGCAAATTAAAAAAAAAATTGTTTCTTAACACATATTATGTACATCCCAGAGAACGTCGGGGAGCCAATTCTCGAGAACGATCGTTCCCTGAGCGTACACGCTCACGAACGAATAAAATTGAACGTATAGTTCCCACAATGTTAATTCTCGAGGATCTATAGATTTGACATCGTGCTAAATATTATCGAAAAGTTTGTGTTCCATGTGATAAAATTATTTCCGTGTTTATTTAAAAACTGATTTGTCACATTCACCAATAAATATTAAAATATATTACATTTGTATAGTAATATATTTTCCACCTACCTCTACCGAAAGTATACTTTTCCGGACCTGATTGTAGGGAGCAAAGTTGTACTTTTCCTCCCTAGGGAGGAATAGTATATTACTTTATGAGGCGGAGAAGCATGACTCTTCTTGACGCGCCCGATATTACGCGCCGAACGAAGTGAGGCGCGTAATAGAGGGCAAGTCAAGAAAAGTCGCTTCTTTGCCGAATAAAGTATTCTATTTTTTCTTCAAACGTAGCAATTTTCAACCATAAATAGTACAATTCATAGGCTATTTTTACCCGAAATTAACTGTGACAACTATCAAAGTCGTCTAGATGTTAGAAATTAAAATAATTAAGTCGTCAATGGGATAAACCCTCATGATTCGCCAACATCGGGAATGATTGCTGAAAGTTGTGCTCGACCATCAGTATCATCAACAATTACCAATGCGTATCAAGAGTCGGGAACATTTTTGCACGCTTTCAATTTTGAAAATGCCTCATTAACTAATTGTACTTTTAATATTACTATAAATAAAAATGATGTTTAATTGTTGTTAATGACATTTGTATTGTTGCTTTGTGACATGTTTCATATTGTTGCCATGACAACATTTTTCCCTCCGCCGTAAAGAAATGGGAAAGAAAACTGCTGCCGGCGGAGACATCAAACTTTGACAGGATCAAGTTAGATAAGTAATGTCATCATTGTTTGACGTTTGAAGAAAAAATGTTTTTCCTCCCTAGGGAGGAAAAGTAAATGTGACATCATGGTATTTCATTCATGAAATATAACTTATTGACGCCCTGTACAATATCTATTTTCTATTACGTAAGTATCTATATATTTTAACGTTTATTTAAAAACACTTTGTATTTTGCAGAATGGTAAAAAACAGTAAATTGTTATTCTGATTTAACAATGTTTACATTAATAATTTGACTTATATTTGACAGTTGACAGTTATATTGTACCTACTTGTTGGTTTTAGTTCTAATAAATTTTGTTGGTTAGATACATAAATAAATTAAGTAAAAATAAAAAAATCACTTGTTATTTGAGGAAGGTGGAAAAACCATATGTATAACATGGGAGTAAAGTTCCTTTTCCTCCCTTGAATGATTACTCCCTCCGCTACGCGTCGGCCAGTAAACTTCATTCTCGGGAGGAAAAGTAGCACTTTCCTCCCTTGTTATACAAATAGCTATTTCTTCTGTAGATTAATTTATGACAATGGAAAATGATTTCAGTTTATTAACTATAATAATCATTATAACAGTTCTTATTCTACTAATTCAAGGTCAGTTCTTGCCATACCTTGTCAATAGCACTTTTCAACGATTCACATTTGTTTCGAGCTTCTGTCATACGTCGTATAATCCGTGTATATTATTATAATGCGACATATGACAGGAGCTCGAAACAAACGAGAAGCTTTGAAAAGTCCTATACGTGCTTGATTTTCATTATCAGTATTATCATAATACACTGACCCGCAAGAAAAACGGGCACTCCACAAAATGTCTCATTTTTGATGTCTCGTATCTCCTAAATTTGTTGTCCGATTTAAGTAATTTTTTTAATTTATTATAATAGCTTTATTCTTTAACAATATCGCTGTAATAATATTGTTGCTAAACAGGTAAGTACCCCGCACAAACCTTATGGACATTAGGTCCCAGTGGATTTAGTTCATACTTTGGGAAAATACTCTTTGAAGCAGTCTGATAAAGAGTTCTCATGGGCACATCTCGATCGTATGGAGGATTTTCAAGATATACAGGCACAAATTCGAAAAATTATAAGATTTACCGGGTATTCCAATTCCCTGAGTTACTTGTTGTATGGCAACATGTAGAAGTTTGGATTAAATAAAAGTACTAGTAGTATACGACTTTTTCCTGGCTATCCAATAGCGACCTTTACTTTGACCTTGACCTTCAACGGACGTCATCTTCTAGAGTTTCGAGGGTTTTCAGCAATAAATTGATATAAACAGATTATTCATAGGTTTTTGGGATCGCTAAACACGAGTATTAGGGTGGGCTGAAAAAAATAAATGTTTTTTTTTTCAAGTGCTATACCGCGAAAAACTTGCATATATACTTCATAAATAAAATGCAACTGAGAAAAAAATTATTTTTTCAATATCACGGTAGCGCAATGCAATTAAAATAGTTCGTTTTTTGAAAAAAACTTGGATTTTTAAAATTTTTTCTCCGGTGTAAAAACTTTAAATAATCAATCGCTATAGTGAAAAAACTGTATAATTTGACTTAGAAAACAGAAATACACAATGAACCAGTTTAAAAAACAATGTTTACGGTAGCGCAAACAGCTTTAAATAACGGATAATTACGCTAAAAGGCGCAGTTTACAACACTGCCGTCCCGCGCGGAATGATTCGTTTTGTATGTGACTGTACCGTTTCCCCCACCACTCGTACCCAACCCACAATTCCTTGTGTTGTGTACGCTTGCTTCGCCATTTTGTGAGCTCGCGTCAGTGACTCGGCAGTGTTTGTCAGTGTCAAAGCTTTTGTTGTGTTACTTTTACTGTTACGTTGAGTGTGTGTTGAGTGTCATGGCTTTGTCCAAGAAAATTACGCGTAGTGAGTTTGATTGTCCAATATTCGGTTACCCAAAGGAACTACCTGTAAGTAAACTGCCTTCCTATGAAAACGTTTTAAAGTGCTTCTTTCTTGAACATTACAATTTAGCTGTGGAAACCAACAACAAATTGTTGAACAACAACAGTTTTTCACAAATTTCTAATATTGTTGCACCGAAAGTTAAGCAATTATTTGATAAAGCCTCAATACCAACAGTCTCCCTTTACAGAATTGTTCAAATGATCAATGCCTACAATAACAGTTACAGAGGTCTTATGAAGTGCTACAAACGAGATAAGGAAAAAGACTCGTTCAAAAAAAAAGTTGAAGATTTCAAGCAAAAGTCCTTGCGACTGTTTGATATCTCCGCATGCAAATGCACAATAACATTAGATTGCAATTGCCGAAAGGCCGTTGACTTGTGTGAGTGTCCGGTATCGATTGTTTGTACATGTGAGAAGTCAAAAAAAGTACCAGTCATTGAACTTAAGTTTTTGTACCTTCAAAGAAAACATAGTTTAGGCAAAATTGGTAACGTAGATGTGAAGGAGTCAAAAAAAATTATTCAAAGACAAAAAAGAAAAAACACTGAGTCTGAGTACAGCAGATGTCAGTCGAACGTTGACTCATTGTCACAGCCATCGTGCTCAAAAACTATGGAACCTACACAAATAGAAGACTTTGACTCAACTGAAATAAATAGAAATGAGGATAGTAGCGATGAAGAAGAGTTTGAACCTGTTGTAAAGTCACCATGGCAGATGCGAATTAAATTGACTAATACTGCGCTAACAAGTGATCGTTTTGGAGTTTCTGATAGAGCAACAGCTGCTATTGCTTCTAGCCTTTTGCAAGATTTTGGTATTATAACTGAAACTGAACATTCTAATGTTATTGATAAAAATAAAATCCGAAGGGGGAAAAAGGTTATCCGCACAGAACTGCAGGTGCAGAATAAGGCTGAGCTCAACACATTTCAAGGATTGTATTTTGATGGAAGGAAAGATGACACCATTGTGATTGAGAAGGTAAATTCAAAGCATTTTCGGAGAGTGATTAAGGAAGAACATTATTCTATCATTCAAGAACCTGGATCTGTATATGTTGGTCATGTTACACCTTGTTCTGGATCTGCTCAAAACATTGCCGACAGTATAATTACTTATTTGAAAAAAACTGGACTTTCCCTTGATGATTTAGACGTCATTGGATGTGACGGCACCGTTACAAATACAGGGTGGAAAGGGGGCGTAATTCGAACAATTGAAGAAAAATTGAAAAGGCCAATGCAGTGGGCAGTTTGTCTCTTGCACTTCAACGAATTACCACTCCGACACCTGTTCCAGTTTTTGGATGGAGACACTACAGGGCCTACAACATTTAAAGGACCTATCGGAACAGAGCTCAATAACTGCGAAAAACTCCCCTTGGTGAAATTTGCTAGTGTGGAGTGTGAAATTCCAGATATTGACCGAAGCATATTGAGCAAGGACCAACAGTATTTACTGGACATAAGTTCTGCTGTACAATCAGGAATCTGTCCCATAGATTTATCTCACCGTGAACCTGGCCCACTCTCTCACGCAAGATGGCTAACAATGGCTAACAGGATTCTAAGATTGTATGTGAGTGTTGAATATCCATCAGACGAACATAAAATCGTAGTTCATTTTATTCTGAAGTCATACATGCCTGTTTGGTTCAATATCAAAAAAAGCAAGTACTTAACTGATGGACCAGAACACATATTTCAAACTGTAAAATCCTCAAGATTCCTGCCTGAAAATCTGCTTCAAGTAATAGACCCCGTTATTGAAAGGAACGCTTACTTTGCCCACCCAGAAAACTTGATGTTGAGTATGATAGTAGATAAAAGAACTCACATAAGAGAATTGGGATTGAGACGAATCATAAAGGCCAGGACATCAGCACCCAAAAGAAAGTCAATTAGAGCTTTCCATCCACCCAAATTAAATTTTCAAGCCACAGAGTACAGTGAACTGATTGACTGGACTGCCACCACATTGTCACCACCACCATTACTAAGAAGAATCAGCGACGAAGAAATTCGTGCAAAAATCTTCACTGGGGACACCGCAGCTGAATGGAGATTCGACAAATTTCCTTGTCATACGCAAGCGGTTGAACGATGCATCAAACTTGTAACCAGCGCTTCACAAAAAGTAGTTGGTTTTGAAGCAAGAGATGGGCTCATCCGAACTACACTACAGTCAAGAGCAGCTATGCCATGCTTTGAAAGCAAATCAGCCTTCAAACTTCCTAAACAAGAATGATTATGGACTTAGTGATGAAATATATTCTACTAATCAAAATTCCTTTTTGAATTTTCAATAACAATTTTCATGAAAGATTTGTAATGCTATGATTTAAGTTGATGCTAATAAACTATGTTAAAAGGAATTTGAATTATTAATTTGCAGTCCCCACACTTTAAACAACAAATAAATTAAAAGAAATCTTTTTATTAAAAGGCATTGTGAGTAAACTGTCGCAGGACGGCAGTGTTGTAAACTGCGCCTTTTAGCGTAATTATCCGTTATTTAAAGCTGTTTGCGCTACCGTAAACATTGTTTTTTAAACTGGTTCATTGTGTATTTCTGTTTTCTAAGTCAAATTATACAGTTTTTTCACTATAGCGATTGATTATTTAAAGTTTTTACACCGGAGAAAAATTTTAAAAATCCAAGTTTTTTTCAAAAAACGAACTATTTTAATTGCATTGCGCTACCGTGATATTGAAAAAATAATTTTTTTCTCAGTTGCATTTTATTTATGAAGTATATATGCAAGTTTTTCGCGGTATAGCACTTGAAAAAAAAAACATTTATTTTTTTCAGCCCACCCTAACGAGTATGCCATCAAAATTGACCCCCGAAGGACGTGGTGGCACTGCAGGGACACTGCAAGGGACGTCATCTTCTACAGTTTCGGTGGTTTTCGGCATTAAATTGATGCAAATAAATTACTGGAGGGTTTCTTGAGGTCACTAAACACGAATATTAAAATGGGAAAACATCCCCAATCGTCGTTTTTGTACCTATCCCTTTTCATTGTACTGAGGCTAGAGCGTTCATAAAAATAACATGTGTTTTAACTTAATAACAGGCGGTAGCTGGTTTGTCATTAGTTTCATGTGTGGAAGAGAATGATGCATAAAAAGTATGTGTGTAATCTCGTCAGGTATTAATGACGCACGGGGAAAGACTCGTGGACTCAAGTGTACATATCCCATTGTTTCATCAACTGATGTACAAAGTGTTTGGTAACGAATGGGCCATAGCTTAACTTTAGATTCTTAAGGTTAAAATAAGTCGATTTAAGCTAACTTACCTTAGTACTAAAGTTGATAATAACCAAAATACAGGGTGTCAAAATTAAACTTTTATTTTATTCATTTTTGAATATTTCCTAACAGGTGTGGGATAAAAACACGAAATTTGGTTTCTGGGGTTTTTTGGGACGATAAACTTAAATTCCCCACCAAGAATTATACATTACCCAGAGGGCGCCAAACACGTCTTTTAGCGCTCATTTAATACGTTAAATTTTCTTTATCCTACATTCCACATAATTTTGAGATCAAAAATTTTATTTCCCTGTTACTTCTACTTAAAAAAGATATACTACATTCATCTCAGTAAACTCAACCGTTTTCGAGATAAACGCATTTTAAATCTACGATGCAAAATTCTATTTTTTGCATTTCATTGTAGTTACTAAGGACCATTTGACATATTCTTGTCATACTTGGCAGCCCGTGTAGTTAGTGTACACCCTACTAATTTATGTTAAACAGACGTTTCTGGCTACGACCAGTGGCGTACGACGGGGGAAAGTGAATGGTTGACCCTTTCCAAATTCTACGCCACTGGCGGAATGGATATTGTAGTACAATTTTTCGATGTTCCAATACTTTCTATGGAAATGATATACTCCTCATTCGTAACGATAAAGTCATTAGTTTTCGAGATATTTGAAGTTAAACACGAAGGGGCATAATACATTAATCAAAATAACTGAGCCGATTCATTTTTAAATTCAGATATCTGGAAAACTAATGACTTTATCGTACATTAAGAATAAATAGTACACTATTTACATAAAAGGTATTGGAGAATCTAAAAATTATGCTAAAATAGCAGCTCCGTCCGTGGCGTAGAATTTGGGAAGGGTCAACCATGCACTTTCCCCTGTCGTACGCCTGGTAGTAGCCAGGAACGATTTTTTAACATAATTTAGTAAGGTCTACGGCACTTACACATTCTGTCAAGTATGATACGGATATGTCAAATGGTTTTAAAGTTTTTTTTTTAATAATTTATTTAAAACTTTAGGAACTATTATTAATTTGTACCCGATGCTTTAAAATTATTTGACATATTATCCGTATTATACTTGGCAGAAAGTGTAGGTACTGTACACTAGTGTACACCTTACTAAATTATGTTAAATAATCGTTTCTGGCTTCTACCAGAGGCATACAACAGGGGAAAGTGTATGTTGACCCTTCCCAAATTCTACGCCACTGATGGAATAAACTCTTTTAGCATAATTCCTAGATTCGCCAATACTTTGTATGTAAATAATGTACTCTTAATTCGTAACGATGAAGTCATTAGTTTTTGAGATATTTGAAGTTATAAAAGGGTGAACCATTCACTTTCCCCTGTTGTATGCCTCTTGTAGAAGCCAGAAACGATTATTTAACATAATTTAGTAGCGTGTACACTAGTGTACAGTACCTACACTTTCTGTCAAATATGATAAGGATAATATGTCAAACAATTTTAAAGCATCGTGTACAAATAATCGTTCTCAAAGTTTTAAATAAATTATTTAAAAAAAAGATGCTTTAAAACTATTTGACATATCCGTGTCATACTTGACAGAACGTGTAGGTGCCGTAGACTCTACTAAATTATGTTAAATAATCGTTCCTGGCTACTACCAGGCGTACGACAGGGGAAAGTGCATGGTTGACCCTACCCAAATTCTACGCCACTGACGAAACTGCTATTTTAGCATAGTTTTTAGATTCTCCAATGCTTTTTATGTAAATAGTGTACTCTTCATTCTTAATGTACGATAAAGTCATTAGTTTTCGAGATATCTGAAGTTAAAAATGAAACGGCACAGTTATTTTCATTAATGTAATATGCCACTTCGTTTTTAATTTCAAATATTTCGAAAACTAATGAATTTATCGCTACGAATTAGGAGTATATTGTTTACAGAGAAAGTATTGGAGAATCCAAATATTTCACTAAAATAGCAATTCCACCAGTGGCGTAGAATTTGGGAAGGGTCAACCATTCACTTTCCTTCGTCGTACGCCGCTGGTAGTAGCCAGACACGTTTGTTTAACATAACTTGATAGGCTGTATTATCAAGCCATCAATGAAAGAATCTGCAAGCTTAGGATAAAAATGCATTTCTTTAACATAACCCTTATAAATGTACACTGTCCCACAAATGAACAGGAAGAAGACACTAAGGTAGCATTTTATCAAGATCTAGAACGAATCTATGACTCAATACCAAGAAACGACATTAAAATGGTGATAGGCGACACAAACGCCAAAATCGGAAAAGAAGAAGAGTACATAGGGGTAATAGGGAAACATAGTTTGCATAGAGACACAAATGAGAATGGTCAGTTTCTAATAGATTTCGCAGCTGGAAAGAATATGATTATCAGTTCGACATGCTTCCCACATCGGGACATACATAGGGGCACTTGGATATCACCTGACGGAAACACAATAAATCAAATAGACCATATACTGACTGAAAAAAGAATGGAGACGAGTATATTAGATGTAAAAAGCAGACGTGGCGCAAGCTGTGACTCAGACCATCTACTAGTGCAGACACGGTTTAGATGCAAAATCAGTCGACAGGTAAAGGAAAAATATCCAAAACAAGAAAAACTAAACTTAGATAACCTAAAAGTCCCTGAGGTACAAGAAAGATTTGAGAGAACAATGGATGAAAAATTACTAGAAGAAAACAGAGCAGACTCCACAATAGAAAATCAATGGAACACCATAAGCAGTATCATACTAAACACAGCGAAAGAAGTCATAGGAACAAAGACACAACGGAGAGAAGAAACATGGTTCGATGAAGAATGCAAACAAGCTATACAGGAAAGAAATGAAGCACATAAGAATTACATACTCAGACGTACTAGAGAGAGAAAAACAGAATTTGAGAACAAAAGACGAAGAGCAGATAAACTGTGCAGGCAGAAAAAGAGAAAGTACGATAACCAACGGATACTAAACATAGAGAGGGAGTTTAAGGAAAACGAAACACGTAGTGCATACCAACTTATTAAACATTTAAGACAGGGATACAAACCGAAGACTAGCCTCTGCAAAAATAAGTAGAGTGAAATCATTAGCGATATGGACGAAATTAAGATAACCTGGATGACATATTTTAAAGAAGTATTAAACAAAGGGGCACAACCACCATTACAACAACAGAGGCAGCAGCAGGCACGGCAGGAGGTACAACAACAAGAGCTGGGGGAAGATGGAGAAGAAAATGAATTAACTAGACCCCAACGCTGGAGGAGGTCCAAATGGCAATCCACATACAAAAAAGCCAAAAAGCACCGGGAATAGATAAAATACCGGCAGAACTACTCAAGCAAGGAGGAAGGAATTTGACACAACAGATGTATCAGCTAATACGAGAGATATGGATAGAAGAAGAAATCCCCCAACAATGGAAGAAAAGTATAATCTGCCCTATTCATAAAAAAGGAGACAAACTGTTGTGTCAGAATTATAGAGGCATCTCTTTACTTTGTTCGGGATACAAAATATTCACAAACATCCTTAATCGAAGACTTCAACCTCTCACGGAAAAAATCATCGGGGAATATCAAGCAGGGTTTAGGCAAAATAGATCTACCATTGACCAACTATTTACAGTTAAACAAATACTAGCCAAAGCATGGGAATATAACATGGACGTTTACAATCTCTTTGTAGATTTTAAACAAGCCTATGATTCAATAGATAGAACAATTCTACCTAATACAGAGAGAGTCTGTAAAGTGGAATAAATTCAATATCTCAAATACTAATTGTTTTTTTGGAAAATGCTCAGACCCGTCGATTAGTATTTCAAATTGTCCTTTTTGACATTCAATAAAAATATATACAGGGTGTCCCAATTTAGAGATATGACGTCATCGTCGATTTTCTTAAATGGCAACACTGTCATTTTGATAGCTAATTTGATAGGGTTTGTAAAGTTATACATAACTGCAAAATATCAAATTTTTGTTCTCTACCATTTACAAGATAAGAGAAAATAACAAAGTTATATCTGTAATTTGGAATATATTCAATAATTAAAATACTAACTGTTTTTTTGAAAAATGCTTAGACCAGTCGATTAGTATATCAAATTGTCATTTTTGACATATAATAATAATGTATACAGGGTGTCCCAATTTAGAGATATGACGTCATCGTTGATTTTCTTAAATGGCAACACTGTCATTTTGATAGCTATTTTGATAGGGTGTGTAAAGTTATACACATCTGAAAAATTTCAAATTTTTATTCCCTACCATTTACAAGATAATAAAAAATAACAAAGTTATGAAGAACAAAAAAGTAATCAAATAATAATTGAATTTATTTATTTCAATTAAGAAAATGCTCATAACGTTGCCCATTGACAATTTGACAATAATTGAGGGCAACATTATGAGTTTTTGCTTAATTTATTGAAATAATTAAATTCAATTATTATTTGATTACTTTTTGTTCTTCATAACTTTGTTATTTTTTATTATCTTGTAAATGGTAGGGAATAAAAATTTGAAATTTTTCAGATGTGTATAACTTTACACACGCTATCAAGATAGCTATCAAAATGACAGTGTTGCCATTTAAGAAAATCAACGATGACGTCATATCTCAATTGGGACACCCTGTATGCATTATTATTATATGTCAAAAGTGACAATTTGATATACTAATCGACGGGTCTGAGCATTTTTCAAAAAAACAGTTAGTATTTTAATTATTGAATATATTCCAAATTACAGATATAACTTTGTTATTTTCTCTTATCTTGTAAATGGTAGAGAATAAAAATTTGATATTTTGCAGTTATTTATAACTTTACAAACCCTATCAAATTAGCTATCAAAATGACAGTGTTGCCATTTAAGAAAATCGACGATGACGTCATATCTCTAAATTGGGACACCCTGTATACATTATTATTGAATGTCAAAAAGGACAATTTGAAATACTAATCGACGGGTCTGAGCATTTCCAAAAAACAATTAGTATTTGAGATATTGAATTTATTCCACTTTACAGACTCTCTCTGTATATTGGAAGAATTTGGCATACCATCAAAATTAATACGACTAGTGCAAATGACAATGACAGAAACAGAAGTACAAGTATGTATTCAAGGACAGATCACTGATGCGTTTACGATAACGCAAGGACTGAAACAAGGCGACGGACTGGCTCCAACGCTTTTTAATCTTGTTCTTGAATATGTAATTAGACAGTTGACGGTAAGCGGAAATAACATACTTACAAACAAATCTACCCAAGTAGCAGCATACGCGGATGATATAAACATAATGAGCAGAACAATGAATGCAGCGGACGAAACCTACGTTGAGTTGAAACAGAGTGCAGAGGCAGTAGGGCTAGCAATAAACACAAATAAAACAAAACTACTCATACAAACCAGATCAAATAGACCGGCGCAACAACACTTTATTGACGATATAGAACATGTGAATAGATTCACGTACCTAGGAATAGATCTGGTTGCAAGCAATGAAGAAGAACCGGAAATAAATAGAAGGCTTGTGCTGGCAAATAAAGCCTATTTCGCGATGGGCCACATATTAGAATCGCGAGACGTACACCGGAAAACAAAACTCCGGGTATATAAAACAATAATCAGGCCCATAGTAAGTTATGGCTGCGAAACATGGGTGGTGACACAGAAATCTGCCAATGCGTTAGATGTGTTTGAAAGAAAAGTATTACGTAGGATACTGAGCCCAATAAGTGAAAATAACAACTGGCGAATTAGGTATAATAGAGAAATATACGAGCAATATAGCGAACCAACTCTAGCACAACACACTAAACTGCAGAGATTACGGTGGGCAGGGCACGTGGTCCGCATGCATGAGAATAGAATCCCCAGAAAATTGCTGAATGCAAGAATGCAGGGAAGAAGACCTGTTGGAAGACCTAAAAAGAGATGGGAAGACGAAGTCGATGAGGATGCCAGGAACTTTCTGGGAACGCGTTCATGGAAAAGAACAGCGGTAAATCGAAATGATTGGAGAAGCTTATTGAAGGAGGCCAAGGCTCGATTTGGGCTGTAGTGCCATTGGATGGGATGGAATTAGGAGTATATTATTTGCAGAGAAAGTATTGGAGAATCCAAATATTTCACTAAA